>NW_023416314.1:2352500-2887500 GCF_014108235.1 Myotis myotis | reverse complement strand
GGACCATAGCCACACAGCCAGGCCAACCGCCAGGGAGCCTGGGACAGGCTGTCTCACTCCACTCAGGAAGGAGCAGAAGGAGGGTTAGTAAACAGCTAGCATGTGCCCCTCGGTCGCCCACACACCGCCACTGGGCCCCTGTGGCCCCTGCACAGGCCCCTCACACCCACAGCCGCTACCCTCCCAGGTTATAACCTCCAGGAGGGCAGGCCCAGGCCTCCGGTGCCCGCCCCGCCTCTTCATGCCTCGCTCCATGCCTGGTGCGTAGCTGAGACTCAATACATGTTTGTTGGCACCAGGCTGGACATTTAAAGTTTTCGAGGAAGAAAGTGACTGATAAGAGGGAGTCAGAGCAGGAATGTCACCAGCACCTTCGGAAGGAGGTCAGAATGGAGGCCAACTGAGCTTACGGGGAGGAAGGTGTAGGCCAGGGAGGCTGCAAGGGCAAGGAGAGCGTGGCTGGTCTCTGCCCGTCACTGCCTACTCACTGCATCACATCCATCACCACTCTCCCTCCCCCCGCCCTCCCACCCCGCCCTCCAGCTAAATTCAGAGAGGACAGCAGGGCAACATCAACTTAGACCCATGGACTGTCCAACATGGCTGGGAGACGGGACTGGAGGGCGAGTTCAGTCTGAAATTCACGCCCAGTCTTGTTTGTCCGAGTGGATGGACCACGGAAGGACGCACAGCAGGAGTCCTGGGAGCAGGGCCAGGTGCTGCCCATGCCCCGGGTCAGGCCAGAACCAGATCTGGGAGCTCCAGGTGCCATTCGTCTCAGCCTGGTAACAACTGAGGGGCTAGCTGTTTACTAACCCCGTCCCCCCTTTCCCTCTTCCCTCTGTGCCCTGCTGGTGATGCCCCTGCCTGGAGGGCCGGGGAGTGGGAGCCCGTTCTACGGCCATGTCAGCACACCCACTCTATCCGACTCCTGTAACCGAAGCAGGAACCCTCTGAGACCCACCTGAATGCCGAGATTCTAGCAGGACGTCCACACCTTCACAGAATGTGTTGGTTCCACTTCCTGGGTGTGTTTTCCTTAAGGGGACGGGGACACATAAGTGATTCTAATGGTGACCTTCCCGGTGCAGGGAAGATTACAAGGACCAGAGTCTCCCCTACATGACCGGGTCAGCTGGGTGGGGGGCGGGGCAGTGTTACCCCCAATCTACCGAATTCACTGTGCCCCTCTCCCACCTGCATGAAACCCAAGCCCTCCCCCGGGCGCAGAGGAGATGCCACGTCTAGAACATTGCTCACACTTGCTCGCCTTCATGGGGGCTCAACAAGGAGAAGATGTCCTCTATTGGCTGAGGCCCTGGGGAAGGGGGCCTGGGCTGGGATGGAGGTGGCCTGCCATCTCTCAGCCAGTTCCCCCTGGGGCTGCAGGGTCCCGGGCCACCAGCCGGAGAGACTGCTGAGCACCCACTCTGGGGAGCGCCCACTTCCAGCCCCGGGCTGACCTCTCCTGGCAGGACCCTGCAGAGCGGCTGGGGAAGAGAAAAGGGAGGAGTCATTATTTCCTCACCACACTCCCCCCACACCCCAAGAAAGGGAAGAAAGGAAACAAAGGGAAACCAGGAGGTAGGTGTCCTTCCCACCCTGCAGCCTCCGCCCTCCCCCAACTCCCCCCCCCCCCCCCCCAGAGACAGGAGAGAGGAAGCCGGAAAGGGACGAGCAGCAGCGACTTTCTGAAGGAGGCCGATGTGTGCAGGCTGCGGCCGCGTTTGCATCGTGAAACGTGCAGGGGGTTCGGCTCCGGCGTGTTTTAGAAGGCTTAACTGTAATATCACTTAGCCTCGGAAGGGCGTGTCACTCAGACTCCGAGGGTCATTTATAAAAATATTTCAACTGTTTCCAAGGAGCTGTCTCCCTGAGGTTGTGAGTGCTAACCCCGAGGTGGGAGACCTGGGAGTCAGAGAGAAAACGGGGAGGGGCAGAGACGCTGAAGAAGGGGAGAAATGAGAGCAGCAGGAGGACAAGCGGAAAGAGGCAGAGGCGGGCGAGGAAGCAGCAGAGGCTGCGAACACCCACAGCAGGTGTGAGACTGTGCCCGTGGACACCCTCACTCAGGCGGCTCGGCCCTCCCAGCTCATGGGGTGTGGATTTTGCTGTGAGTGTTGCCACTCTAATCGCCCACCGGAAAGACCACTTCCAAGTCGGGCTCTAGGACCAAACCGCCTTCCGTCCTGGGCCCTGCGCTGCAGGCGGTCTCCCATCTGCGATTCCAGCGGGGACCAGGGAGCTGACTGCGGCTGTCTGTCTGTCTGCACAGGAGACTGGAAAGGGAGGGCTGAGCGGGGCTGTGTACATGCTCTTCCTCCTGCCATTCCAGAACCATTGCCCTCAACTCCCCGCCCCAGTTCCCACCACAAACACCTCAGCCTCCTAAAGAAAATGCTCTTACTCAGACTTTCATGTGGTGTGACAATGCTGGCCACACAGGAAGGAGGGGTGAGGAGGAAGGGGGGCCGGACCTGCAGGACCTCTCCCCCCCCCCCCCCCCCGGCTCCCACCCTCCCCCACCACCCCCCACCCCCGTGCACTGGCCTCGAGCTTCCAAGGGACCTGAATCTCAGGTTGCAGCCCGGTGTCCAAGTTACTGATATGGAAACTGAGCCCTAGAGGAGGGAAGAAACTCCATCCCAGAGCAGCCAGGGCCCTGGTCAGGCAACTCCCAGCCACACCCCTGCTTCCTCCTCCCTTGGCTAACCCGCCACTCAGGGCCCGGCCCCCTCTGCTTCCTCTCTGGGTCCAAAGCCCAGCAGAGAGAGCTCCAGCATAAAGCTCGGGACAGGCCACCCCAGCAAACGGGTTAGGCCTCCTGCGCTGGGCTGTCTCATCGGAATGTGCCGCTCTCATCTGGGGATCCGGCCTTCTGCTCTAGGGACGCCTCCAAGGGCCTGGGCTGGCACTCACAATGCCTGCTCCAGGCTGTGGAGCAGAGGGCTACACTGACTGCTCCCACAGGACGGACCCCAACCCCTACTGGGAAAAAGTAAAAACCACCCACAGCCAGATAGCCCGGGGCTGGCAGCCCAGCGGGGAGTTCATGGCCACAGCAGGAGGTGCGGATGGAGCGGAAAGAACAGCTCAGAGGGTGAGATGGGCGGGCAGTCTGAGGGGCAAGGCATCTGGAGTTGGACTGTCGGGGCTCAAAGCTGCCTGAGCTAATGATGTGGGAAAGTCACTGACCCTCTGAGCCCCTGTTTCCTCGTCTGCAGAAGGAAGGGGGACCAGGGCCCTGGCAGACTGCCCTGCAGTTGACTCCCTGCGTCCTCGTTCGCAGGCCCACCGTGGTCAGGGGTGAGGGCCGTCCGCCAGAACAGCTGCTGAACTCCTACGATTCCGGGGGCCCTGATGGTTAGCAAAGAGCTTTGACAAAGACAAGGAAATCAGAGAGTGCTGGAAGCAGGAGGGTAGGAACGGTCTAAAGCAATACTCTCATTCCAAAGCCCAGAGGGGCCGGAACAGCCCGGCTCACACAGCTTGTCACATGAAGCTGAGACCCAACCCACTTGTCCAGGTCCTGGTTTCTGCTCCCTCCTTTCAGGTGACAAGGCTAACAGCTTTTGGTGGGTGAAACTCTGCCCCCCGCCCCACTGTCCCTGCCACCCCCACCACACGCCAGGAAAGGGATCCAGGGCAGCAGCTCCCTTGTGAGACCAGACTGGGAGAGAGAGGAGCCGGGAGGCTGGCCTGGCCCTGTAGCCCTGTAACCCCATGTTGGGGGGAAAGGCGGGGGGGAGGGGGGGGAGTAGGGACATGTGGCCAGCCAGACCTGGCAGCTGCACATGCTACTCCTACTGTCAGCACCGGCCACGGATTAGGAAATGTCATGTTTCAAAGGCAGTGATTTCCACTTGCTGCCCAGGAAAGGAAAAGCAGAGACAAGCAAACTCCCAAGGTCACACACTGGCAAAGAGGCCAGCACCTGGGCCCTAACGGGCTCCTGCCCCTCCTCCTGCAGGCCCTCTGCAGACACCCAGCATGACAGCGTCTCCTGGAGTTCATCCCGGCCAAGGACCAATGGACTTCACAGCTTATCCAGGGAGGGAGGGGCGTGTCATGACTCATCAACTGTGACCCACCTTTGGTCCCTGCTCCCCCCACCCTCTTACACTCCACCCCCCTCCGCCCCTGCCGCTCCCCAGCTACACTCTGAGCCACAGCTCCGTGCTCCATGCAGCCCCTCACTCAGCGGGCTCCTGGCTCTGCCTCCTGGGATCAGCAAGCCGCCCTGGACCCTTCCTTCAGTGCCCAGCCTCTGCCCTTGCCCAGCTCGCCCAGCCCTGACCTGGGCTCCCCACTCTGCAGGCAGGACAGCAAGCCTCAGACCTGGAAAATGAAATGACACCTTCTCCCTCTTAGCTTGCTCTCCCTGCTGTTACTTTCCTCTTCCTCCCCAGCCTCATCAGAGACAATAATAAACACGTCTCCTTCCCATCGCCCCTGGAAATGAAGGCCCTTCTTAATTACAAAAGTAATGTCATGATACTAGCAATTAATTAATTCTAATCTGGCCCGGAAGAGAGGTCGGGCATACAACCACCCTGCACCTCTGGAGCCAGGACCGCCCCACGGATATTGTGATTGAAACAGATTTGTATGGAGTCATTAGATACTATCTGCAATCAATTCATTACCATAAACTTAAGCTTCCACATTCTTTCATAGTAAATGAATTTCCAAATCACATTTCCCAACAAGCACTGCCTCAAGTCAACCCTTATTTATCTAATAACACCATGCAAATATTTTATTATATTTCAATGAAATGTGTCGGAAACTATTACCTGTGCTGCCTTTGGAGCACCCCCCCCCCCCCCAGGGAAGGGCTGGTGGGAGGTGGGGCGACTTCCCCTGCGGCTGCTCAGAGCAGAGGCAGCCCTCCCGCTGACACCCACACTCCCCGGCCCCCACTCCAGGCCCTCCGGCCTCTTCAGGGAGGTGGGCCTAAGCAGAGTCTTCCTATCCCAGCGGAGCTGAGGATGTGCTGGTGCTGGGCAAATATAAGCCCCCACAAAGACGAGGGAGCCCCCCAACCCCAGCAGCCCTCTGCCCCACCCTGAGCCACAGACCAAGATGAGCCCTGCTCTACGCGAGTCTGCCTGCGCTGTGTTTACCACTTGGTCACCTTGCTGAAATTCTTCATCATCCTGCATAAGGGCCCCACATGGTCATTTTACACCAGACGAGAACCCAGGATGTGGCTGGTCCCGGCCAGGTGCACTGGGCACCACAAACACCTCTCAGACACGCTGCCCCTCCAGGGGGTCGCCTACGATCCAGCAGCCAAACCCTCCTGGTCAGAGGAGTCCCTTCCTGGCCTTGCCTTCCCCTGTCAAGCCCCCCTTCCTGGTACAGCCCCCGCAGAGTGCTCGCCACGGAGGCTTGTGCAGTGAGCGTCAGTACACACACTGGACCCTGGACCCAGGTGCTGGAGGGACCCCAGAGTCAGGGGGCTCCCTGCCTTGCACTGCTGGCAACACTGATGCCAGGCCACCAGCTAGGGGCAGCTGGATTTGGGGACAGAGCTGCTGGCATCTGGCCCCCGCCCTGCTCAGCGTCCCCGGGGCCCACCCTGGCCCACGGCCACTGTGGTGACCAAGTCCGAGGCAAGTGTTTCCACTGCCCCCGTCCCTGCTGGCCAGTCTTCCTCGCCGACCATGGAAGGACTGGCCACTGCCTTATTTTAGCTCCCAAATGGCCATTTGCTTATTTTAGCTTCACAGCCCCTTCAGCCGAGAACCCACCATCCAGAGGCCGGCAGGCATCTACAGAGCAAGCCTGCGTGCATCCCTCTCCAGGCTCTGGTCTCTGGTTTTCTCACCTGCAAAATGGAAGGAACATCTTTCACGAAAGTCTCTCGGAGCTTTTGCAGAGATGAGGTGGACGGTGGGTTAAAGCACTGTGAGGAGGAGGATGGTGTCTGGTTGTCCAGTCCTCAAGCCCGTGTGTTCAGGTGAAGAAGATCCTCAGCGACCTGCCCGCGTGCCCTGTGCAAGCCTCACGTGTCCCCTCCACACCCCCAAATGGTCCTCCTTCCTCCGCGGCACTTTATCACAACGTCTGTCCTTAGTCAGAAAGGCAAGGAGGGCTTTGCAAACGGGCACATCGGAAAGCAGAATGGGTGGTAACAGGGAGGGGCCAATGAAGGAATGGCTTGTTCCCCCCCACCCCCCGCCCTCTGCCTGCCGCATCCGACCCCCACTACGGGATGGAGACCTCAGAGCTGGGTTTGGCTCCCAGACAGCCAGGGGCGCGGAAGCCCTCACGCCTCACACTGCTGTCTCTGAGGCTAAGCTTCGCCCTCTCCAGCCACTTCTGTTGAAGCGTCCGCGTGCCTTCTCTCACTCCCCACGTGCCCATTCTTACACACTTAATCCACACACGACTTTGTGCGGCTTTGGGACAGGTGAGGACGCTGAGGTCACAGACTTAGTGACATTGAGCTTCTAACCGGGACCTGTCTAACTCGAGGCCAGGCCACATTCCATGACTCAGGCAGCCTGGGGCCCTACCTCTCCCTGAGGCATTTGACGTGTGGACCGAGTCCAGCAAGTCGCCCTGCTGGGCGGGGGGCCTGGCCCGGCATTGGGAACCTGACTGGAGCAGAGGCTGATCCTCTGTGAGCAGAGGGACGCCCTCCTGCCCAGGGCCTCCCGGGCGGCCCCTGCTCCTCCCTGCGGGCAGACGGCCACGGAAACACCGGCTCTTCCTGGGCTTGATCCTGCCACTTTCAAGATGGAACTACACCACCAGCTCCTGAGACGCCAGCTTCCTGATGTGACTGTTGGGACTTCTCAGCCCCCATAATTATGTTAGTGAATTTCCAATAATAAATCTCCTTTTGGCTCTGGTGGCCAAGTCATGAGCCAGAGAATTTAGGCTGCGTGGGGAAGGAAATGAAGCCAGGGCAGGTAAAGGAAGCAAGGGACACTCCCTGAGGGTGAAAAACACACTTAGAAGAAACAAGCTAAGCGAGAGGGCTCGGTGGACAGGAAGCTGTGGTCAAAGCGCAGACGTAGAATTTCTGAGTGGAGGCAGGGCCATTCTGGACAATAAGATTCGGATGTCCCTGAGGGAGTGGCTGCTGGATTACAGTGAAGAAGGGGACTAATGCAGGCACCTCGTCTTATTGCTCTTCACTTTATTGCGCTTCACAGCTGTTGCATTTTTTTTACAAGCTGAAGGCAAGACAATCCACCAGCAAATAGGTAACAACCCCTTTCGTTGCAGTACTCACTCTGTTGTGTTGGTCTGGAACCCAACCCACAACCTCTCCGCCTGCTCCAGTGCCTATGTCTGCCACCCCCTCCTCCTTTCCTGGCCCCCACCCCCTTTTCCCGCTCTCCCATGGCAGCTCCACCTGGGTCATTCTCCTTCGCATCCTTCTCTGTCTTTTCCACTTCCCTCCCCCTCCTGGTTCCCTGGATTGCCCTTCCTCCTCTGTCTCCTCCAGCTGTGCCTCACTCTCTCTTCCCAGCCTCAGCCGGGCTCTCAGCGCTGCCTCTGCCTGTGTGTCCTCCCTTTCCTCCTGGCTTCTCTCCTTTCAAATCAAATCAACAAGCATTTATTGAGTCTGATCCCTGTCTCTCTCTGCTCCCTTCCCTGGCTGTCTCCCCTTGGCCTGGACTCCCACCACCTCCGGGGCCCTGTGGTCAGGCCATGCACCCGGGAGGCAGCCCATGTGTGGCTGTCAGCCTGGCCCCTGGGGATGAGGGAGTAAGTGCGGACCCTCCTCCCCAGCTCCCCCTCCAGGCAGCCCAGCAGCATTCATTATTTAGAGAAATGATTTAGCATCCTGCTTCTGCCATCTCCTGCCATGGCGCCAGGCCCTGATATGTGATAAAAATATCAACGTTAAATCAACTCTGACAACTGCTGTTCTCCTGCAGTGTCACTGGAGCCGAGAGCTGAGCAAGCCAGCAGCTCCTGCAGGACCAGAAGCGCCAGGCACCCAGCAGCTCTCAGAGCCCCCCAGCCCCCAGCCTGGCATGCAGGCCCCATGCTGCCCGCACACCACACCACAACTCACCCCCACTCTGCTCAGTCTCCTCACCCTAGAGAGTGTTTACTGTACCATCGGTACAAAATTCCAATTAAAACTAATCAATTGATTCTTTACAACGTGCATGGCACTATGCGAGCACTAGCCACGTGGTATCTTTTTTAAGTTTCATGTCGGTTCTGGCAGGTGGAAATCACATCCCAGTGTTAGAGATTTTTAACACCGAGGCTAGGAGATGCTACAGCGCTTTCCTGAGGACACACAGCTAACAAGCAAAGAGCCTGGGCTAGGACCTGGCTCTGTCTGGCTCAAGCCCAGGGAATCACAACAAATCGAGCTGGCTGAGGGCATCTGGCTACAGCACTAAGAGTCCGGCTTGGACATGGACAGAGGTGTGAATCTCACAAGGCCAACAGCGATGGGTCCCTCTCCCAACATCTGACCACCGGCCCCGGGATGAATTGGTGCACCCTGTGTGAGGCTGTCGGGTGAGAGCACCCCCTGCTCCTCACCCTGCTCACCACAGAGACCAAGCAAGGACCCAAGGCAACTGGGAAGGAGAAAAGAGGATGTAGGTCTGCATGAGCAGGGACAGGACAGGGGGAGAGCAGAATAAAGAAAGGACAGGCTAAGGGACTGGGAGCCAAAGCCAGAGAGATCACTGCCTCACAGGCCACTCCCATGACCAACACCACCCTCACGGCCTCTCTTTTCTGGGAGCAGAAGGCCAAGCACCTGGTGACCGCTCAGGAAATGCTTGCTGGCAGGTTTCTTAGCTACAGAGGAGGGCGGAGTCCACTGAACCCTCCGCGGGCGTCTCAGGGCCATGGATGGTGGCTGGGATGAGGTGGCCCGGTCCTCATGGAGAGGCTCAGGGGCTCCGGCAGTAGGAAGCTGGCACTGTGAGGGGGTAGCCAGCCATGCCGGTGGGTGTGGGCTGCTTTCATGGCATCACAGGTCCCAAATAGAGGGGGTGATTGTCTGTGTATGCAGGTGAGTCCTACTGGAAGCAGGCTTCATGCTTTTTACGTTCTAGAGCAGCGAGGGAACCCGTGTGCCCCAGGACTGTGCTTTAGAGCAGTGAGGGAACCCGTATGCCTCAAGTCTCTGCTCTAGAGCAGCGAGGGAACCAGTGTGCCCCAAGTCCGTGCTCTGGAGTAGCAAGGGATCTGGTGTGCCCCAAGTCCGTGTTCTGGAGTAGCGAGGGATCTGGTGTGCCCCAAGTCCGTGCTCTGGAGTAGCGAGGGATCGGTGCGCCCCAAGCTTGTGCTCTAGAGCAGCATGGTCTCCAGTGCGCCCCAAGCCTGTGCTCTAGAGCAGCATGGTCTCCAGTGTGCCCCAAGTCCATGCTCTAGAGCAGCGAGGGAAACCGCAGGAATTTTGACAACATGCACTGACTGACCCCTCTTCCCTTAGATTGTCAAATAAAAAAATGACCACAGCCAACACAATAATAGCCATCCAGTGTGAATGAATCAAAATTATATCTATTTTTTTGGTCAGGTCAGCAAAAAATATAATATACTTTTTGGTGTGCCACCCAATTTTAGAAATTAGTTTATGTGTGCCGTGAGATGAAAAAGGTTGAGAATTGCTGCTCTAGAGAGATTTAGACAGGAAGGTGACCAGTATGAGGACAGATGATGTCAGAAGAGAAATATTAAAGGAATTGGGCACATTGAGCCTGTAGAAGGTACAGAGACAAACTACCGAGTACTTAAAGAGCTGTCATAGAATGGACCTGACCATGTGGCAAAATTGACTATCGTTGGAAACTGTAGAAAATGATGAGCTGGGCCCCCTCTGAGGACAGAGCAGGTAGGCTGACAGGCACATCCGGCAGTGCTTCCCAGCCTTGTTCACACCACGACTCACACAGAAATCGATCGTGTCTGTCCCACCCCCTGGGAAGAGGAACGGATGAGGTTACCCACAGCTACAGGTCATCAGTGATGAGACTCAGATCACCCACGTGGCAGTGCTATGGCTGAGGATAACTTAGAAAACGCGCCCCCTGTGAGTGCACTGGAGAAGCTCTGGTGTAGGAGCAGTGAGTTCCTATCACTGGAGGTGTGTGCATATAGACCAGATGAGGGTTTGGGGAGAAAGGGGCTGCAGAAGGGGTTCAAATATTAGAAAGCAGGTTGGTCCCTTTCAGCTCAGAGCTTCCTAGATGCCAGCTCCAGGGAGGACGGGAAGGGGGAGGCATGGCCACCCCAGCACACACACGGGCCCAGAGCAGGACCCAGCCAGGTCTTCCTCCTGCTCCTTGGAGAGCAGGTGTTTCTACATTAGGGGCCCCTGACAATGAGGGGGGACTGCGTCAGCCGCTTGCCATGCAGTGGGAGGCCCAGGTGCCTGGGATACGACTGGCCCATTAGCCTCCCGCCCTGGGGGGAGGGAGATGGAGGCCTCCAGATGGACTAATGAAAATCACCCCAATGGAATTCAGTTGAGCAGAAGAAAGGAGGACGGATCCCTTCAATGATCCCTAGGCCTACCCTCATGCATCATCCCAAGCACAGAGCAGTGCCCCCTCAGAAAGACAACTGCCGTTAGTGATGCGGGACTTACGTCATCAAAATAAAAACCCAGGCTCTGCTCCCAGGGCGAGACGATGAGATGGCCCCAGTGGGCCTGGCAAGACTATCTCAGTGTGTCTGGTGGGAGGGGACAGACAGACCCGGGCTTCTCCACTCACTGGCTATGTGACGGAGCCAGCTACTTGGCCTCCACTCCTCAGCTATAAAACAGGCTGGATAGAGCTTACCTCACAAGCTGGTGTGTGGCCTTGGGAAAGGCATTGTACCCCCAATGTCTCCCCTATAAAATGACGAGGTTTGTCTGTAATTACTAAGGTTCTTCAAGCTCCATGGCCCTGCGCTCTATGATCTGAGAACTCACAGCCAAGCTTGGTGTGGGCCAAGGAAAGGTATCCATCCCTGGAACCCCGGTGCCTCTCTCCCTCCCTCAGAAGGAATAAGTTCGGAACTTATTTCTTCAGGACAAGGGCCTCCAGATCACCTCTCCTCCCACTCCCCAACCCCAGGCTAACCCAGACATCAACTCTACAAGTGTCCATCAATCTCATAAGACTCAGAAATCGCTAGCTTTTGGTTTATGAAGCACTTCGGTGTCCCCAACCAGGTGACCTCTACCTCTACCTGGCATAAAGCACAGCCTACTCCCTGGAGGTTAAAAAGCCACTAACTGCTTCCTGCTCCACTCAGGTATTGACTGGGAGGGTGCAAGGCTATTGGCATTTCATCAACAGCCAGCTGGCTTTCTTGCCTGGTCCTTACTAAGAGAGAAAGAGGAAAAGTCTGCTGGGTCACGGAGTCAGAGGCCAGGAGGCCAGGTGAGGATGGATGGGCTCTGGACAAGTTGCAGATGTAGTTCTACATTTCTGGGGCAGAGTCTCAAGGCCACACCTGCCCATCCGCAGCCTAGCAGCCTCTGTAGCAGGTGCGGCCCAGGGACTCCCCCATCTCTCTGAGCTGACACTCAGCACACCCCATACCCTGTGCTCTGCATATCATCATTTTCCTCCCCCAGTCCTAGCTGCACCTTCTCCACCTGCTACGTGAGCCAGGATGCCCACATCTATGGGTACAGCACCCAAACTTCCCTGCTCTCTGACTTCCATTTGAGTTCACCAAGGAAACACTGGCAAGCAAGTTAAGGTGGAAGGAAGGAGAAGTTGGGCTACTGATTCCTGGCTCCCACTCCTGCAGACCCTACCTAAGCTCCCCTCTACACCTTAGGGTGCTTTGCCATCTTTGTTGGATTCCATAACCCTGGTTACACTTCTGTCAATCGCCCCTTCCTAGACCTTCTCTTTACTTACTCCTCTGGAGCAGATCATCTGCTTCTGGCTGGGACCCTGGCCAGGCCTACTCCTTGTTCTGGACTAATCAGGAACCCTGTTCTCGGCCCTAAGCTGCTGTGAGGACGACAGGAGCCCAGTGGTCAGCAGAGAACATGAGGCATCTTAGGAAGGACACCTAGTATCCTCACAAGTAAGAGGGCCACCAGGCACACACAGAAGCCAATGCACCACTTAAGTTACAGAGCCAGGTTCTCTTGTCTGGACCCACCTCCAACCAGAGCTGTATCCCCCAATCCACGCATTCCTCCTCTCAGCCAGTAAGCCCTTAGTGAGCCCGTTCCACATTCCAGGCACAGTGTGAGGTACTGAAATATAAACATAGATTAGACACAGTTCCTGCCCCAAGGAGTTCACCGTCTGATGGGAGTCAGACATGCATAGAACTAAGGACAGTCTTGGAGGGCTGAGAAGGCTCACCATGCCGCAGAGTGGGCACTGTCCATCGTTCTCTGAGAACTGAACGCCCAATAGATGTCCTTCATTTATCCCATCGATGCATCCAGAGGTGCGGTAATCTGCAGCGTCACCATTTCTCCCCGGGGCTGCTGGCTTAGAGGGGGGCTAGGAAGCAGGGTCACAGCCAGTGTCCCATGGCTCCCTCCCAGTCTGCCACCCTCCAACTACAGGTATCAACTTAGGAGTCCAAAGTCCCTCACAAGGGGAGGAATTGTTCTTGAGTCTCCCTCCTGGAACATGTTTCATCAAATTAGGGGCCCGGTTAAGGGACCACTTCAGCTCAGAGAGGACTTTATGGGATTGATCTCTCGTACTTGCCAACACCAGAAATGTGGTTATTCAAAGGAGAAACAATAAAATAACAAGCTGATGCCATACCATTTGATGAGGTTCCCTCCTCCCAAACACAGTGTTCCTACATACACACACATACACACACACACACACACACACACACACACACTCACACACACGCACCAGCTGTCCCAGAAAAGCCCATGGTGACAGCAAAGAACACCAAGCTCCCTGATCTCAAGGGGCAAAGGTGGGGTTGTGGAGAGGACATTTCCAAGCACTGCTATTAACAACAGATGGACAAAACTAAAGTAAGCAATTCTATAGCCTGAATACAGAGTTTGAGGAGGGTGGAGTCTTCCAATGCTACTGACAATAACTATTAAATAAGTTAAAAACCACCCAAAATGATAAAAAAAATTGAATTTAATTGAATGCTGTCATGTACTGGTAGATCCTACTTTTGAATATAATCAGATTATAAGTTGTATTCCAAAGAGTTCAAAACCTACAGTGAGCCATCAGGTGAACTCATTTCTGGCAGCAAAGGCTACAGAAAGGTCATTTTCACATTCAACAAACATTTATTAGGACCCCACCATGGGCCAAGCACTGTGTCAGACACTGGGATAAAAAGATGGGCGGAAGGCAGCCCCTGCCCTCAGTTTACTCACAGGCTAGAGAGAAAAGCAGGCATGGAAACAGGCAGTGGCAGTGCTACGGAAGGGCAGACCAGGGACAGCCCCTCTGCCCAGAGACATCAGAGAAGGGTTAATAGATAAGGTGAACAACTTAAGTCACAAAGAAAGGACTTTACCAGATGGAGAAGGGGTAAAGGCATTCTAGGCAGAGGCAAGAACATGGGCAAGATTGCAGAGATGTGAGTGGGCAAGGCATGCTCAAAGAGCAGCTCATAACTCCCTGGGCTGAAGCACAGAGTGTGGGGGCAGTGACAGGAGTGAAGCAAGGAAGGCGAGTGAAGGCCAGGTCATGAGGAGCTTGCATGCCAGGCTAAAAGATTTAGAAGTTCTTCAGTAGCAAATGCCAAGCCAATAAGGCTTTAAGCAAGAGCATGATACGTTAGAGCAGGGTTTAGAAAGTTCTATAAGGAGAACAAAGTCTGCTGCTCAAAGACTGTGGGGTCCTGAAGACAGTGAAGACCAAGGTATCTTCAAAGAGCAGCTTCCCCTCCACCAGGGAGGAGTTGGGAAGATACTCTTCTTCTAAGGGGAGTGCTCATGAGACAAGTTCCATATGGAGGTGGGTTTCCAGTTTCAGGGATCCTGGATGGAGGCCATCTCCTCAGTTTCCATCAGTGGAATACACAGGAAGGGCGGGTGGGTTACAGGCCTTCATGGGGAGGGTCTCTAAGTCTTGAAGTAACCAGTACAGAGGCTGGTCCTCTGGTATGAGGGACACAATGGAGAAGACCTCAGGGACAGCAGCCACGGCTCCAGACAGACAAGCAAATCGGTTTTGTGTTGGAAAAATGTTAGGTCATCAAAGGCCTCAAGAAGCTCATGAGACACATGGAAAAGGTAGAGGGTCCTTCATCACTTGCAAATTGAACTCAAGTTATATGATGATTAACACAGGTCTCTAGAATCAAAGCAGGATTTTCGGTGATGGTGGAGTGAAGAAACCAGCAAATGCTCTTCCCAAAATCTAGGAAAAAATAGTCAAGAACAAAAACATTTCAGGGATCGGTTACTCAACCAAAGGGAAAACAACAAATCAAGAAGCCTTTGTGCATGAAAAACTGAACTTTGGTACGGTAAGTGGGAATGTTCAAAATCTTCCTGGGACCACTCCCAGCCCCACCCCCACCGATGCTGAGCAGGTCTGACCATGTAAATGAGAGCCTTAACTGCAGGAGAGGGCCAATGTGCTTTGGAGCAGAAGGTGAGGACCCCAAGTGATGGGGAAGGCCACCAGTCTGGGCAAGTGGTGGGCAAGGCCCCCGCCCTGCTGGACAGAGGTTGCAGTACCATGCCCAGACACATCATAATTAAAATGCCAAAAATTAAAGACAAAGAGAGAATCTTAAAGGCAGCAAGAGAAAAGAAAACTGTTACCTACAAAGGAGATCTCATAAGGCTGACACCTGATTTCTCATCAGAAACTCTACAGGCCAGAGTGGAATGGCATTAAGTATTCAAGATAATGGAAATCAAGATTACTATACACAGCAAGGCTAGCATTCAAAATAGATGGTCAAATAAAGAGCTTCCCAGACAAAAAAAAAAAAAAAAGGCTAAAGGAGCTCATCACCACCAAGCCAGCAATGGAAGAAATGCTAAACGGATTGCTGAGAAGAAGAAACAGAGAGAGAAACCTAGTCATACAGAATTAAAATGGCTATAAATAAGTATCTCTCAATAATAACCCTAAATGTAAAAGGAATAAATGCTCTAATAAAAAGGTGTAGGGTAGCTGAATGGATACAAAAACATGACCCAAGTATATGCTGTCTACAAGAGACCCACCTCAAAACAAAAGACACACACATTATGAAAGTGAAGGGATAGAAAAAAATTTTCCATGCTGGAATAGCAATACTCATACCCGACAAAATAGACTTTAAAAGCATCATGCTAAGTGAAATAACCCTGTCGGAGAAAGATAAATATCATATGATCTCAGTCATTTGTGGAATATAATGAACAACATAAACTGATGAACAAAAATAGAGCCAGAAGGAAAATATATATATACTAGAATATCATAGAAGTAATACTGTTATTTGCAGATTTTTAATATCTCCTACAACTTTTGTGGTATCATAGTATGTTAGTACAGTATTGGTAATATTATTATACTTAAAATCCTTTTATTCTTGAAATATTAATGCTTATTGCATGTAATATTATTATATGTAAGGTCATTTTTCTTGAATAATTGGTGTTTATTGCATGTAACATTATCATATTTAAAATCATTTTTCTTGACATATTAATGTTATTTCATGTAAAATTATTATATTTAAGTTCATTTTTCTTTAAAAAAAAAAAAAGAATTGACAGCTTGCTTCCAAAAAAACAACAAAGTGATAAAAAGCAAGCACCTACAACCAAGACTACTCTACTAAGCAAAGCTATCATTGAGAATCAAATGACAGATAAAGAGCTTTCCAGACAAGAAAAAACTAAAGGAGTTCATCACCATCAAATGAGTATTACAAGAAACATTAAATGCTCTCCTTTAAAAAGAAGAAAAAAAGATTTAAAAAATGAATAATAAAATGGCAAGAAATACATATGTACCTATGATTACTTCAACTGAAAATGGATTAATGCTCCAATCAAAAGACATACACTGCCTGAATGAATAACCAAACAAGACCCTTATATATGCTGTTTACAAGAAACTCACTTCAGATCAAAAGATACACATAGTGAAAGTAAAAAAAAAAGGGAAAAGGGTATTTCATGAAAATAGAAAGAACAAAAAATAGCTGGAGTAGCAGTACTTATACCAGGCAAAATAGACTTTATAACAAAGGCATAACAAGAGACAAAGAAGGATCCAGCAATTTCACTTCCAGGTATTACTTATTTGAAGAAACTCAAAGCATTAATTTGAAAAGACATATACATCCATATGTTCATTGCAGCATCATTCACAATAGCCAGGATGTGGAAACAACCTAAGTGTCCATGAATAGATGAATGGATAAAGAGTGGTTCAAATAAACAATGGAATATAATCGGCTATAAAAAAGAATAAAATCTTGCCATCTTTAACAACATGGATGGACCGAGAGGCTATTGTGCTAAGTAAAATAAGTCAGACAGAGAAAGACAAATGCCATATGATTTTATTTTATGTGGAATCTATAAATAAATAAATAAATAAATAAATAAACAAACAAACAAACAAGCATAACAGAAACAGATTCATAGATACAGAGAAGATTTTGATGGTTGCCAAATGGGAGGGGGTTGGGAGTTGGGTGAAAAAGGTGAAAGAATTAAAAAGTACAAATCGGTAGTTACAGACTAGTCATGGAGATGTAAACTACTGCATAGAGAATATAGTCAATAATATTTTAATGACTATCTATGGCACCAGGTGGGTACTAGATTTATCAGAGCAATTACTTTGTAAGTTATATGAATGTCTAATCACTGGGTTGCATACCTGGAACTAATATAATATTGTATAGTAACTGTGATTGAAAAATAAAAACTTTTATTTTAAAAACTGAGTAGAGAGCCTTAACCGGTTTGGCTCAGTGGATAGAGCGTCAGCCTGCAGACTGAAGGGTCCCAGGTTCGATTCCGATCAAGGGCATGTACCTTGGTTGTGGGCACATCCCCAGTAGTGGGTGTGCAGGAGGCAGCTGATCTATGTTTCTCTCTTATCGGTCTTTCTAACTCTCTACCCCTCTTCCTTCCTCTCTGTAAAAAAATCAATAAAATATATATATTTTAAAAAACTGAGTAGAAATATTAGCAACATGTATCATTGAGGAGACAGATTCCCCAGATAAAGTTACTAAAAAAAATATCTAGAAACAACAACCCTCACAAGTGAAAAATCAGAATCCAAAGTTTGTACAACATATTATCTAAAATGTCCGGTTCTCAGCAAGAATATTGCAACATAGAAATAAACAGGAAAGTGATCCATATTCAAGAAAGAAAAGAAATAGTCAATAGAAACCAACTCTGAGTCGGTGCAGATATTGGATTTGGCAGATAAAGACTTCAAAGCAACTATTCTAAATGTGGTTAAAGAACTTTAAAAAGCTAAATCTTTATTGTTCAGAGTATTACAGATGTCCCCCCATACCCCCCTTCCCATTGCCCCTCTCCACCCAGTTCCCACCCTGCCCCACACTTTCACCACCCTATTGTCTGTATCCATAGATAATGTATATATGCATATAAGTTCTTTGAGATTCATCAGTCTGTTCCATGTTTCCATGTTTCTGGTTCTATTTTATTCATCAGTTTATTTTGTTCATTAGATTCTTTGTTCATTTATTTATTTGATTTTTAGATTCAACTGTTGGCATATATCTATTTTTCTCCTTCTTCTTCTTCTTCTTCTTCTTCTTCTTCTTCTTCTTCTTCTTCTTCTTCTTCAAGAATACCCTTCAACATTTTAGGTAATACTGGTTTGGTGGTGATTTACTCCTTTAGCTTTGTTTTGTCTGTGAAGCTCTTTATCTGACCTTCAATGATAAACGATAGCTTTGCTGAGTAGAGTAATCTTGGTTGTAGGTCCTTGCTATTCATCACTTTGAATATTTCTTGCCAATCCCTCTGGCCTACAAAGTTTCTGTTGAGAAATCAGCTGACAGTTGTATGGGTGCTCCCTCATAGGTAACTAGCTGCTTTTCTCTTTCAGCTTTTAAAAGTCTCTCTTTGTCTTTAACCGTTGGCATTCTAATTATACTGGGACTTGATGTGGGCCTCTTTGGGCTCCTCTTGTTTGGGACTCTCTGTGATTCCTGGACTGTTAAATCTATTTCTTTCACCAGGTAGGAGTTTTCTATCATTATTTCTTCAAATAGGTCTTCGATATCTTGCTCTCTCTCTTCTCCCTCTAGCACCCCCTTAGTGCAAATGTTGGTGTGCTTGAAGTTGTCCCAGGGGTCCTTACACTATCTTTATATTTCTGGATTCTTTTTTCTGTTTGCTCTTCTGAATGGGTGTTTTTTGCTTCCTCATATTACAAATCATCGATTTGATTATCAGGATCCTCTACTCTACTGTTGAATCCCTGTAACTTATTCTTTATTTCAGTTAGTGTATGCTTAATTTCTGACTGGTCCCTTTTCATGTCTTTGAAATTCTCATTAAGACCCTTGAAATTCTCACTTAGCCCCTTGAAGCTCTTATTGAGATCCTTGAGCATCCTTATAACCATTGTTTTGAACTCTGCATCTAGTAGTTTGTTTGCTTCCATTTTATTTAGTTATTTTTATGTAGATTTCTTCTGTTCTTTCATTTGTGACATGTTTCTGTGTCTCCACATTTGGGCTGCTTCCCTGTGTTTGTTTCTATGTATTGGGTAGAGCAGCTATGTCACCTGGAATTGGTAGAGTGACCTTGTGTAGTTGGAGTCCTGTTGGGTCCAGTGGCTGTGTGCACAGTCTTGTAGTCTAGTTGGCATCACTGGGAGGAATTGACCTCCAGACCAACTGTGAAAACCACCTGTGACTATAGTGGAAGAACTGCTGTGAAGGAGACAACCCTTTGAAGTGGGACTTGCTTCAATGGGACTTTGGTGCGCACTGAGTCTGTAGCTCATGGATGTGCAGAGTTGTAACCTCGTTGGTCTGAATCTGTCCACTGGGTGCACTGGCTCTGGGGCCCCATGGCAGGTGCAAAGTCAGCCACTGTCTGGGGGCCAGCTGGCAGGTGCTACAGAGCAATCTGCAGATGACTGCTACTTGTGTTGGCCTTAGAAGTGTCCAGATGAGGCCAAGCTATGAAGCAAAACAGGCAGCTGCTAGTGGCAGGTCTTGGCCTCTTATTGTTAGGTATGGAACACCAGCTGTTTGAGAGATTTTAGCAAAATCAGAAGCCTGAGCCAGGACAGGCCATTCATATGGAAAAGTTGCTACATACAGGTGGGGGAGGGGCTAAAAATTGGATGGGGTGGGGTCTCAGGGATTTATCGGGGGAAGAGCAAACAGTGTGAGTCAGGCAGATGAAAACTCAGATCTGGCTGCCAATCAGCTCTGCAATGGGGGAGATCTCAGCATAAGAACAATGACCCCTGCAAGCACCCCTATCTGGGAGAAAGCCGCCCCTGAGGTCATGCTCCACTGCCAGACAGTTCCGTTCCTCCCCATATGTCCTTGGATTCCACCAAGCCACTGCCCCAGTACTGGAGCTCAGAGGGAGCAAATCCATGTAAGTTTGTGAACCAGACCTTTAAGAGGAACACCTGGGTCACCAGCAGGCTCTGTGTCCCTCAGCCACAATCCATGCTGGTTTTTACAGCCTAAAGTTACAGGGACTTCTCTTCCCAGCTCTGGAATCCTGGGATGGGGGTCTGGTGTGGAACTGGGATCCCTTGATCCTCACAGGAGGCCTCTGCAGCTAAGATATACCTCCTGATTAAAATAAAAAGCCAGGCATGGTTATTGGACAAGCCCATTCCGCGCCTCCACCCCTCCTACCATTTTCAATGTGTTTTCATCTTTATTTCTCTAGTTGTAGGACTTGCATTCAGCCAGATTTCAAGTGGTTCTTAATGATGGTTGTTCTGTATTTTAGCTGTAGTTTATATGTGGTTGTGGGAGGCTATGAGTACCAGTGTTTACCTATGCTGCCATCTTGGTTCTCAACAGAAGCTATCCTATCTAATAAAAGAGAAACATGGTAATTAGCGTACAACCGCTACCCTTCCCATTGGCTACTCAGGGCGATATGCAAATTAACTGCCAGCCAAGATGGCAGCCGGCAGCCAGGCAGCTTGAACCAAACATGAGGCTTGCTTGCTTCAGTGACGGAGGACTCCAACGTTCCCCAGCTGCTGCTGCCGGCCTCTGAGCTGCAACTCTAAGCAACTATGTTACAAATATAGAAGCTAAACAAAACCCTAGAAACCTGCTTAAGTTGCCGGGCTTCAGCCAGCAGGATTGCAACACTGTTTCAAATACAGAAGGTAAACAAAGGCCAGAAACCTGCTTTCAGCAGCAGAGGCCTAAGAGCTGGAGCCTCAGAGCTAAAGCTGGCCCAAAATAAAAAAAATAAAAATAAAAAAAGGAGCAGTTAGGAGCTTCAGTCACCCGCCAGCCTGAAAACAGCCCTCAGCCCCTCACCCAGACTGGCCAGGCACCCCAGTGAGGACCCTGACCCTGAAGGGTGTGTGACCAGCTGCAAACAGCCATCATCCCCTCATCCAGGCTGGTCAGGCACCCCAGTGGGTGATCCAGGACACCCTTCAGGGCAAACCAGCTGGCCCCCACCTGTGCACCAGGCCTCTATATAGTAAAAGGGTAATATGCCTTCCAGCACTGGGATCAGCGGAGCCGCGAGGCCTCCCGGCACCGGGATCAGTGTGACGGGGGCAGCGCCCAAACCCCCTGATCGCCCTGCGGCTCTGTGTGTGACAGGGTGTGGTGCCCCCCCCCCCCACAGGCCCTGCTCTGTGTGTGATGAGGTAGAGCCATAACCTCCCCATCGGCCCTGCCCTCAGTGTGACAGGGTGTGGCGCCCCAACTCCCTGATCCGCCCTGCTCTGTGTGTGACAGGGGGCAGTGCCCCAACTCCCCTATCGGCCCTGCTCTGTGCATGACAGGGGGGAGCTCCCCAACCCCCTGATTGACCCTGCTCTGTGCGTGACAGGGTACGGAGCCCCAACCCCCCTGATGGGCCCTGCTCTGTGAGTGACAGGGGGCAGCACCCCAACCCCCTGATTGGCCCTGCTCTGTGTGTGACAGGGGGTGGCGCCGCAACCTGCCCATCGACCCTGCCTTGAGTGTGACAGGGGCAGTGCCCCAACCCCCCAATCAGCCCTACCCTGAGCGTGACTGAGGGTGGCATTGCAATCTCCCGATCCGCCCTGCTCTGTGCATGACAGGAGCGGCCCCCAACTCCCCAATCAGCCCTGCTCTGAGCCCAACCAGGGGCTGCACCTAGGGATTGGGCCTGCCCTCTGCCACCCGGGAGCAGGCCTAAGCCAGCAGGTCGTTATCTCCCGAGGGGTCCCAGGCTGCAAGAGGGCACAGGCCGGGCTGAAGGACCCCCCCCCCTTCCCCCTGAGTGCACAAATTTTTGTGCACCGAGCTTCTAGTCAATCTATATAAAATCCTAATAAGCAAATAGACTGAATGGCAGAACAACCGAACTACTGGTCACTATGATGTGCATTGACCACCATGGGGCTCACACAGAACATCACGGGAATCGGCCATGGTGGGATGGTGGAGCAGGTGAGCGGGGGCACCAGATCAAGGTGGGACACCTGTCGCTGTCATCGGGGTGAGTTTCTGGTAGTTAAAAATTCTTTGCTCCCGTGTGCCATGGTCCCGCTCAGTGCTCACACCTGCTGCCAGCGCCAGCTCCGCTTGCACCCACTGCCAGCACCCAGCACAGGCCCCAATTGCTCGGCACCAACATTGGTTGCGAGTGGCAGCTACTGGCCCTGATCGCCCCTCAGGGCTTCTTCACTGCCCCCTGCTCTTAAAGGGCAGTCAGGGCCAGCAGCCTCCTCTCACACCCACTGCCAGCGATGGCCCCACTCACACCTGCTGCTGGCGCCAGAGCCACTGCTCACACCCGCAGCCAGGACCAGAACCACCACTCGCATCTGCTGCCTGTGCCCAGTGCTGGTCCCAATCACTTGGCACGGTCAGCAGGTGTGAACTGCGGCTGCCAGCACCCGATCTCCCCTGAGGGCCTCTCCACCTCCCCCTGCTCCTGAGGGGAAATCAGAGCAGCAGCTGCTGCTCACACCCACTGATGGTGCTGGCCCCGTTTGCACCCACTGCTGGAGCCAGCCCCAATTGCTCTGTGCCATCAGTGGGTGTGAGCGGGGCCGGCACCATCAGTGCATGGGAGCGGCAGCAGCAGGAGCAGGGCTGCCAGCAGATGGGACTGGGGGCCATGGCAGGAAGAACTGGGTGGGGATGCAGAAGATGGGCCGAGACCTGCCCCTGTGCCCACTGCAGCCTCGTGGCTCGCAGTTCCTTTCAAAGTGCACGAATTCGTGCACTGGACCCCTAGTGTTTAAATAATTAAAGAATATGATGACAATGACTTAACAAGTAGGGAATTTTAATAAAGCAATAGAAGCTATGAAAGAGAACCTAATGGGAATTATAGTTTTGAAAAATATAGTAGCAAAAATAAAAATTCACTATATGGGTTCAACATCAGATTTGAGATATCAGAAGAAAGAATCAGTAAACTTGAAGTCAATAGAAATTACACAATCTGAATAACAAGGAGAAAAGTTATTGAAGAAAATGAACAGAGCCTCGCTGAGACCTGAGGAACAACATGAATTGTACCAGCACACCTGCAATGTGAGGCCGGAGGAGAGACGGAGAGAAGAGGGCAGAAAAAGATTTGAAGAATCAAAAGAGGCCCCAATTTTGAAGTCCCCTCCACTACCCTGCTTTGGATTTTGGGAAGTGAGTGAGGAAGCTCCGAAGGTGCTGGGCGAGAGCTCCTGCAAGCCTCGGCTCAGAGCTGCCTCTCAGGAGGAGGCATCATCCCCACCGCATGCTGGGCGCAATGCTCGCACTTCCATCAGTGCACTGGCCCTCACAGGTCTGTGAGCCCTTCTATAGTCCCAAGAAGCAGAAAAGGCTCAGTGAGGTAAAGCAGCAGCCAGTGCACCGCCAGGACTGGAACCCAGGTCTCTCTTCAGGCCTTTCCCACAGCGCCCTGATGACCCAGCGCTGGGGGCAGGACTGATGTGACCCCAGGCAGAGTGCAGCGCTGAGCGGAGGAACAGGCCAGAAACAGGTGTGAGCACAGCAGCACCCACAAGTCTGCAGGACTCTCTCCTCTTCCCACAGCAACTGCACCTTTTGCCAGGATGGGCTGTCTGTTCCCCAGGAAGCCATACCCCATCTGTTGGGAGCTGATTCACCAGCAGGGGCTGGGGCTGGACAGGAGTCCTTTCTAGGCAGCCTCGGGATTCCCAACAGTGTCAGCCAGACTAACCCTTAAGACCAGGTCCACAGCCCTGTCCTGCCCTGGCGCACAGTCAGTCTGGGTCTTCCTTCAGAGGGTGACCGCCGCTCCCCAGCCCTTCACGCTCAGCTGAAGACAAGTGAGGGTTCGGGTTAGGGAAGTGCACGGAGCAGGAGGCCACTGGAAGTGGGAGGGGAATAAAGGCTGGGTGGGTGGGACATAGGGTTTGGAGGAAGGTGTGACCAGGACGAGAATGGAGGGCACCTGAGGGATCGATGCCCAGGCTGCGGAGGAGACAGCAGTGAGTCCCGAGGCTCAGCCTGCTGTGTGCACGGTCCAGATTAAATAACTGCAACTCCGCTTTTATTTCCTGTCTGACAGCAACTTATTGCAAAGGCAGCCACTTCTGACATTCTGATATTCAGAGTCACATCCTGTGGGATAAGCCCATCGCTGTTGCCTGACCAGTGACTTGTATCGGGCGAGGAGGGAGCCAGGAGGGGCAGGGAGAGACTGTGGGGGGGGGGGGCGGGGGGGGAGGATGGGGCTGCTGGCGGCAAAAGGAGGGGAAAGGTGCTCAGGTTCTGCTGGACCTTCCCAGCCCCCGCAACAGGCCTCCGGGGGTAGCTGGAGCGCCTGATCGTCCCTCCCTTACCTACCCTGTGAACCCTCAGTAAAGCTTGTGAGCCCTCACCACATGCCAGGTCCGGGGCCAGCCTGGGAAGGATGGGAGATGCTGGTTGACAGACCCCGCCGCAGGGGGCTCTCGCCCACACGGGTCAGGGCAGGCAGCATTTGCCCAGCAACCGGGCAGTGGTTAGAGACACACCTGGGCCCGCATTCTTCCTCTGCAGCCTGCAGGCAGGGCATCTCGGGAATCCTTCCAAACACTGTGTTTAATGAGAGCGGCAGGTTGGTCTGCTCCTAATGTCATCCAGGTTAAAAGAAGGGGTGCGAGGAAAGCACTGACTGCCCGTGCCTGGGGCAGAGCGACTGATCACCGCGGCTGTGAAAATGACACCAGGTACAAAATGCTGCTGGAGGAGGTGCCAGCAGAGAGCTGGGACGTGCTGGGGAGCACTTGCCCCTGAATCACAGCGCCCGGGTTAGTTGGGAGCTCCCCACAGCCCACCATCCTTCCCTCTTCCCACAGCCCACCATCCTCCCCTCTTCCCACAGCCCACCATCCTCCCCACTCCCACAGCCCACCATCCTTCCTGCTCCCCACAGCCCACCATCCTCACTGCTCCCCACAGCCCACCATCCTCCCCTCTTCCCACAGCCCACCATCCTCCCCACTCCCACAGCCCACCATCCTCCCTGCTCCCCACAGCCCACCATCCTCACTGCTCCCCACAGCCCACCATCCTCCCCACTCCCACAGCCCACCATCCTTCCTGCTCCCCACAGCCCACCATCCTCACTGCTCCCCACAGCCCACCATCCTCCCCTTTTCCCACAGCCCACCATCCTCCCTGCTCCCCACAGCCCACCATCCTCCCCTCTTCCCACAGCCCACCATCCTTCCCGCCTCAGACCCGTGTGGGACCCTCCAGGCAGCTCCGTGTATGTATAATGGAATGGGCCAGAGTTTTCTAGTCATGCCAGTCAAGCACCAAACAACCAAGGACAGAAGCAAATGGGGAGAAAGGGGGACCCTCCCACTGCTGCCGGGAATACAGGCTGGTGCAGCCACAATGGAAAACAGTATAGAGGGTCCTCAAAAAATTAAAAATGGAACTGCCTTATGACCCAGTGATTCCACTTCTGGGAATATATCCAAAGGACCCCAAAACAGTACTTCAAAAGGATATATGCACCCTTTTGTTCACTGCAGTGTTATTTACAACAGCCAAGATTTGGAAGCAGCCCAAGTGCCCATCAGTAGATGAGAGGGGGGAAAGCTGTGGTGAATCTGCCCAATGAGATATTACTCAGCCATAAAGAGGAGGCAATCTCCCCCTTTGCGACAGCAAAGAGCATTATCTAAGGGAAATAAGCCAGTCAGAGAAAGACAAGCGCCATATGATTTCACTTACATGTGGAATCTAATGACTAAAATAAACCAACAAACAAAATAAGGACAGACTTACAGATACAGAGAACAGACTGGTAGTTGCCAGAGGGAAGGAGAATTAGGTGGATAGGTGAAAAAGGTGAAGTAATTAAGAAGTATAATTTGATAATTACAAAATAGTCATGGGGATATAAGGTACAGCTTAGGGAATATAGTCAATAATGTTGTAATAACCATGTATGGTGCCAGGTGGGTGTTGGAAATATGGGGAGAATACATTGTAAAGTATATGATTGTCTAACCACTATGTTATATGCCTGAAACTAAGATAAAATAATATTGGATGTAAATTACAATTGCAAAATAAAATTTAAATTTCTTTGCAAAAAGAAGAGTATGGCCTCTACTATTTCAATGGAAGGTATGCTTATAAGTTGAATAAAAATGTGAAAGATGTTTAAAGAAGGGAAAGGAGAAGGAGGAGGAGGAGGAGGAGGAGGAGGAGGAGGAGGAGGAGGAGGAAAAGGGGAAGGAGGGGAGGAGGAGAAGGAGGAGAAGGAGGAAGAGCGGAAGGAGGGGAGGAGGAGGGAGGAAGGGGAGAAGGGGAAGGAGGAGGAGGAAGAGGGGAAGGAGGAGAGGAGGAGGAGGGGAAGGAGGGGAGGAGGAGAAAGAGGAGGAGGAAGAGGAGGAAGAGGAGAAGGAGGGGAGGAGGAGGGAGGAGGGGGGAAGGGGAGGGGGAGGGGAAGGAGGGGAAGGGGAAGGAGAAGGAGGGGGGAAGAGGGGGAGGAGGAGGGGGAGGGGAGGAGGAGGGAGGAGGGGAGGGGAAGGGGAAGGGGAAGGGGAAGGGGAAGGGGAAGGGGAAGGGGAAAGAGAAGAAGTAAATGGGTAAGTTGGCCACTCCAGAGGAGACAGGTCATTCCAGAGGACTACAAACAAGTGACTGGGTGAAGCCAGGGTGGCCTTAAACTGGAATATAAGGCAGAAGGCTCTGTGGGGCAGGGAGACCAAGCCAGGAGTGAAAGGCCCAGCTGGCAATTAGAGGGCTGCTGCTGGCAGCCTGTGGCTGGACTCAGTGGAACGGGTGCTTGGCAGGGAGATGCTGACTTTTAAAGGACCCATGGGAAACCTTTAAGGGTGGGGATAGGGGGCGGGACCAAGCCAAGAGGCTGGGAGGAGGGGAGGAATCAAAGGCCTGTGGGTGTGTGAATGGAACTCGGATTTGGGTGTCACCTTCCCAATTAGCCTTGAAAAGGGAAAAAAATCTCTCTAGGCCTGAAAAAAAGAATAAACGCAAGGAGGAGAGAAGCTCGGAAAACACCCTGAAGAGTTGCTGGCCTTTAAAAGGCAAGGAGTGTGTAATGTAATAAACATGGCAACAAAGCGTTTGTCACCAGGCTAATTTTATTAGAACAGATCGCAAATGGCTAATTTCCTCTCACTAATGAGCAAATTGGTTGAATCTCTGATCTACTTTGAAGGCACGGATTCTAATAAGACAGGAATGACAGTGAAATCCGCAGTGAGATGTGGTGACACGAGCGTTTGGGTGGAAGTGAATCTCCAAGCATGGAGGCTGTGCTGGCATGGCCTTGCCCAAGGGGGCCTCTGGCCTTGCAGACCAGCCCTACCCAAGGCAGGTGGGTGTCAGACTCAGGTGCTGTCCCAGGGGAGCAGCCTGGGGAGGAGCTGCGGGGGGCGGGCCACTGGAGGAGGAGCTGAGGGGGGCGGGTCTGGTGAGCCAGCAAGGTAGGCATGTTTCCAGCAAAGCTCCTGAGTGGGGCAAGAGGCCTCAAACTTTCAGCAACGTCCCATTGATGGGGTTTGCCCCCTGCCTCCCCGCCTCCCCGCCTCCCCGCCTTCTGGCCAGTGTATCCTGTGTGGAGAGAAAAACTTCCTAGGACACTCCAGCCTCTGGCAGTCCCAGTCGGCTGCCACCAAAGCTGAAAAGCTTTGTCAAACCAGCTTTCCCAGGACCGGAGTCAAGCTCCGACTTCCTTCCTTTGGGTCAGTTAGAGAGGGCAGGGGAGACAGGGTGCCCAGCTCTTCCTGGGCAGAAGGGTCTACGTCTGGGTGGGCTTTGGTCCAGCCGGTCTTTGATGCCCATGCAGTGGCAGCAGTGTGCTGGGAGGCCCCCAGCCAATCAGCGCCCAGGGATGCTGCCTCCTGCCTGGAGGATGGGGAGAGGGTGGAGGCCCCCACTTGCTTTGGCAGTACCCTTGGCACTGGCAGAGGCTGAGCCCAGAAAGGCACCCTGCAGAAGACCAAGAGGAGGGCGATCACATGGTCCCACTCACCTGGCAATGCAGGCCCCCCACTGGGTCAGCCTGGCTTTGCAAGGCGTCTCCTGGGGAGGAGATCTAGGAGCAGGCAGCTCCCTGTCCTCAAACGCGCTCTAGTTGTTGCTTTCTGCTCAGAAGGACCTGAGAGAGCTGGGGGGTGGGGCAATGGGCATCACCTGAGAGTCTGCCCAATGAGGAGCCTGAGAGAAAGGCCCTCAGAGCCCAGGACAAGAATGAGAAGACCCCCCAATTGTCAGTCTCTCTGGACCCCAGCTTGTCCTCAAAAGGGGAGACACTCATTTCTGCATATCGTGTGCACCGACAGAGGTGTGCTCCCTATTTCTGCAGGCGGAGTTCAGGGAGCTACTGCCCCCTTTAGGACACGCAGACAGTGTAAGCACCGGATGGAGCTGACAGAGGAAACAAGGTGGGAAGTCCCCAGGTGACACGCGTGGATGCCTCCTTAGCTGACCCGTGGATAGAAAGGGCAGCCTCGCGAGAAGAGAGCATCTCACCAAGGACCCGACAGGGATGCCCTGAGGGATCCCATGCCCACTGTCCTTGTCCACCCAGCACTGGCCGGGAGTCCCATGTCCCACAGCCACCCTCCGGCGAGTCCGGCCCTTCTCTAAAGGCCCCGGGAAAGTCTCCTGTCCTGCATCTTCACAGCGAGGATCCCCGGATGCAGCCTAAATCCAGCCCCAAAAACTGTCTCTGTAGTAGCTTATCTTGGGAGGTCCCTTAGGGACAGCCCCAGGTTAGATGTGCACCGGGCAGAGCTTACAACCCAGTCCATATGCCAGCTCTCTGCGTGGTCAACAGCTCTGACTGCTGTGGAGGCCACAGCCACAGACCTCATCGGGGCTCTTGTCCTTTCTCCTGCCAGGTCCCCTCTATCCCCACCCTCCACACACACACACACACACACACACACACACACACACACACTGCCTGTCCATGCCCCTCCCCCTGCTGTCCCTGCCTCTCTGAAGCGCTCTGGCCACATGTGTTATTCAGCCACTTCTTCAGTTGAGAGGCCTGGGGCCATGGGACTGGCCGTTGGTGTGCTCTCATCTCCCAGGTGCGTGGGGAATGCAGACCCGCTTGCTGGTATCTGGGACACTGGATTCTCAGTCCTGGGTCTGGGGGAGCCCTCACCCCTTACAGGCTGTCCCCCAGATTAACCCAAAGGGGCTTTATCACCACCCGGGGAGCCACGACTGGATGCACCCATTCCCCCCTGCTTCTAGGCTCAGAGATCTGACTTGGTCCCAGCGCGAGTTCAATGCCAGCTCTTTATAAGTGGCAGGTGCCGAGACTGGGCCCTGTAAATGGCACCGAGTCACCTGAGGATGCGCTCAGGCTGAGGCAGCTTTAAAGCTTTGGCGCACCCTTGGGCCGAGGGAGAAAGACCCCTCGTGAAGGTGCCAAGAGACACAACAAATCTAAAGCCCACGCGAGAGCCAGCTCCGGCGGGCATGCCCACCCACGGCACAGGAGGTGGTGGGCGGTGGCAGTCTCTCCCAGAGAGGCAGGCACACCTCACACGATGTGCATGCGACTGTCACATGGCTCTGCTCCGCCCCTCGGGCTGCAGATGCCTCTGAGTCACTCCCATTCCCTCCCAAGATGCAACCACCAGCAGCTTAGCCTTCTGTTACTCAAATGCATGCAAGAGTTGGGGACGTGGGAGAGATCTAGGGTCAAATTGCCTGGCCCTAAATATTGCTTATCTTTTGTCCATTCTATACCCATCTCCCCACAGCTTTAACCCCTCCACCCCTGCCCCCGGGGATCAAACTAGGATCTTTTATACACGTTTGTGGCCTTCCTGGATACAGTGTGAGATCCCAGTTCAAGACTAAGGAGGCTGGCCAGCCTGGCCTCCGCATGGGCAGGTGGAGTGCTAACAAGAGGGCTCCCCACGGCCTCAGATGGAGGAAGGCAAGGGGGGCGGGGTGGCGCCCCCAGGGCTGGAGTCCCTCTCTCAGGCCCCTGCGCCTGGTGCCTCAGGACCAGACCAGGAGCAGGACAACCAAAGGGGCCACCACAGCAGAAGCCTCTCGCTCAGTGAAGCCCTCAGAGGCAGAGTGGGAGAGAAAGCCGGGAGCAGGGACAGCTGCCCACACGGGTTCCAAAGTGTAGGTTTCCTCACAGAAACCTGGGGACCCAGTGGCACACCCAGAAAACCTCGGGCCTGGTGAGGGGACCAGACAAGATCTCAAAAGTGTGACTTCTTCACTGACTCCTACAACCCAGGCTGCTTTTTCCAAACTGACTCCCAAGCCTGCATTCCTTCCCCGCGCTCCCTGCTGCGCTGCCCACAGACCCAGCCTCGGCGCAGAGGATGGGATGAGGGCTCTAGACTCACAGGGGGCCACGGAGGCCGCTCACCTGCCCAGCCTTGGAGCAATCTGGGTCCTGTGCACAGACAGGACTGTGGGTTTGGGAGAGACGTGGGCCTCCCAGGCCTGTCTGCCAGCATTCTTCAGGCTCTAGAGCTGCAGCGTCTAAGAGAAGCGGGTGCAGAGGCCACACCCGTGCCCATGTGGCTGTGTGGGGCCATATGTTCTAAATGAGAATCTTCTGAGCCAGGAGGCCAGTGTACAGCAGTGTCCGTGAGCTCCTCACTAACCTTCCACCCCCCTCCTTTACGCCTGTTACCTTTCCCTACCATTTATGCCCCAAATCCTTGGATTTTTCTCACCCAACACATACACACACACAAACACACATGCACACGCACACACACCAATAGCCTGGTCTGAACAGCCCACCCAACCTGAAATGAGCTAGATGGGCAGGAGCATGAAGAAAACATGAAATAATGAAGAACAGCAAGCCAGGTATCCAAAGGCCTGGGCCTGGGAGCACCACTTCCCCCAAGCTCAGTCTCCTCGTCTAGAGTGCGGGCAGCAGCGATAGTGCTGCCGGTGGTATTGACCATGACACCCTGCAAAGCACCGCGCATCCCTCCCCTCCCTGACACAGTGGCGCGGGCACTGCCCGGACTCTGGAGCACCTGAGCGCAGCCTCCCTGTGCGCTGACAGCACCGCCTCAGGCTCCCTTCGTTGCTTGGTCCCTTCCACTCCCACCTCCTGTGTGTCCCTGACGTCTGAAGTCCCAGTCTGCCTCCAAGGGCAGTTTGAGAGCCAAACGAAGGTGTGAGTGTGGAGGGGCTTATGGCCTGAGGAACAGAAGGGATGACCCTGGGCCTCACAGTGGGAGGAGGGAGGGAGTCCTTCTTCCTGGGCTCAGCCTCCACGGAGCATCCAGCGCCCTGGCCACCTGGGCCAGGCTTTTGCCCAGGGCCTGGGCCGCCTGCGCCGACTCTGCGACCATAGCAGGTGTGTAGCTATTTCCATTGGGGTTGGAAATGCTGGGCTTTTTGTAGTTTTGAGTTTAAGATCTTCAGACCCCTCCCTCTGCTCTTTTCTTTATTAAAGTTTCCCTCACTCGGCTTATGTAATACTCAAAATCAATTGTTCATTTTACTGTCTATTTAGAAATGAAAGTGGGATTTGCAGAGAGAACCTGCAAGCCAGGAGGCAGCCCCAGGCTGCGCCTGAGGCGCTGGGAGGGAAGGCCCAGGCAGCTGGCTCCCAGGCACAGTGGTAAAGGAGCTGAGCACGTGGGGTCTCCAAGGGCCCGCGGCTGGCAAAGGCCCCAGAGCTGAGCTCTCGGTTGACAAGGCCACCGCCTCCCTCCTCTGCGCTCCCTCACCCCCATACAGGGCCTGGAACATAGCCTCCCTTCAGGCCACAGCTCAACCGCTGACATGGGCCCAGATCAGCCAGTTCCAGCAATAGTTGGTCTTTAAAAGAAAGCAATTCACACTCATATGCAGGTGGCTCACCCCCAACCCAGCTCCCTACTGGGCTGGGCTCAAGTAGGCGCTATGGCTAGGCATGGTTGGTCTAGAGATCCAAGAGGGAAGACTTCTAGGAAATCCTTGTAAAAAGGCAAATGAAAAAGCTATGGAGCTGGTAATAAGCTCGGTGGGCAGCAGCGGTTAGGAGGGAGGGGTGGCCAGGAGGAGCACAGGGGATTCTAGGCAGTGAAACTATTCTGTATGGTGCTGCAATGGCGGATACATGTCATTACACGTTTGTCAAAACCCACAGACTATACAAAGTCAAGAATGAACCTGAATGTAAACTATAAATATTAGTTAATAAGGATGTATCAGTACAGGTTCATCAGTCTTAACAAATAGGCCACACTAATACAAGATGTTACTAATACAGGAAACTGTAAGGGAGGGTACAGGGGGTATCTGGGAGCTCTCTCTACTTTCAACTCATTTTTTTAAACCCAAAATTCTCTAAAAATTAAGTCGATTAATTAAAAATAATCACACTAGCCAAAAATCTGGAAATAACCCACATGTCCATTATTGGGTGAATGGTTAAATATCCTGTGTTAGATACATACCATGGAACATTGCTCAACAATACAAGAAATGAACTATAGATACACACACACACACACACACACACACACGGCCCTGGGTTCTGGTGACAGAGCCACTAACTGGCTGCATGGCCCAGACAAACACCGCACTTTCTGGGCCTGAGTGTGGCCCTATGGGAACCCTCTCACTCCAGCCTCTCACCCCTGTGACGAGAAGAAAGAGGATGGAGCTAACTCTGATCCCTCTCTTGCCTCCAAGGAAGAAGATGCTCTCCACAGCCCCTGGCTCTTCGGCAGCCCTGATGGCTACACGCCTCCCGGGGTTCTCCTCTGGTCAGGCTCGGCCCAGGCCCGCTCTGCAGGCCCACGAGCCCATGCATCAGCAGCAACAGCCCCCGGCTCCAGCCGCTCTGCAGTCCCAGCTCACTTTCTCCTCCGATCCCCGCTCTCCTGACTTGTCCATACATCACCAGGAATGCAATACCCTTAAAGAAAGAAAACCATTTTGCTCTGAACTAACAAAGTCAGGCCTCATTGTTCCCAATATCACCAAGCAATTTCTGAGCTAAGGGAGTGTTGAATTGGAGTAGGAAGATGGGCAATTGGTCAGGGTCCGCTCACATGGTTAGAGTTGGGGTGAGAGCCCAGGGAAGGGGGAGGAGGGGCTCAGCGTGGAATTAAGAAAGGATGCTGGGGCGCCCAGAGGTGCAAGCAGAGGTGACACCCTAATATTTTCTGCCTCTGCACTTCCGACTCACTCTGCTCACCTATGCGTTCACCAGGGCGTAACTTTTTTACCAATTAGGATCTCCTTTACACAATGCTGACAGGCCCTCGGAGCTCAGCCTTCTCAGAGTAAGTTCCTGCAACGGGCGTTTCCGGCCAAAGAGAGTTTGAGCAACTTCAAAACCCAAAGAGCATTACGCAGTCTCTGCCTGCCCAGGGTCACCAAGTGTCCTTCAGGGAGGCCCCCCGGGCCCCGCCTCTAGGGAGCATCGTGTGACCCACCTCTGAGAGAACTGCTTGCCCCTTGTCCTGCTACCATGGCATCGGCTCTTACACAAATTTAGCACCTCTCCCAGTTACTCAGCTCCTAGGCCACATAACACACAGCATTGAGCTCCACACGTTAATGATCTAATGCTGTAATAAATTACATGTATGAGCATGGGCCGTGTTTATTTATTTATTTACAGTTATATCTTCAGTCCCAAATACTGTTCCAGATTATCGTAGGGGCTTAATAAACGTTAGATGAGCAAAATACTCTTGTGGCTGTCCGATCCTGGTCACAGTGCTGATGGGCACCAATCACCTAAAGGGACATCAAAACCTCTTATGAGAAAGAAACTCATTGTCCACAGTCCTAGGCCAGTGCTGCCCTGCAGAACTCTGCAATGATGGGATGTCCTATGTCTGGGCTGCCCAACACACAGCTACTACCTACTGAGTACATTAAAATGCGGCTAGTGTGATGGAGGGACTGACTTTTACACTTTAATTGATTTAATTTTAATTCATTTCCATTTGAATAGCCAAGTTGGATGGTACAGTTCTAGAAAGAGGTGTCGCTGGAGATGGGCTCGTGAATGAAATACACGTGGAAGCTCCTGTGAAGAGCCTGGGGCCACAGCGCAGCTCAGTAACAACGAGCTCACATTTGGCTTTGCAGCCCCGTATCTCACATGACCAGCCAGTCATCAACCTTTGCGTCTCTGTCCCCGCGAGTAACAAGCATAGCATGTGCCTCCTGGGCTTCCTCTGAGGGCCAGTGAGTCCCTGTGTGAGCAGTGCCCTGCAGAGACTGTGCTCGCCGGCCGGCTGCTCCTCTCACAGGAGTGTAGTCGTCATGAAAATGTTTGTTGCGTCGGAATGTGCATCTAAAAAATGTGTATGTTAATATACTAGTATAGTGATCACTTACCAAGCGTCAAGCTGTGCTACGAACCTGACAATAACCCCGAGAGAGAGGTGTGCTTATCAACATATTCCAGGTGAGAAGCTGAGTTTAAAGGAGGTTGGGCGCCCACATTCCAGCTGGCAACAGGCCTGCTTCCAGAACCCCCACTCAGCCTGCTTCTTCGTCTATAAAAAGAGCCTTTGAATAGTATCTATGTCACATGGTTGGCGGGTAGATACATAAGATAATGTGGACGGCCTGAGCTTAGTATAAAGCGAGGGTTCCCAGCTGGGGCAAGTCCTCTCCAGGGGACATTTGGCAGTGTCTGCAGACCCTTTTGGTTGTCACACCTGGGGTAGGGGTGCTGCTGGCATCTAGTGGGTAGAGGTCGGGGATGCTGCTAACCATCCTGCAGGCACCGGACAGCCCCACAGCAAAGGCTCATCAGAGCCAAAGTGTCAACAGCACTGAAGTGGGGAAACCCTGGTCTAGAGCCTCAAAGAACAGCATCAACACATACTGACAACAAGACAGAGAAGGGAGCTGAACCTACACGTTCCAAAGGGGCAGCATTTGTTCAGAGCTGGGAAGAGCAGTGCTGAGGTTCAGGGAAAGGATTCGTTCTTCACATCACGGCCACATGAAGGGGCAGTGTGCCTGGCACGGCCGGGGCGTGCGCTGGAGAACGGAATCCCCACTCCCTACACTTGTGATGAATGTGCATTAATGCGAGGCTAGGCAAGGGGGAGGGGAGCCAGGGGCTGAATCACCCGGGCTCCAAATCTTCCCCTCCCACTCTCTCCTTTCACAGGTGAGAAGCGGAGAGTAGAGAAAGGTTCTGAGCCACAGACAATGTGGGCAAAAAAGCCTGGAGCTCCTGGCAGAGGCGAGTCACACCCATAGCCCTATTTTCCCACGTACAAAGTATGATTGATACATTCTGCTCCCCATTTCACTGAAAGCTGCCCAGTCTCCAAGAGGTTAGCGAGTCAGCCAAACGCCATCATCGACATCACTATTTATTGAGCACTTATTATGCGTCATGTACTGCACTAAAGGCAAAATCTCATTTAGCCACAGCAACCTTGTCTTACAGATGAAGTAGCTGAGTCCAGCCCCAGGCTATCAGAACCTAGGGCAGCATCTAATCACCATGCGGTCCTCCCTCTGGGCGTCACACTGGGGCCTGAACAATGAGTGGGATAGGCCCAGGTCCTACTCTGCCCGCCACATGCAGCCTGACTGGCCAGGCATCTTCATGCAGCCCTGACTCCCTGCAGAACTCGGAAGGGTCTGCCAGATCCTGGCTCTGTGCCTGGCACTGGGACTGAGATGGGGAGGCTGACTCCTTGCGCTCCATGGGTGAAGGCCAAAGTCACAGCGTCCTCCTACTGTCCTTGGCACTCAACCCGATTTGGGCCAGGGAGGTAACAAAATAATAACGGTGCGTGCCAAGTACGTGCTGGAATCAGCAAAGCCCTGTGGGAGTTCAGAGCTCACACCTCAGAGCTTGGGGATCAGGAGACATGACAAGACAGTAGAGAGGGCTTCATCAAATCCACACCCTGCACGAGAACTTGAAGGAATGAGCCTGGTTCTCCTGACAAGCTTGGAGTGAGAAGTGAGGAAAAGTGCACTCCCGGCGGAGGGACTTGTGTGAACAAAGACACTGAAGTGGGGAAAGGAGGTTCCAGCCTGGCCAGAGCTTGGGAGAGAGCAGGCCGCCCTGGGAGGCAGCCAGAGGCAGAGGGGCCGGGCAGGGGGCATCCAAGCGCCTCCTCCAGGCCCGGCAGAGTGGGGTTAGCGCTGCTTCAAAGGGATCGGCCAGGGAATTATTTATGGTGCTAACAAGCAAGCACTCATTAGCTTATAGCCCACATTATACAAACACGGCATTGAGCTCTCAAGTTAAGGCCCTAATGCCACTCTAAATTAAATTCATCAGTGTCTTAATTAAGATCTATATTTAGTTCTTAATTAAAGGGGAGAGAAAATTCATGCTGTTACATAGCAGAGATTTGGAATGGAGATAAATAATCTCTCGGTCCCTAACCTGGACATATGCCCACCCACTCAAGACAGCCCCCTGTCAGGGCAGGCAGTCCTATAATCCTTCCTTTCTTCCTCATTTATTCCTTCCTCTTTTATTTATTCCTCATCTATTTATTGAACCCCTACTATGTGCCAGGCACTGAGCTTTGATTCTGGGGCACAGTAGAGAATAAAATAGAGATAGTCCCTGCCCTCAAATGGCTTACACTGCAGAGAAAAATGCCAATGGATACGTACATGTCTTCGCTTTAAACCCCGCCCCCTCCCCTGGGTCTCCGTTGCTCACACACAAAGAAATCAGACACCTCGGTGTTGCCATGGCTGATGCCTTCATCCCATCAGAGAGAGCCTTAGAGAGTCATGTGGGTCATCCAGGCCCTCCGGCCCCACCAGGCTGGGAAGCTCCCAAGTGGGCCAGCTACCGAGCCGACCCTCTCATCCCATCCAGCAAATGATGAAGACTGGTTGTCAGAAGGATGGGGAAGGGGCCTGTGAGCTCCCCTTCAACCCTAAGACTCTAGGATTCTCTGACACCCACTGGGGCACTGTGCCTGGGAGGGCTTCGCTGAACAGCCTACCAAGGAAGATCACGGAACACAGACCATCACAGCCACAAAGACCTAGGCAGCTGCGCAGGCTGAGTTCCTGGGAGGTCAAGTGACTTGGTCAAGTAAACAGAGTCAGTAAAGGGCCAGAATCCCATCTGCTTCGTGCCAATGACTGTGTAGGGGACGTGAGCCTGGGTAAGCGGCACTCCTGCCCTTGGGACAGCTGGTGGGGAGGGGGAAGCCAGTACAATTAGGAGGCAGAGTCTGGACATGGACATAAATCACTAATGAAATCTAACCCCGCTGCCCATCCTAATCCCCCAGAAAATGTCTCTCCAGGGCCCCTGGGGCCCTCCCAGTGGGCAGTGGAGTCTGCTGGAGGGGGGCGCGGGGGAGGCTGTTCCAACCAGGACAGCACGATGCCAAGGTGCCTGGCTGAGGCTCTGCTTGCTGGGTCCTGGGTGGAGAGAAACAACTGGAAGCAGAGGACAGGCTTTGCAGGGAAGATCCCATGGGGCTGAGTGGATGTCAGAATGGTTAGCCAAGGAAAGAGACAGAAGGGCATTCCAGTGGGGGGGGGGGGGGGGGGGGGAGGGGTAGTACACAGGTACAGACTCCAGGAGGCAGGCTAGGTAAGAAAACCTGACACCTTTTTGTGAGGCAGGAGCGGGTGGGCAGGCCTGGTGAGAGGTTGGCCTGAGCGGCCTGCGGAAGGCCCTGATACAGGCACTTCAGTCCTGGCTCAGCCTCCCGGCAGCCTCCAAAGAAGCACCAGCGCCCTCGCCGGTGTGGCTCAGTGGATAAAGCCTCGGCCCGCGGACCAAAGGGCCCCGGGTTGATTCCGGTCAAGGGCACTTACCTGTATTGCAGGCTCCTCCACCGCCCAGCCCTGACGGCGCGGGCAGGAGGCAACCAGGAGGTTTCCCTTGGTCTTTCCCTCTCTCTTCCATCTCTCTAAAAGATGAATGGGAAAATATCCTAGGGTGAGGATTAACAACAACAAAACAAAGTTCGCGAGACCGGAAGAGGAGAACGTCCCTTCCTCGCCCCTGTCAGCCCGGCTCCCCGGGGCAGAGAACCAACAGACAAGCACCCGCTTCCCGGGCGCAGCGGGTCCGGAGGCGGGCGGCGGACAGCGCCCAGGAGTTAACTTGGCGCGATGCGCGCACCCAGGGGGGCCCGCTGTGGCTCGCGGGCCGCGCAGCTTTCTCCTCGCCCCGCCTTCTCCCCATTAGTCAGCGGCTACAGCGCGGCGCTCTGATCCCCGAAATCAAACTCTCCGTCTGAGCGGCGACTGGATGTTGTGCTGATCCGCACTGACTGCGCTGAGATCATTACATTTCTCCCAGGTTCCCGGGAGCTCCGGATAGACACTGATGCGCAGCTGCCCCGGCGGGTGCAGAGAGGAGCTTTGCGTGCAACTGTGTCGCCTGGACCCGAGCGCGCCCGCCGTGGCCCCTGCCCACGACCTCGCCGCGCGGGGACCGCGAGGCCCCAGGGAGGTAGTGAAATCTGGAGCATTGGGGTTCGGGGACCCGGGTTTGAATCCCAGCGCCCCCATAAGGGCAGTGAGGTCTTGGACGTGTCACTGAACCCTTCTGATCCCAGAGCCCAGAGCCTAGATCACCGCGGAGATTAGATGAAATTCGTGAGAAGCGCCGCGGGGTCCTCGCCACCTAGAGCGGGAAAGACCGGGAGTGGGGAGCGGGGAGGAGCGGGAAGAGGCGCCTCAGCCAAGGCACCCGCCCCCCAGCCGGCGGCGCGCTCCAGGCCGCGCAGAAATGGGTAAGAGAGCTAGCGTTTTGGTGGCGTCGCTCCTCCCCGCAGGCTAATTGGGTGGCGCTTGTAAAGCGCTGCGAGGACAAAACGCGACCCAAGTAATAATTACCCTTAGCCTTGTCCCAACTGCTTTCACCAGCGCGGAAGCCGCGTGGCCCTGGCCAGGCCGTGCTACGCAGCAGGGAGCGCGCGGGGACTGCGGCGGTGTGCGCCCCACCCCTCCTGGCCCTGTCTCTCCCAGGCCCTCCAGAGGTCAGGACGCGAGGACAGCGAGGGGGAGGACGAGGAGCAGGCACAGACACAGCTCACTGCAGGTGTGCCCATCCCGCTCCGGGTGAGGGCGCGGGGATGCCCAGGAAGGGCTCTGAGGAGGCGCTTCGGGTCTTGGAGGTGTAGGAGTCCGTGAGGGATGGGGGCGCGGTGGGGGGCGCGGTGGTCCTCTGTGCTGACACCACAGCCCTAAGCAATGCCTTCCTACATCTTGCAGGATTTGCTGCCCCTCCCCCGCCACTGCCCCTCCCGCGCCCAATCCCCGGCTGCCCCAAGAACCATGGCCCCATTGACTAGGGACCTTGTTGCCCAATCCCTGCCTCCTCCAAGGCCCAGGGCCAGGGCTGAAGGTTCCTGGGCGCAAACCCAAACTCAGAGCGGCTTTCCCAGGCGGTGAACCAGGCAGTGATTCTGGAAGATCTGGGCCTTATGCTCAGAGTGATGCTGCCCTGGGCGTCTGAAGCCCAGGCTGAATATTTAGTTTTCTCCCACCTTCTTGGGGACACCACCTCCAAGGCCCCAGCCTGGGAAGGGTCTCCCGTCAGGTAGCCAGCTGGAAGCAGCCAAACCCTGGTCCCCGCGTGCTGGTGGACACACCGTACTGCTCCCTCACAATAACCACAGCGATGCTTAGAAAAGTAACGGAATGAAGTGCGGAGTTCATTGCCATTTACAAGTGCAGCAATATACATCGTCTCAGTAGGCCCTGAGGAGCCACCGGGGCTCAGAAGTGTGTGTGTGTGTGGGGGGGGGGGGGGGGGTTGGTAATGCCCTAGGTCCCACCTGGTGGGTGGCAATGCTGGGGCAGAGCCCGGGTGCCCTCTCCAGAGCCTGGCAGTCCCTCCAGCCCGCCCTTAGCGTGGCTGGGATCGGACTTTTAAATGCATGCAGCTCTTGCGCACACTGTTGCTCCTGCTGCTTTCCTTAAAGTGAGCATTGATCCATCCACAAGCAGTTTTGCCCAAAGGCGTGTCCTGTTGTTTTCAGAAGCTCGTGCATGTGGCTGAGCCCCTCGCCCTCTTCCTTGGAGGCAGGAAAAGACGCCTCTCTAGTGGGATGGGAGGGGCTGGATAGAGGGGAGTCCCCACCCTCTGGGAAAGCAGAGATTGGACCACACCTGTCTTTCTCCCCGTAATTCCAAAAACAGTGCTAACAATGTTGGTTGAATTCCCAGCGGACATGGGTAAAATGGGGAGAAGCAAGCAGCCTGGGCCTGGGAGAAGGACAGAGGCAAGGAGACCTTCCCTGGCACCAGGCCTCTCTAACTCTCAGGAGTGAGATGGCCCTGCCTTTGGCGGCTCTGGATAGAAATAATTGAATATAAATGAGATGCAGGTGAGCACATTTATTTGATAGTCGATATGTGGACACTTTAAAAAAAAAGACATATGTTTTTATTGATTTTAGAGAGAGAGGAAGGGAAAGGGAGCGAGAGAGGAACATCTATGGGCTGCCTTCTGCCCAGCCTCTACTTAGGATCGAGCTCACAACCTGGGCATGTGCCCTGACTGGAATTGGACCGGCGACCTTTTGATGCAGGGGACCACGCCCAACCAGCTGACCACACCAGCCAGGCGACATGTGGGCACTTTCTGGTCCCCCGCTGGCATTCTTCCTTCTTGTTCTGAAGAGGAGGAAGAGAAGAAAGCAGTCCCGCTCTGGTCAGGGCTCCCTCGCCGCTGGCTTCCTCCCCCTGCCCCCCCACCCCACCCTCCATCCTAATTCCCTGCAAGGTTCCAAACCGTGTATGGTGAGCAAGTGGCCCCACTGTGTCAGAGGCCCCATTCACTAATCCAGAAATTAAAGTGCCCGGAGAAAACAGGCTAATCAAATTATACATCCTCAGAACCACTTGTAAGCCAGGTACATTCTTTCATCTTAATTAGAAATCTGAGCCATTCCCACCGTCTCCATAATCAACATTTAAACAGCGCTGACCCCCATGGCGCTAACCTTGAGAGCCACACACCCTCGGGGGTGGGGGCTGCCTCCTCCCTGGAGATGGGGTGCTGTGAGGCTGTGGGCAGGTTGAATTGTTAGACTGCCCTCTCCATACCCCATGCCTTCTCTCCCCAAAGGACACACAATCACAGTGTCTCAATTTATCCAATTCATGCTCCCACTACCCTTCTGATGTCCCCCTATAGACCTCCACCTTAAACCCGATTTAGGGCCTTGTGTCTCTCACCTAACAACTGTAAGCCATCCTGGCTGGCCCACACTAGGTGCTGCAGGCCTGTGCTCCTTCTACAAAGCGCACCTGACCATGTTGATCCCTACAAAATGCTGAGGCTCTTTAGAGCGTCAAGATACAATCCACACCCTGTCCCCCTCGCACAACGCCCCAGGCTCTGAGGTCCAGTCTCTGCCTCCCTCTCTATGTCACTCCCCCATGGCACTGAAGGGGTTCAGAGTGTGCCAGCCCAAAACGTGCTACTGTGGCAGCGGGATTCCTTTGAGCTGAAGGCAATTTTTAAAAAACAGACACAGGACAAACTCTCGCCTCCTCTCTCCAGCAGGCAGGCAGGACGATTCTTAATCACCGGAGACAACTCCAGGCTCTTATCAGCCGGGAGCTGGCACCAGAGGAATCTACAAAGCAAATCTCGCTAAACAATCCTTATCTTCCTTTATTTACCTTCCCACAGCAGGCCACCTTTAAAAGCCTAAACCCTGTTCTTTGTCTTGTCACTTCTCTACAAATTTATTGCTTTCTTAAGTGAAATAAGTCAGTCAGAGAAAGACAAATATCACATAATCTCACTCATATGTGGAACCTAAGTAACAAAATAAACTGATGAACAGAGTGGATCCAGAGACATGGAAGCATGGAAGAGTGCGGAATCTCAGAGGGAAGGTGGTGGAGGGAGGGTGGGTGGAAGGTAATCAAGCAAAGATCTTGTATGCATCTATGCATGGCCCATGGACACAACAGGGGGTGAAGGCCTGGGGGGGAGGGGGGACCAATGTGGGGGGAAGGGGGACATATGTAATACTTTCAACAATAAAGAATTATTTAAACACACACACACACACACACACACACACACACACACACACACACAAATGTATAGCTTTTTGTTAAGCCCAAGTTCTAACCACCTCATTTGAGTTACTCATCACTGAGTTATCCCGTGTGTACGAGCAATGTGTACTAGTATTTTAACTGTTTTTCTCTTGTTAACTTATCCTTTTTCTAGTTTTCATGTTCCAGGCAAGGACCCTAAGATGGCAGAGGAAAGGAAGGTGCTGTTGTTGCTTTGCCTTCCCTATAACACTGAGCTGCCGCATCCCCGCGTACACCAGGCGCCTTCATTTTCCGACCATGTGCGCATACTATGCCCCTGCCAGGAATCTTTTCCTCGGCTTTACAACCTTTTAACCTGTTTAGTCTTTAAAATCTTGCAAGGAAAGTACATGTGCACACAAAGGCTTGTACAGGAAGGTTCGCAACAGAATAATTCATAACAGCCCCGAACTGGACAGGGTCCAAATGTCCACCATTCGGTGAATGCACAAACTGTGGTACATCCGGCCAACGGACCACGACTCAGCCACAGGGAGGGACAAACCACTGTTACGTGCGACAGTGAGCCTCAGAAGCACTGTGCCAAGGAAAATCAGCCAGACACACAGACCACCTATTATATGATTCCGTTTACACTAAATTTCCACTAAACCCACTGGGGCCGAAAGCAGCTTGGTGCTGGGTGGGACCAGTGCACGGGCAGGAGGCACTCTGGGGAAGAGAGTGCTCGCGCACGGGCTCGTGGTAATAGTGGCACAACTGCTTAAACACACAAGTTCCGTGAAGTGTACACTTATGATAGGTAAAGTTTATGGTATGAAAAAAATTAAAAGCAATGCTGTTAATCAATAAAGCAGATGGATGGATGGATGGATGGATGGATGGAGAGATGAATGGATAGATTTGTGATGAAGTAGGTGGGCTGAGTATTCACTGAAAATTTCAACTTCTCTGTATACTTTACAACTGTCATAATAAACATTGGGGTGCGGTGGGAGTCCTTGCTCCTCTCACTCCACACACACCCACTCTGCAAAGACCTTTTGCGTCCTCTTTGCTAATTTCGCTGACCTTACACAGGCTGCATCCCTTTGAGGCTGATCTTTGCCCTACCCAGGGTCACTTGAGGCTAGAAGAAGGGTATTGTTTAAGGGATTGAAATAGAAAACAAAACCTGTGTTTTGGGGTTTGGTTTGGTTTTAGTGGCTTGGCAAAATGTGTCTTACCTTTTAACCGCTGGAGCCAGTGCCTTTGGGGAGGAGATGGTTGAATGGCGTCAGGGAGGTCTGAGGCTGGACTAGTGGCCTATAAACCCAGGCCCCTAAAGTAGAATTATCTTAAGGAAAGAGGGTGTCCAGGTGAGGTACCTGGGCCTGAGTCAAGGACAGGGGAGTGCCCAGGAGAGGGCTGGTGTGCAAACCTGTGTAGGTACACAGGTCCTCCCCACTGAAGAGCCTTGCACTGCTGGGACTTTGGTAGCAATGGCTGAGGTGTGAGTTTGACCCATGAGTGCTGCAGGTTTGAAGCCCAAAGTTGAGGCTCCACTGTGGTCTGGCGGAGGCCTAGGGTCAGAGGACAAGAGCCTGTGGGCTCTGTCAGCAGGAGAAGCCACAGCCAGTCACAGCCGTGCTGGCCCTCAGGCTGCAGCTCTCTCTGCGCCAGGTGATGGCAAGAAGGCAATCCCATTTGGACCATGATGCCACCAGAATCACTGAACAGTGCGGGGGCCTGGGGAGCCTCAGGAGAGAAACCCCAGGCTTGTTGCTAGTCAGGAAGGCATGCTCTCAGGCAACCTGACTTCAGGTGTGGGAATGCTTGCTCCCCGAGTGTATGCAGCGGCTCACACCCGTTGCTACGGTTTAGACCCTCCTCCCATGTTTCCTCCTGTACCTGTCTGACTAGAGAGTCAGACCTGAAGGCAGGTCTGCCATGTCTCACTGCATCCTTAGCACAGCTCCTGGCACATGGTCGGTGGCCACCTGGGAGCTAGGGGTCCTGATCTGTGACCCCTGCTGATCCCAGCCCACTGCATAGCTGCAAGTAAGCCCCTGCCTGGGTTTCTCTGCCCCATGTCAGCCACCCTGAGAGGGGAGCAGGGACAGGATGCTTGTGAAGAACTTGACACTTTTGGAGGGAGAGAGAACTGATAACAGAACAGGCTACAAGGCAGAATACCTAACGGAGGAAGTCCAAGTGAGCCTGCAGTTCATCCATTCGCTTATTCATTCCCCACCTGCACTCGTGTCCTTGGGTCCGGGCAGAGCCGTGACCACCACTGCCTGCTGGAATATGACGCGATCTCACAGGGCATCCAGGTCCTATTGGAACTGCACCAGTTAGCATGCTGTGGCAAGTCACAAACTCCCTTTGCAAGGATGACTTCAATCATAAGGACCCTGCTGGTTCCTGTAGCAGGAAGAGCAGAGGTCAGGCGACCCGGAGCTGGCGCCCCCAGGGCTCAGGGGTGCGGCAGGAACCCCCCTGCGCTCTCCCCTGCTTGGGCTTCCTCTCCTGCCTGGTGACAAGATGAGCTGTAGCGGGTCAAGGCATCGCTCCAGACCTGACAGCACGCAGCGCCCAAAGAAGGCAGACTCCCTGTAGAGTCTTCCAGAAGCAAGAGGCCTGTTCGCAGAAGCTCCTTGGCTCTGTGCGTCTTATTGGTGCGAATGCGGACTGCACTCCCGGTTCCTCCGCAGTCGCTGGCCAGGGGACCGGGCTTATTTCAGTCATGGGAGCCGCTTCCCAGAGCCACCCTGTGCAGGAGAGTGGTGAGAGCCTGACAAGCAGGGTTCCCATGGATTGTAAAGAGAGAGATGGGGGTTGGCAGGCTGCCCACAGTGTCCGAGACAGCCCCCAGGACAGAGCAGCCAGCAGAGCGGCGAGGCCAGGCCACGGGTGAGCTGGGTGGCAGTGGGCGGGAGTTACCAGCGAGACAAGAGGGAGAAGGTTCCGGGCGCTGGGCTCAGCCTTTGCAAAAGCGCAGCAGGACGTTCAAGGACAAGGAGCTGCCTGGCGGGACTGCAGAGCCTGGGCACGTGAGGAACATAAACCAAATCCGGCTAAAAAGATGAGCGGGGTAACGGGGCGAAGGCCCCCACGCGCTGTGTCAGGGGCTTGAGCTGCAGCCAGTGGGAGCTGAGGAGCCGCTCCCAGAGGTACCTCTAAGGAAGGGGCGGGTGTCCGGTGTCGCTGGGAGCAGCTGGGGTATCTCTAAGGGGAACATCGCTGCACCTTCTCAGGAGAAGCCCTGAGCCCCGGTGTCCTGAGCACCTGAAGCTCTCCGTGGCATCCGCCATAGCTCAGGAGCTTAGAGGTGGGCCAGGCGGCGACGCAGGTGAGCGGCAGTATTGCTGCCTCGCCGTGGGTCGTGTAAGGCGGACAGGGGCATGGGGATAAGCAGGATGAATCCAATCCCTTCCCAGCAGCCCAGAATGAAGCCCCCCCACCGCCCCCAGACATAAAGACAAAGGGACCCTGTTAGCAACAATAGTGCGTCTCAGCTATGCCATGAGCGGTGGTCAATATCCCATGGGGGGATCGCTTCCCCCCTCAGCGTTCTCCCCAGGCCCACATGGCACTGCAGCCCTTTCAGCTCCTTCTCTATGGTTACCCTTTAACAGCGCAAACCCCAAATTTTTGGCACCAGAGTTATTGTCTTTCCCTTCCCCACCTTACTCCTCCTCTTTACTCCCCAGCTTCTCAGAAGGCCTCCCACAGCCCGGGCTTCATGCTTCTCAACATATTACATTTTTCCCCAGTTGTTTGTTCACTGGTTGACCTCCCCTACCAGACTATGGATCCCTCAGATAGGCTATTGCCTTAGTCATCCTGAGGTTCCAGCAAGACAGGCTAGAAATCACCCCACACTGGGCTCTGGCTGGAGGTCCTGGCAGCCCTCCTGGGGCCCTGGCCCGGGACCTGCTGTGCCATCCCCCCAGAGAGCCCAGGATATGGAAGGTTCCCAGTGGGGATAAGGAGTGGGCCCCAGATCTGCCCTGCGGCCCTTCTCCATCTCTATCCTCAAGCTGAGCCTGTTGGATTTCAGGGCCAAGGATAACATGGGAAAGAAAGATGGCACCCCCAGTGGCCCACCAGAGGGCCATCTCCCATCACAGATCAGGCAATTGGTCCTGATGGGCAGCTGAGAGTGACGGTCAGAAGTCCATGCAGAGTCAGCTTTTGCCCAGGTGTCTGTCCAGAGGCATCAGGGACCATGATCCCAGTTAAGGTCAAGGGCAGCTTTGTTTCTAGGTGAGAATAGAGACTTAGATCTTGGCAGAGTGACCCATGAATAAAAGATGCTCGATCCATGCATGTTGAATGAACCAAGGCAGAATGAATGAAGCCCCCACTCTCACCTGAGACCAGGCTGAGAGCCTCTGTGGGGCTGCAGCACCCAGGGAAGGGGAGCTCGGCCCCGGATGCCCAGAGCATGCCAAGGGCTGTGCCAAAACGGCTTATCGGGAAATCAATAAGGAGGCGGCCCCGCCTGGGCAGGCTGATGCGCTGCACACAGGCCTCCTGCAAACACAATCACCTCCTCCGTTATTAATGGGTCCCGCTCGCTGCCTCTTCATTAGTGCTCAAATATCAACAGAGAACCGTTTGCTCACTCTGGGCGCCTGCTCAGGCCGAGCAAATTTGGACAGGGCTAGTCAAACAGGGAGCTTGTTGTTGGGCTAATGACAGAGCCCAGTGTAAAGTTTAGCAGCGGCAGACGCAGGCAGAGAGGGCACCAGCCGGCACTGTCCCCAGGAGTGGCCCAGCGAGGGCTGTGAGGAGGGGCGGTGCCCCGGAGAAGTGGCTGTCCTGAGCCCCAGGCCACACAGCCATGTCCTCCATGGGAACCTTGCTGGATCCCTTCCACTGTGTGTGCAGTCATGACCTCTTCAAATCTTCACATTGATCCTGGCAACTGGCCTGGCAGGAATTGCAAGGCAACGTGGAGTAGTGGCTGAGGCCCTGGCTTAACAGCTAGACAGAGCACAGGGCCAAGTCCGTGCGCAGCTGTGTGGCTAGGTACCAATTAGTTGGCCCAAGCGCTTCATCCCCGGACTCCTCTTGTGTAGGTAAGAAGACTGAGGTTTGGACGGATGCGAGACTCTCATCAAGGTTATGTGCTTAGGAGGTGGCACAGCCAGACTGCAGCCCATTGCTTGCAACTTCAGGTCCAGGATGCTGTCCTCTGCATCTCCCAGGTCTCTCTACTGCGATGTGCACCCCCCCAACTACAGCCCGAGCTGCCCTGCTTGCTCAGCTTGGACCAGCCCAGCTGACCTACCCCTGAAGGGCCCTCCATGGCCCACCCCTGGCACTTGCTCTGTGCATGTCTGCATCGCTGTTCTCTGTATCTCTGGTGGACTGTCAACTGAGAGTGGGGACCTTCGAGGCTCACCCAGTCCTGGCCTCTCAGAAAGTGCCGTTCCTTCCTGGGGTCTCCCCAGAACAATCCTCTGGGCTCTGTGAGGGAGGAGCCTTGTAAACTTCCCCCAGGCCTGAGTCCTAGGTCCCTCCTCCCAGTGGCCCAGGCTTGGGGAAGGCTTGCACAGGACACAGACACTGTGTTTTCCGGGACTCACACACACCCTGCGGCCTTGCTGTGCTCACTCGTTCATCTGCTTTCTTAACCTCGGCTAATGCAGATGTCGCCCCAGGGTGGCTCTTCTGGGTTTCTTTCTCACCAGTCACCAGGAATCTGAACAGTCACCCACTTAATGTCTTCTCCGCGGGGCATCACAGGCTCTCCAGCTGCACCAGAGGCCACCAAGAAGGACCACTCCTGTGGTCACAGAATCGGGGCTGCAGGGGGAGGGCAGGGAGCGGAAGATCCTGCTGTCAGGACGGCACCTCCATCGTCCTGCCAGGCCCACCATCACTCCCTGTGCCTGCTGCAGACAGTTCCCATGCATCGCTGGTGTCATGGCACCTCCATGCTAGGCCCTCGGGATGCCACGCAGGAAGCCTTGTCTGCAGGAGGGCTGTCGGCTGCGCAGGCGCACGGTGAGCACACACAGTGGTCAGAGCTAAGCTGCCCACCAGAGCGGCCCCGAAAGAAGGAAGAGAGAGAAACCTGGTTCTGTCTGGGAGTGGGAATCTTCAGAGAGTGTGACTACCTGAGCACACGCTGGAGGAATGACTCCGTTTCCAGTCAAGAACGAGAAGGGCCTTCCCGGTCATGCTAACAGCACGTGCAGACAGGCATGGAAGAGCACACACAATCAGGGACGCTGAGATGGGACCAGTTCTTGACAATCCTGTGTCCCACACTAGGGCACTTGGGTAGAGAGCTTACAATTCGTTCACTCAGCCACCATTTGAATGGTCTCCATGACAAGGAGCTAACTCCCTCGTGTGCCCATGTGTCCCATGTCACAGTGTCCCTGCACTGAAGCAGTGCTTCTCCTCCTTCATGACCTACGCCAGCCCCTGGACACGTCACCACTCAGTCCACAGAGCACTTACTGAGCGCCCACTGTATACTATACACACATGACAAGAAAGCCAATCCCTGGGGAAGGATGAGCACTACCCGTACAAACCAACGCAGAGCAGAGCCCCTCACGCCGTTCCCCAGGCACACGCTCACACACAGGCCCCCGTGAGGCTCTTTGTCTCCACCATCGTGGGTAGTGGATGTACTTGCAGGGCCACGGCCCCATACCCGGGCCTGCCACTGTCGTGGACACCAGCCAGTTCCCTTGCACAGGACACAGACACTGTATTTTCCGGGACCTCACACACACCCTTGCGGCCTTGCTGTACTCACTCGTTCATCTGCTTTTTTAACCTCAGCTAATGCAGATGTCACCCCAGGGTGGCTCGTCTGGGTTTCTTTCCAGCAGGAAAGGAATTTTGAAGCTTGAATCATTTGAATCTGTGGCACTGAAAGGTCTCCTGACCAGAAGGAACAGGAAAATGTCACTGGCTGATGGAAACAATTTTAACGGGAAATGCCACCTTCTAATGATCATACCTTTTGCTGCAGCTGCCAGCAAAACGGCACTTAGCTCTCTCCTGGGGGCCAGGCTCTGATCAAACAGTTCTGTACCTCCTTCTGCCCCCCTTCCCCCCAGAACCATGCATTTCAGGCCATCATGGGCCTCCTGGCAAAGAGCGAGCACCCCCTGGAGGCCTTGCACTGGCCTCCCTCACTCTCTCACTCTCTGACCCTTGGGTGGGGCAAGGGGTTCCTGCTCCATCCACTTCAAATGAGGTCCTGGAGTGAGGGGTCCCTGGGGGCTCCCATAGCACACAATGCCTCCCCTGTCACTACACCCCGCTCTGTGTAGGCGTCTCCTCTTTATCTCCTTTCTCCTCTCCAGACTGAGCTGCACATAGAGGAGAGGGATCACGCCCATCCTGCTCACTGCTGTGTCCTCAGGTCTAGCACAGGACAGGTCTAGCACACAGTAGGCATTCTATAATGAACAGATGGAGAATAATGGATGAAGGAAGAAAGAAACCATACCCCTCTTCTGCTGGTCAAAGGAGAACATTTCTGCTTTTCTCCAGACTGCTCTGGTCCAAAGAGGTCCCCCAGAGTGCACTCAGGTGTTTGTGTGTGTGTGTGTGTGTGTGTGTGTGTGTGTGTGTGCGCGCGCACGAACTCACGCACTCGCACGCTGTCTCATCCAAAGCCATCCCGGGTGGTTGTTCCTGTCCTAAAAACCTTCCAAGTCCCCCACCCCAGGCCAGTGGGGAGCTCTAGCACCTCGTGTGGCCACCCAGGCTGACCTCACCTCTCCGCCCAGCACCCCACCCCACAGACACTCAGTCCAGCCCTGAGCATGTCACATCTCACACTCCGGGCTCTCTACCAGGGATGCCCTTCACCCTTTGAAATCCTGTTTATCCTTCCATCTCTAGTCTAAGAACACATCCCCTGGGAGACAGGATTCTAAAACGCCCCTCCCCTGACCATTCCTTCAAACACTAACCCAGGTGCCACTGTCGGGAGCTCTGCTTATGTATTTCAAGTCTCAAATCAGTGACCTTAAGAGAAGAGGCGATGCAGGTGGACTGACCTCAGCCTTTGAAAGCAGAGCTCCTCCTGCTGGTCACAGAGGGCAGTCGGGGCAGTGGAAGCAGAGAAGGATTTGGCCCGGATACTGGGCACAAAGGTGGCAGAGGCCCAGGGGAGAGGACCCCAGAGCAGCCTCTGGGAACCACAGCGACCGCCAGCAAACCTTCAGCAAGAACCTCAGTCTGACAGCAGCCAATAGCGCATGAGCGTAGAAGTGGGTTTCCCCCCAGAGCCCCCAGGTGAGACTTCCCCCTGTGAGTGCTGAGCCAGGCCAGACTCTGGCCTCGGGAACAGGGGCATCAGAAGCGTGATGCATGGGATCTTGTGCGTTTTTTCACCATTTTGTTTTTTAATTGTAAATTGTGGTAAAATACACATGACAAGAATTACCATCGTAGCCATTTCTAAAGTTCAGGTGAGCACTGGTACGGACATTGACCCTGTACTTCCTCCCTTCTTGCCACACGGGAGCCCAGCAGGCACTGGCACCAGTTCCCGTCCCCCCTCGTCCCCCCCATAGCAGGTGGCCATGAACGCTCTGTCTCTCGGCATCAGCATTGTCGGAACTGCTTGGTTTGTGCCATTTGTGCAATGAGAGAAGAGCAATCGCCTCCTCTCCGAAGCCTTTGCTGGCGCCTGTGCTGAGGCTCCTGCCTTCCCCGATCGGCTCCCACTGTCCCCCCTGAAGCCCAGAGCCCAGCCGGGGGCAGCATTAGTGCCCATGTCCCCATGGGTGGGCAGGACTTGAAGGTCCCTTGAGAGTGGGAACAGGAATGTATTCACAATTGGTTCCCCGTGGTGCCTGCTATCATAATAACTAATAAAATGGCAGTTACCATGTATGCATTTGTTAGCATCTATTGCATTCTGTAGTAAGTCCTTAGGTAAGCCTCACTAAAAAACACCAACGTGTTCATAATGAAAATCATGACAATAACTCACCACCTGCTGGCTTCCAGGCTAAGTATCCTATATGTATTCTTTCATTTAAACCTCACTGCCTTATGAGGTCAAAATTATTATTATCCCGTTTTAGAGACGAGAAGAAAGACTCAGAGAGGGTAAAAAGAACAGCACCAACTCGCCAGGATCACGCAGCCAGTACCTGGAAACCGCGTGCTCACCTCGGGCTGAGCTCATGGAATCGCACAGGGGACTGAGACAGCAGGGCTGGTCTTGCCTGGTTCCATCGGCCTCTGCGCTGGGAGCCACATGGCACTCGTCCTGGGAGAGTGAGCAGGACTCCGTGAGGGTGCCAGGGCACCGCAGGGTGAAGCCACGGTCAGAAGCTGAAATGGGCACAGTCGTTTCAAACCAGGGGGGAAAGGTAGGGGGAAACTGAGGAAGGGCACCCAATCTCCATTCCTCTTCTTCCGTCAGGGAAGCTCCTCGTTTAACTCCGTGACATGTTAGGCTCCCAAATAAGGTTCCAACCAGAGTCCCACTGCTACACACGGTCTGGGAACCACTAAGTCCTTGCCAGCCTTTCAGCATAAAGATAAAGACTCAGAAAGAGTCTCGCCCAAGTTCACCCAACCTTTCTGTGGTCAAACGGAGACTAGACCCATCTCTCCTGTCTCCTCGGATGAGGGGAGGGTCCCCCAGTGGACCAGCAAGACCCCTAGATTCCCGGGCTTCTGCTGCTGGCCCAGGAGACCGAGGGCCCACTGGCCTGGGAGTCAACACGGGTGCCAGTCTCAACTCCATCCCCAGCCATTGCGTGACCTGAGGCAACTCACTTTCCCTCCTTGGGCCTCCGGTTCCCAGCTCTGAAGTGAGGGTGTAGGCGGGGTACCTCCACATGCTTCTCCGCAACGCAGGAGGCTGTGGTTCTGTGCTCCTGGAAGGCCCCCAGCAGCACCTCAGCCTCCCTTGCAGCTCTGGCCAGGGGCACCCCGCCCCCACTCGGAAACGGCGGGGGGGGGGGTCGGGGGGGGGGGGGGGGGGGGGGGGGAGACAGAAACACAGAGCAGCTTCCGGGGAGAGTGAAGCCAGGTGCAGAGGCCGGGCTGCGGGCGGAGTCGGCCGGAGGCAGTGATTTAATAAGGGCCCACTTGGAAATGATATCGCCCCAAATAATATAATAAACCCTAATTTACTCACATTTATCTCCCAGGGTTTTTGGGGGGAAGCATAATCTCGCCTGCTCTACAGTGATGGATTAGTGCAATGGAAACTCCACTGGGAAATAAAAAAATACATCTTGTAGTTTTTGACATGTTATTATTCAGTGTTATCTCGTATGCCTCCTTCCAGGCCCATTACTCATGTTCACTGTTTCCCTTCCCTTCTTAAAAACCAGGGCTGCCAGCACGTGCCTCCCTCTCCATTTGCCTGAGCATCGCCTGTGTTAGGCTTTCCTGGGCTGGGGGGGGGGGGGGGGGGGACGGGGACGGGGAGGCCATCCTTCCGGAAGATTCCTCAGGGGATAATGGCCACTGCAGTGGTCTGTGGTGGGCACCTCCCCTCTCCTTTCTGCAGCTGGAATCAGAGCTGTGCCTGCCCTTCTCCAGGAGCCAACCTGGCCCCTGACCTCTAAAGGGGCACTGGAGCCCCTAGCCTCTGACCTCCAGGGCTGAGCTTGCTAAGGGGTTAAGGGTAGGAAACTCTCAAGCAAGAAAAGGACACAGATTACCTCTAGGAACCTGAGGGCAGCCAGTACAGCAAGGACTCGCAAGGAGGTGGGGAGCAAAGGACAGGGGGGGTTCTGGGTCTTTCCGTGACTTCCCATTCTCTCTCCCTCTCCTTCCCTCCATCTCTCTCTCACTCTCTCTCTCCCTCCCTCCCCCTCTCCCTTTCCCTATTCCTCTCTCTCTCCCTCTCCCTCTCCCTCTCCCTCTCTTTCTCTCTCCCTCTTCCTCTCCCTCTCCCTCTCCCTCTCCCTCTCTCTCCCTGTCTCTCTCCCTCTCCCCCTCTCTGTTCCTCTCCCTCTCCTCTTTCCCCCTCTCCCTCTCTCTCTCTCTCTCTCTCTCCCTCTCCCTCTCCCTCTCCCTCTCCCTCTCCCTCTCCCTCTCCCTCTCTCTCCCTGTCTCTCTCCCTCTCCCCCTCTCTGTTCCTCTCCCTCTCCTCTTTCCCCCTCTCTCCCCTCTCCCTGCCTCTGTGAATCTATTTCTCATGTCTTTCCCTAGAGACTGGCTTTCTTTATATGATTCAAATGGGCCACCCCAGTTCCTGTTCTCCATCATCTCCCAGATGCAGCATCCCACCAACTGTGCCCTGACTCCCCAATTCCAGAAGAGAGACTCTGAGTGTCCCAGCGTGGGCCAGGAACCCACCCCGGCCCAGGCAGCCACGGGCATGGAGTGAGGGGAGGGTGTGGTTGAGGCTATGTGGTATTTTCATGGCAGTCAGGCCCAAGGCTTCAGGGGACAATTCTGCAGGAAGGGGTGCACACCGGGTAGGCTCTCTAAGGGGTGACTGCTGCTATGTAACCCCTCTAAGGCTGTTGCTTCCTTATCTGTAAAATGGGGATGGCGACAGAAGGAAATAAGGCATGAAAGAAAAGGTGCTCTGTGAAGGGGGCTGGGCTAGCAGTCAGCCCTTCAGGCCTCCCAGTTTCTGCCGGAACACCCTCCCTGTGAGAAGAAGCAGGCAGCCCCCTGGGATCTAAGCAAGGCCAGGCCACTGAGGGCCGCAGGGGGGCCACCTGGGTGGTCCGTGCTGCTTCCCCAGCCACCTGAAGGCCACGGTTGCAAACCTGCCTCCCCAGGAGAAGGAAGGAAGGAAGGAAGGAAGGAAGGAAGGAAGGAAGGAAGGAAGGAAGGAAGGAAGGAAGACGGAAGGCCTGTAGCACCCTGGAGAGGCCACGCATAATTGCTAATAAGCAGGTGTGACCAAGTCTTAATAATAATCAGTTACCAGCTGAGAACTTGTCCACGCCAGGGTCTAATGCAGGGGTGGGCAAACTTTGACTCGAGGGCCACAATGGGTTCTTAAACTGGACCGGAGGGCCAGAACAAAAGCATGGATGGAGTGTTTGTGTGAACTAATATAAATTCAAAGTAAACATCATTACATAAAAGGGTATGGTCTTTTTTTTTTTAGTTTTATTCATTTCAAATGGGCCGGATCTGGCCCGCGGGCAATAGTTTGCCCACGGCTGGTCTAATGGTTCCTCAGCAGATTCAACCTTGAAGAGGTAGTGCCTCACATGCCCTGGTGCCCATGCGGAGCCTGTGTCCTGCCTGCTGATGGCAGGAAACTGCAAGCAGAGCCCCAAGAGAACCTGGGGCCTCTCCCCTACCTGGGGTTCCAGGCACAAAACCTCCCCAGGCTGTGCCCTGCACGCCCTGTCACTGCCCGGGAGCTGGCCTCCGCCCGCACAGGTATCTGCAGGAGGTCCTACTTGGCTGAGATCCTTTGGATCTGAAAGAAGTCAAGCTCCCAGGTCGAGAAAACCCCTTTGAAGTCCCCTTGCTCTTCTCCTCCACTGACACTCTGCGGCCCTCGCCACCACCTGCTCGCTAGACCTCACCCCTCATGGACACTTGGGATAAACAGACGCCTCTGTAACTCTTTGCACTGACTGAGGCCATTCGTATTTCTCCTCTTATTTCACACAACTTATGGGGTGGATTTTGTTCATCCCATTTTGCTGCTGAAAAATGTCACCTTCGGAGAAGCTGATGAATTTGCCCAAGATCACACAGCTATGAGCAATATTCTCACCTGCGTCTACCTTCTCCAGAGCCTGTGCTCTTTAGAGAAACCCTCCCAATTGCATTGACCAGCCTCCCCTTGGCCTGACTCTCCCCTACCCTGAGAAGCTGACCTGGGCCCACAGCTTCATCTGAGGTGCAGGAGAAGTGGCTCTTTTTTAAATTTTTTTTTTTATTTTATTGCTTAAAGTATTACAAAGGGTATTACATATGTGTCCTTCCCCCCCCCCCCCTTGACAATCCCCTGGCCTCCCCTACCCCCCAGTGTCTTATGTCCATTGGTTATGCTTATATGCATGCATACAAGTCCTTTGGTTGATCTTTTACCCTCCTCCCTCCTGCCCCCCAACCCTCCCCGGCCTTCCCGCTGCAGTTTGACAGTTTGTTTGAGCAGCTCTGCCTCTGTATCTATTATTGTTCATAAGTTTATAATGGTCTTTATTATCCATGAATGAGTGAGATCATGTGGTATTTTTCCTTCATTGACTGGCTTATTTCACTTAGCATAATGCTCTCCAGTTCCATCCATGATGTTGCAAATGGTAAGAGTTCCTTCCTTTTTAGAGCAGCGTAGTATTCCATCGTGTAGATGTACCACAGTTTTCTAATCCATTCATCTACTGATGGGCATTTAGGCTGTTTCCAGATCTTAGCTATGGTGAATTGTGCTGCTATGAACATATGGGTGCATATATCCTTTCTGATTGGTGTTTCTGGTTTCTTGGGATATATTCCTAGAAGAGGGACCACAGGGTCAAATGGGAGTTCCATTTTTAGTTTTTTGAGGAAACTCCATACTGTCTTCCACAGTGGCTGCACCAGTCTGCATTCCCACCAGCAGTGCACGAGTGTTCCTTTTTCTCCACATCCTCTCCAGCACTTGTCGTTTGTTGATTTGTTGATGATAGCCAGTCTGACAGGTGTGAGATGGTACCTCATTGTTGTTTTGATTTGCATCTCTTGGATGATTAGTGACTTTGAGCATGTTTTCATATGTCTCTTGGCTTTCTGAATGTCCTCTTTTGAAAGGTGTCTATTTAGATCCTTTGCCCATTTTTTGATTGGATTGTTTATCTTCCTTTTGTTAAGTTGTATGAGTTCCCTATAAATTTTGGAGATTAGGCCCTTATCAGATATGACATTGGCAAATATGTTTTCCCACACAGTGGGTTTTCTTGTTGTTTTGTTGGTGGTTTCTTTTGCTGTGCAGAGGCTTTTTATTTTGATGTAGTCCCATTTATTCATTTTCTCTTTAGTTTCAAGTGCCCTAGGAGCTGTATCAGTGAAGAAATTGCTTCGGCATATGTCTGAGATTTTGTTGCCTTTGGATTCTTCTAGAATTTTTATGGTTTCCTGTCGTACATTTAAGTCCTTTATCCATTTTGAGTTTATTTTTGTGTATGGTGTAAGTTGGTGGTCTAGTTTCATTTTCTTGCATATATCTGTCCAATTTTCCCAGCACCATTTATTGAAGAGACTATCTTGACTCCATTGTATGTTCTTGCCTCCTTTGTCAAATATTAATTGAGCATATTGGTTCGGGCCAATTTCTGGGCTCTCTATTCTATTCCATTGATCTATATGTCTATTCTTGTGCCAGTACCAGGCAGTTTTGAGAACAGTGGCTTTGTAATACAGCTTGATATCTGGTATTGAGATCCCACATACTTTGTTCTTTCTCAGGATTGCTGCAGCTATTCAGGGTCTTTTTTTATTCCAGATGAATTTTTGGAGAGTTCGTTCTAGATCTGTGAAGTATGCCATTGGTATTTTAATGGGAAGTGCGTTGAATTTATAGATTGCTTTGGGTAGTATGGACATTTTAATGATGTTGATTCTACCAATCCATGAACACGGTATGTTCTTCCATCTCTTTATGTCTTCCTCTATCTCTTTTTTCAACGTCCTGCATTTTTCTGAGTAGAGGTCTTTAACCTCTTTAGTTAAGTTTATTCCTAGGTAGCTTAATCTTTTTGGTGCGATGGTAAATGGGATTGTTTTTTTAGTCTCTGAGAAGTGGCTCTTGACATGAAATTGAAAGACCTGGACTCCTCAAGTGGCAGTTATGCTCCTACTACCCACATAATCTTGGGCAAGCTGTTTAACCCTCCTCATGCCTCAGTTTTCTCCTCTGAGAAATGGTAAGAATATTTTCTACTTCACAGAATTTTTAGGAGGGATCAAAAGACCTAGCCAGCTGGAAGTCGTCATCATCATCATCATCATCATCATCATCGTTCTTGGCCTTCAGATACCGTCCTATGATGGCCAGCCAACAGCATGTGTGTGGATAAAAGTGCAAGCAGGTCCTTCATACATTTCCGTGCATATTAGTGATATGTGTATCCATGTGCCTTCCTCTCTCCCCTGGTGTCTCCTTGCGTGAATGTGTCTTTGTGTGACCACTTTCATGAACAGATTTCTCAGTAATGGAGAATTCACTGACCAATATTTTCACCCCATCCTGACCCCAACACAGGTCCCAGCCAGAGGCAAAATTATGACGCTGTCTTCAGTGACCTGCTCAGGACCTCCAATGCTATCCCTCAGAAGCCAGAGGCGCTTTATTCTGGCACACTCCCAGCCCATTGCAACCCCCACCCCTTCAAGATGTACCTCACCTGTGCTGTATCTCCTCTCAGCTAATATATCTGCATTTATAGGCTCTTTAAAGCTTCTCTCAGCCTCTCAAAGGTAGGATGGCCTGGAGCCTCTCTGAAACAGGGATTAATTTATTAATCCCTTCTGCTTGAGCAGTCCTATCTCCAAATACAACAGTCATGGGCCAGCCTGGTGGTTTGTGAGCTCAAGTTCATTGGTACCCCAAATTGCATCATCTTAGAAATACTAATGCCACTCCATAGCCCTGGATTCCACCACCTTATCTATTGGAGTAGTGGGTCTTGAGCAGTCCTTAGATCCTGTCCAAGGTGCTGATGTTTCTCTTGGTTGGCATAGTCTCCTTGTGTGTAACCAGTACTCCCTCCAACAATAGGGCCCATGAACACAGAGCCTCGGAGAGTGGATCAAGGTGGAAAAGGCACATTTCCTAGGTAAGCTTCAATATTTACCTCTGTAAACAGGGATAAGAATAATGACTCGCAATAGTCATTGTGAGAATTACATGTGTTGCCTCCTGCACACCCCCACCGGAATCGAACCCTGACCTCCTGGTTCATAGGTCAACACTCAACCATTGAGCCATGCTGACTGGGCAACACACTTGCTTGTACTAAATTTCTCCAACACACAGTTTCTTCTCTCATAAAGGGAAGTCAGTAACCCCCTCCTGGAGTTTCTTTGGGATGGAATTTTTCAGTTTGTAAATAGCAGGCACTAGATGAGTGATGGCGAACTTATGACACACGTGTCAGAGGTGACACACGAACTCATTTTTTTTGTTGATTTTTCTTTGTTAAATGGCATTTAAATATATAAAATAAATATCAAAAATATAAGTCTTTGTTTTACTATGGTTGCAAATATCAAAAAATTTCTCTATGTGACACGGCACCAGAGTTAAGTTAGTGTTTTCCAAAATGCTGGCATGCTGAGCTCAAAAGGTTCGCCATCACTGGCCTAGATAGTAGGTGTGGCCCTGTCCTTTTCACACTCTGCATTTCCCCTCCATCGAGTCCCTTTCCTAATGTCCCTGGCCTTCAGTCTTCTCCCCGGAAATTCTGTCTCCCTTATGTCAGACTGGGTTGGATTCTCCTAGAAGAATTTCTGGTCAGGCCTCTATCTTCACCCTCATTAGGGACCGAGTCTTTTGAGAAGGGTTACCCTGACTTCTTTGCAGGGAGTGGCCGGTCAGAAAGCTGGCTCCAGGGCAGTCTGAGCTTCCTCATCCATGAGAGACAGAAGAGCTGTAATTGCCTGGCATCACCTCCCCTTACCTTCTAAGTAAGCTCCCTTCTCATCTGGGCAGTGCTCCCCTCTCTCTTGGCTGCTCTCTGCCATTGGCATGGCCTCTCCCACCCAAGACAGCCCCTCAGGCCCCAACAGCCTCAGCTTTCCCCCAGCATCTGGCCTCATCCTTTGCTCTCTGCTTTCCTCTTCCTGTCTCTTCCTCTCATGTAAAACCCCAGTCTTGTTTCTAATGCAGAAATGGAATTATCTACAAGGATTTGAAAGGACAAATGTGCAGGGAGCCAAATGGCACTAGGATCTCCTCTTTCCCTTTGATAAATTCCTTGGCTGATCCAGCAGTCTTTCAATTAGGTGGATTAAACTGTAACGGCGAGCTCTAGGAGGGAGGGAGGAGCTGCTTGGGGAAGACAATAAGTTCTGTCAGAATGAGCTCATGGCTCCAAAGAGGGAGTCCCCTCTCCAGGAGGTGGACTGCACCTCTTATTATGCCCAGCACTTTACAGCTTGAAACATCTTGTTCATCCTCTGTATCTCATTTGCTCTTAACAGAACACTAGCTATTTTATCAATAATAAAACTGAGGCTTAGAGAGTAAATGACCCAAAGTCACACAACAGAGCCTTAGCTTGACCCTGGCAATCAGGGTGCTCCTGTGGCTCCCTGCCCTGTCCAGGCTCCCAGCTGCCCCATCACACAAGACACAAAAGTCCCCGGGAGCTGGGAGAGCAGAGAGCTCAGCAGCTGCCCCATCCTTAGACACGCATGACTGCGTTTGGGCAGGTGACTCCATTAGACTTGAGAAAATGAAGTGCCTGTTCTGTAGCCTCCAAAGGCAGCAAAGCCTTAGACTCCAGAGTTTTCCAGACTTCAGTACCAGGGGGAGGTCATGGCTGGTTGAAGGGTGCTATACGGGCTACAAGGTTCAGTAGGTGATGTTGACATGAAGGAGGGTTTTTCAAGGGGCTCCACCTAGGTCTTTTCCAGTGAGACTTCTGCACAGAACATGGTCCCTTGGACGCAGATGACTGGGACTGATAAAATAGCAATGCTGTCTCTTGGTCCCTTCATCATGCCCCCCACATGCCCCACCCTCCATGCTCCACCACTGGCTCCCTTTTGGCAGTAAGGGACCGTCTGAGAGGTACTATGGAGTTTCCTGCAGAAGATTAGGTCTAAATGGTTCAGAAAATGGGACTCTTGCTATTACTCACCCTCACTACCACTCCAACCAACCAGGAGGCCAGTGGCTGCAGCAATGCCCTCAACCTCTCCACTGTGGCCCTCTCCTCCAGAGTCAGCTCGAAGGGAGGGTGGCCTTTGGTTTGGTCCTGAGGACACAAGTGAAAGTATGCTCCTGGGTCCCTGGTCCAGAAGAAGGAATTGCAGAATCACACACGGGCCCAGACTTAGGTCCTGGCAAAAGTCTGACACCTTAAAATCAGAATGCTGTCAGGCTCACACTAAGTCAACCTGGAAATGCATCCAACCAACCTCTCACACTACCCATGTGGAAACTGAGGCTCAGAGACAGAGGTGACTCTCCAGGGCCAAATGGTGAAATCATTAAAGATCTAGGAATAGCACCCCACTCTCCCAACATCTAGTCATGGACCCTTCCCATGCCTCCTTATAATGGGTCAAGCTGCTGCGCTCTGGGAGGAGTGACTTAGCCAGTGCCTAAGAGTGGCCCTAGAAGATTGAGAAATCCCCTAAATGTGGTCATTGGTTAAGAACTTTAAAGTACTCTTTATTATATATAAGACATCTTCCAGAATTGCCAGGTTGCCTTGTGCTTAAATGTATCATTAGTCATTAAGCATCTTATTGTATGCAGAGTGGTAGAGTAGATATTGTGGGACCCAGGAGAATAGAGGGGGGAGGATGCATTTCCAGTCACCCTGAAGCTTACTGCAAGATGAACATATATTCACGCCGCAAGCATTCATTGAGATCCCACAAGGCACGTTGAGGGGTTAATATGAATAAGATAATATGATGAATAAGATTCCTGTCTTCCAGAAGCTTCCATTCTAGTGGATAAGCAGAGCTTACTAGTTTATGACATGCTGGAAGCTTTTCCATGTGCTTTACCTGTATTATCTCATATCATCTGCACAAGATCTGTAAATGCTCACTTTATGGATAAGGAAATACATCCAGAAAAGTTAAGAAACATACTCAAGGTCACCTGTCACTTAGCCACGCTGGAATTTGAACCCTGGTAGCTCAACTTCAAAGGCTGTGTACTTTTACTTGCTTTATTACTGCATTAGGTTAGTGTGAAAAGGTTCCAAAGGACATATATCTTCCCAAAAGTGACTGTGCAAACTGCCTGCACCAAAGCTGGTGGTACACACCCACCTTCATTCCCAGGGCCCCAGTGACCAGCATCTCTGTAATCTATAGGCCGATGGGATTCAAATGTGGATTCAAGTCTCTCTGGCCCTGCGACATTCCATCCTGGTAGTGAGTTACTGTTTTAATTGAGACTTCACTTAGGTAGAACTCATTGCCTCAAGTGCAAAAGATTCCAGACACCCCAAATCCAAGGTCAAGTTTGGCCCAAGCCAGCTCTCTCTCCTGGTTCCTCTGACTGCAGTTGTAGAGTGACAGGAGGCTGCAAGCAGTCCCCTGAGAGAGAGGCCATCCCTCCTGAAAGACAAATGGCCTTGTATTCTGTGGAGACGGCCCTGATGCTCTGTGGCCTTTGGATTAGTGAGTGAGAGCAGTGCCCTGACAGGTCAGTGCTGTCAGCAGAGAGGATGGGGTTGGTGAGCAAGCAAGGGACCCAGGTGGGGAGAGGTGACCCTGTCACTGAAGAGGAGCCAGCCTGTGACAGCAGTTTAGCAGCTCTAACGAGCAGCCCCGCTCCCCCACATCAACGCTGACATCTCTGTTTGCTCAGGCAGCAGCGGTCTAGGCCCTGCCTCCTCCCATCCAGTCTGCCTGCAGCCGCTGCCAAATGAATGGCTGCGTAACAGTGAGAGGGACAGCTGAGAACAAACCCCGGGGTTGGGACCCTCAGGGGGGACTTCGGCACAGTTGCATGGGCCCTGGATTTGGCAGAGATAGGAAGTGGGGGTCACCTTGGTAAGCTGACATTTACCAAGGACCTACTATGTGTGGGTCCCAGGCCAGTCTACTTTGGGAATTTGGGAATGAACAAGACTAATCCAGTCCTAAAAGGACCCTAGTTGATAAACAGCAGAGATAGAAATAATATCAGGTAAACCCTAAGAGCCACAAACAACTTACTATGGGAGTACAGAGGAGAGACCATCACTCCTAGCTCAGAAGCAGTGGGAAGACTTCATGGAGGAAGCAACTTTTAGCTCGGCCTTGAATGACAGGTAGGGTTTTGACAGGCAGGAGAACCACTGGAGCCACAGAAGAGAGGCAGAGCAGTGTGGGGTCGATGGAGATTCAAGGGATCAACCGGCTAAACCTTAGGACATAGGAGGTGTGACTAAAAAGGTGAGTGGAGACCCAGAGATGAAAGGTCTTGGATACCAGAAGAAGCCATTTGTTCTTTATTGAGAAGAATGGGGTCTCTTGAAGACATTAGATCTGGATAATGATGTAGATAATGGGGGCTCCAAGGGGAGAGATAGCCAGGAGCCGCAGGAGGTGTGTTGGAGGAGAGCTCACTGGAGTCACCACCCCCTAGAGGCTGTGGGAAACAAAGACGAGCATGTGTAGGGTTAGGTATGGCGATGCAACAGAAACCCAAGGTAAAGTGTTTGACCTAAAAGAGGCCTGGAGGAAGCCAGTCCGGGAGGGCATGGCCGCTCCAGACTTAACATGAACCCAGGGCTCTTCTCTTTCTGTTCTAACATCCCAGCATGTGGTTTCCATCCCCAAGGTCACGTCATTAATCAAAGTAGCTGCTGAAGCTTCTTCCATCCTTGTACCCTTTAAGAATGGGGAGAGGGCAGAGATCTCCCTCTGAGGCAGCTCCCTTTAAGGAACCCTCACACCTTCTCTTAGAACACTTACTCTTATATCGCATTGTCCAGAACTTAGGCATGTGGCCAATACCAGCTGCAAAGGACGATGGGAAATAGCGTCTCTGTTGTCACTAGGAGAAATGAGATGGTCAGTGGAGGGCAGCCAGTAGTCTCTGGCCCAGGGAATTGAAGAGGACGCTGGGCTGTGAGCGCTGGGGCCCAGGGCGGTTATGAACCCAGGAACAATAAAAGGGGAGTTCAAAGAAAGAGGAGATTTGTGGTGAATAGGAGCCTGGTTCTGATGCCAGGGGTCCCTGTTCCATATGCAGCCAGGGACTCCTATGGCCTCCCCGATGGTTAGCCTTAACATAACCCCCTCCTCAGAGGGCGAGTGGTGATGAGAGGATGGGAACGAGGAGCTGGGAGATGAGGAAACATTAGCCAGGGCTGAGAGAAGAGGCTCGGCCTCGTCCTGTGAAAAGGGGTAGGGTCGCTGGCTAATACTAGTTGTGTATGTCAAGAGCTTCCTGGCAACAGGAAGAAACCAGGAAATGCAACTGTGTGGCCAGAGTCATAGATGGAGGCAAGTACAGTGCACGGATGGGAAGCTTTCCCTAGAGGGGCCTGCAGCACAGCACGCTCCCATGCCTGACAGGGAACCCACAGAACAGGCGAACAAAGTTCCTGTCCCAGGTAGGCCTACCAGCGCTCGCCTCTGATCTCACCACCCCACAGGCCACCCCCGTGGGAGAGCTGGAGACCCGGGAAGGAGAGGCCTGGGGACCTGTTTCCAATCTCCTCTCCCTCCTTCACTGCAGCGGAGGGTGTGGGCCCACAGGGGGAACCCCAGCGACGGTGTTCTTGGTGTACCAGTGGGTGTAATGAACACCGCCCACTCTCCAGTTCTCATTCGGATCAGCTGCTTCCTTTTCCAAATGTGCTCTCATCTTTCACCTCAGCAGCCTGTCTTTCAACAGGAACCCCAAACGCCTGACGGGGGTGGGAAACAGGTTTCACCTCTCCAGCTAGCGCCCTGGATTGTCAGTGGCTACTGGGAGCGGTGGAGAATTCCCAGGACGCTTCTTGACTCAGTGGGAAAAAGTGCTATAATCCACTTTTTAAAATATACTTTTATTGATTTCAGAGAGGAAGGGAGAGAGAGAAATAGAAGCATCAATGATGAGAGAGAATCAATGATGGGCTGGCTCTTGCATGTCCCCCACTGGGGATCGAGCCCACAACCGGGCATGTGCCCTGACCGGGAATTGAACCATGACCTCCTGGTTCATAGGCCGATGCTCCACCACTGAGCCACGCCGGCCAGGCATATGTCAGTTCCAATGTCTGCATGGGGAAGGAAGTGGGGAGGGTTAGAGGGACAAATCCAGCTAAGTGCCGCCCCTGGTTTAGCACAACCAGGTACGTAATACGTGTGTTAAATTGCACGTCAGCTCTGGAAGCCCTTTCTCTCGGTGACCGCCTCCCCGACCTGGGTCTGAGAGGACCGCATAGTGCTCTGTCCCAAACCACAGGCTGGACTAGAAGGACTTGGTGGACTGTGAGGTGCAGGGTTCTTGGTAGGCAGCTCACATTTGTCTCTGAGATTCTCTTCCCGCAGCCGCCGCTCTGATCCCTCAGCTCAGAAATCCCTGTCAGTCTGAGAAGGCCTGAGGCCAGCAAGGGGGGTTCTAGGAGGAGTGAGAGAGGAGGTGCAGAGAGAGGAAGGGGTCTGTTCCCTAAAACTCTAGGTGGAGTCAAGCAACTCTGGGAGCTCGAATCTTGAGGGTCCCTGAGGAAGACTCTCCTAGGACTGGCCAACTCCTGTGCCCAGGTCCAGCCTGAAGGCCCTATTAAAGGGAGTGGCCAGGTTTTCCCCAAACCCTTCCCTAGCAGGCACCCGTAGCGTCGGGTCCGCAGGGTGCTGCTCCTCAGCTTGATGGGGTTTCTGGGCGCCCCACCGTCCGGGAGTCAGGCTGGTGCTCCTTGGTAACTCCCCACCCTGCGACCTTGGCCACAGAGAGGGGATCCCACAGAGCGGGATCGCCCATCCGAGGAGCCAGTGACTCCCAAGCCCGGCCCTTCAGTGATCTGTGTGCATCATTAATCTCCCACAATCCCAGCTGCCCCCACTGTTTAATGACCTGCCACTTGGGGGCCGCTCTTGCTCTCACTGAGGCTGCAGCTCAGGCTAGCCCACCCCCTCCACTCCCTCGCTTGGGCAAAACTCTGACTGCCACCACACAGGCCACTGGTCACTGGTCACCAGCACTGCGGTTCCTCCAAACCAGCTCTGCCCGCTGAGGCCAGAGAGGCTGGACCTGGACTGTGGCAGGAGGAAGACCCCGCAGCCCTGGTCCCAGAGGGCCGGCATCCTGCCTTGCGGCATCAGGATTCACCAGAGGGTCTTCTGGGATCTTCACCTTCACCTTGAAGACCTGGTTCCTGGAGGTAACACCCACAGAAACATCCCCACCTCGGTGCCTGCAACCCTGAAGTGTCTGACTCTCAAGCCAGTTCACGCCCAGCCTCCAGCACCAGTTTAAGGCTCCAGAAGCTTTTGCTCCAGGAAAGTGCAAATGGCCCTTCAACTCTGAGAGGTCCATAATGGGAAGCGTCAAGTTCTCTGTTTCTATTATGGATGCCTTTTTGCATCTGTGAGCTGAACTGCTTTGCCCTCTGTTTATTTCAACTACAGTGAGGTGGCTCAGCCACTTAAGAATGTGCCTGCCACCCTAGCTGGTTTGGCTCACTGGATAGAGGGTCGGCCTGGGGACTGAGGGGTCCCAGGTTTGATTCTGGTCAAGGGCATGTACCTTGGTTGCAGGCACATCCCCAGTAGGGGGTGTGCAGGAGGCAGCTGATCGATGCTTCTCTCTCATCAATGTTTCTAACTCTCTATCCCTCTCACTTCCTCTCTGTAAAAAAATCAATAAAATATATTAAAAAAAAAAAAAGAATGTGCCTGCCCATCAAGGGGTCTGGGCCCCACAGACAATTCCCCAAACAATTCCACCCCTGCCTCACCCGAGGTCCAAGTCCAGTGTTAGAATTGCAGTTCAGCTCTAGCTGGTTTGGCTTAGTGGGTAGAGTGTCAGCTTGTGGACTGAAGGGTCCCGGTTTGATTCCCAGTCAGGGCACATACCTGGGTTGTACCTCGATCCCCATTTTGGGCCTGCAGGAGGCAGCCGATCAATGATTCTTTTTCATCACTGATGTTTCTCTCTCTCTCTCTCCCTCTCTCTTCCTCTCTGAAACCAATAAAAATATTTTTAAAGGAATTACAGTTCAAAGCAAACAAGATTGATGATGTGGTAGATCATCAGACTGAAGATGCAGAAAAGGCAACAGGAAAGTCTCCTCTCAGTTGGGTGTGGCTTAATCAACACGACCAGGAGTTGAGAGACCTGGGGTATCGGAAGCATGCCTTCCACACGCTCATTAGCCACGGCGCGGGCTCCATAAGGATGTGCAGACCCGGGAGCGCCCCGTGTAGTCCTACCCGACAGAGCTGCCGTCGCTAGTGCTACTACTTGTTTCTACAATAAAGCCTTGTCTGCTTCGCTCCGGACTGTGCACAGCGTCCGGGACGCGCACCAGCTGCTTCTCCATGAGTCACCCTCCTGGCTGACGGCAGTGACTTCCATGATTTGAAAGGAGAACTAGGTGAATACGTCCAAAAACACCTCCCTAGAGAAAGTAAATAACAAGAAACAAAGCGTGAGGGATCACTGGAGGAAGAGTGACTGGCGCGGCCCATGCAGCAGGAGCCCTGGTGCCCTGAGCAGCCACTGAAGTGCTGGCTGCCACTTGGGAGGACCAGCCGCGGCCCTGTGCCCAGTGCTGGCCACATCAGTGCGGACACGCTGGCCTACAGCTCCCCCCCGGGGTGCGCGGAGGGTCAGGGGGGCTGCCCTTCAAATGGGGCCTGGCTCCCCTCTCTGAGCTCGGAGGACCGGAAGGAGCTCAGTCACCTGCGACGGCTGGAGGGTTGTTTCCGTGGACTTGGGCAGTATGACTGTGGCAGGGAATCCGGGCGGAGGGAACGTAGACAATTCCTTTGGGATTTGGGCGTGTGGAGTAAACTCTTCTGGTCCCTTGCTCTGGAGTTGGACACATTTCCAGGAAAAGGCGACATGGTTCTCCTGAAGGCCAGGACACCGTGGCACAGAGCTCCCTGAGGCCGGCACGCATTTGGTTGGATGAATATGAGGAGCAGTATTTTTCCCTAAGACCTGATCTGGCCCTAACCATTTGGCTCAGTGAATAGAGCATCGGCCTGGGGACTGAAGGGTCCCAGGTTCGATTCCAGTCAAGGGCACATGCCCAGGTTGTGGGCTTGATCCCCAGTAGGGGGCATGCAGGAGGCAGCCAATCAATGATTCTCTCTCATCATTGATGTTTCTATCTCTCTCTCTCTCTTCTTTCCTCTCTGAAATCATTAAAAACATATATTTTGTAAAACTCTGATCTGAGGACAAGAAGCTATGGAAATGTCAGTGAGCGTGCCGAATTGAGGAAGAAGTTAGATTGTAAATCACTTAAGTGGTTTCTGGATAGCATTACCCAGAAATGCAGATATCTTTGCCCACTGTCAAACCCCAGCAACCTATGTTTATCAACAGAGGCCAAAGCGCCCCGATGTGCTTCGACATGGAAGGCTCTATCACCTACAGACCAACAAGGTCCTGTGGCCCCGGGCCACCCAAGTCGGAAGGGACCTCTTAAGGCATGTGACTTTAGTGACCCAAATCAGATCTGCATTTATAACAAAGAGTCTGAACTGGTGTTAAGTAGTCTCCATTGCCTGGATATGTCGGAAACTCAATCATCAGACCCACCATGACTCATGAAGTGCCACAGGTCAGGAGGATCCCAGCAGTGGGCCTTTGGGGAGAGTAATCAGCTGTCCCAGGTGTCCGTTGGACAGTGCCTGAGAGTGGCTGATCCACTGAGTCACAACGGCTACATTGCTATGGCGATCTGTGATACTCCTCTCAGCAATGGCATTTGGAAGGCTAAGGTGAATGTCATGGCTGGAATGGTGATTCATCACGCCTGTCCTGCTATGGGGACACCACGGGAGATGAGCAGAGATGAGAGCAGGTACACTGTCCATATTGGAGCACCAAGTGAGCATCAGGTGAAGTATGTCACCAAGACGGTAAGATTGTTTCTAGGCTGCTGCTAAGGAATCTCTTGCTTATGGTAAGAAACCAGAATAGAGTTTTTATACAGAGTCAGGTTTATAGAGAAGAATAAAACCCAGGAAATTGCTAGGTCTATTCAAATTAGTTCATGCTTCTTTTTAATCCTCTTTAATAATGGAATGGTGTTTATCTGATGAGGAATTTGTCATGATTTCCTTCTTAGAAGATTTCAAAGCAGACAGTCAATTTTAAACAAACTGATTGAATCCACATGACTTTTAGCTTCAGAAGGCATCATTTATAAGATCATATTTAAGAGGCAGTTAACTGTGATAAATTATTTTGATGAATTATGGTACTATCAACATTTAAAATAACTGATCCTTTTAATTATTTACCTAAAAAAATGAACTGCCACTTGTCGCAATAAAATCAGCACTTCATGAGAATTTCAGCAAGGATGGACAGACAGGGGAAGGAAAGAGGCAACGGGCGCAGGTGGCAGGGAGGCCCCAGGGGAACACCAGGGATGCTGGGCAAGGAGGCTGTAAGACTCATCCCTGCAGGTGGGGAACAGCGTCCGATCTGCACCGGCAAGTGAATCACAGCACGCCTGGCACTCTGGGCAGCCCCAGCCCCAAGCAGGGTCCTAACGACCACCTCAGACCAGGGTGCCAGCAGTTCCTACACTGTGCACGTCAGGCCGGGTTTGATCCGAGCCAGCCTGCTTTACGTGATTATTTTCCTGATTGTGAATGGCACAGGCAGCATGGGGATGGGGTTTTCCAGGCTCAGCTGCCAGCCTTGGGGGCTCATCCGATACCAGGCTACTACCTCCTGATTACTTGACTTGGCAGTCAACCCACTCTGAGCTGCGCATCAGCAGCAGGAAGGCTGAGTGGGGAAGCTGGGGCTTGAGATTGCACTTGTCAATCACATGTCACAACAAAGGTGTACTGCGGGCTCCATCCCTGGCTCTGGAGATGGGGAAGGGTGGTCGGGGAGGGTGAAGTTGGGGGTCTCTGCTCTAATCTCAGGGATGGAGAGGTCCCCACAGTTAGTCATCCAATTTGAGGCTCAAAAAGAAAACTGAGGGATAAAGAGGTGAAGGGACTTGCCCAAGGTCACTATCTTAGTCCCTTCAGGATGTTATAACAAACTACTGAAGAGTGGGCAGGATCTAGCCATTGGTGTCAATGGGGTGTTAAAGTCCCCTACTATGACTATATTACTGTTGATCTCTCCCTTTATGTTCATCAAGATTTGCTTTATAAATTTAGGTGGTCCTATGTTGAGTACATAAATGTTTACAAGGATTATAGCTTCTTGTTGGAACAATCTCTTTATCATTGTGTCTCCTTTTTTAATATGTTTTTATTTATTTTAGAGAGGGGGGAGGGGGAGAGAGAGAGAAAGAGAGAGAGAAGCATCGATGTGAGAGAAAGAGAGACATCAATCAGTTGCCTCCTGCATGTACCCCAACCAGGGATTGAACCCACAACCTGGGCATTGGCCCCAACCAGGAATTGAGCTTTTGGCACACAGGATGATGCTCAACCAACTGAGCCACCCTGGTGAAGGCCTTGTTTGTCTCTTATTATACTTTGCTTTAAAGTCTAATTTGTCTGATGTAAGTATTGCTACCCCAGCTTTTTTGTATCTTTGTTTCCATTGCATGAAATATATTTTTCAATCTTTTACTTTCAGTCTGTGTGTGTCTTTTGTTCTGAGTTGGTCTCTTGTAGACAGCATATATATGTGGGTCTCATTTTCATATCCATTTAGCTACCCTATGGCTTTTTATTGGAGCATTTAATCCATTTACATTTAAAGTGGTTATTGATATGTATGTACTTTTTGCCATTTTATTCTTGTAATACTGGTTTGGTGGTAGTAAACTCCTTTAGATATTTTTTTGTCTAGAAAGCTCTTTATTTTTTCTTCAATTTTAAATAAGAGCCTTGCTTGGTAGTATAGTCTTGGATGCCAATCCCTTCCGGCTTGAAATGTTTCTGTTGAGAAATCAACTGACAGTTTTATGGGGATAGAAAGGAAAGTTATAGTGCCAATTTCCCATTTACAGAAAGGGAATGAACAATCAAGGATCAATGGCTTCCTCCTCCAAACCTAATCCTGAGGACTTCATAGAGACAAAAGAGAGAAATGCAGACAAGAATTTATGATAGAAGATTTAATGCAATCCCTATTAAAATACTAATGGCATATTTCACAGATCTAGAACGAATACTCCAAAAATTTATATGGAACCAAAAAAGACCCCAAATTGCCACAACAATCTTGAGAAACAAACCTTGAAGAACAAAGTTGGAGGGAATCGCAATACCAGATATCAAGTTATACTACAAAGCCATTGGAATCAAAACAGCCTGGTTGTGGCACAAGAATAGGCATATAGATCAATGGAAAAGAACAGTGACCCTAGAAATTGACCCAAGCCATTACACTCAATTAATAGTTGACAAAGGAGGCAAGAATATAAAATAGAGTTAAGAGGGTCTCTTCAATATATGGTGTTGGGAAAATTGAACATATACATGCAAAAAAAAAATGAAACTAGACCACCAACTTACACCATACACAAAAACAAACTTAAAATGGATGAAAGATTAAATGTAAGTCATGAAACCATAAAGTCCTAGAAGAAACCATAGGCAGCAAAATCTCAGACATCTCTCATAGCAATGTGTTTACAGACCCATCTCTTAGGGCAAAGGAAACTAAGGAGAAAAATAAACAAATGGGACTACATCAAAATAAACAGCTTCTGCACAGCAAAAGAAACCATCAAAAAAATGAATGGGAAAACTGTATGGGAGGACATATTTGGCAATGATACATCTGATAAAGGGTTAATAACAAAAATATATAAGGAACTCATACAACTTAACAAAAGGACGACAAACAATCCAATTAAAAATGGCAGAAGACCTACATAGACACTTTTCCAAGCAGACATACAGAAGGCCAAGATACATATGAAAAAATGCTCAAAGTCACTGATCATCACAGAGATGCAAATTAAAATGATAATGAGGTACCATCTCACACCCCTCAGAATAGTTATCATTAACAAATCAACAAATGACAAGTGCTGGTGAGGATGTGGAGAAAAAGGAACCCTAGTACACTGCTGGTGGGAATGCAGGCTGGTGCAGCCATTATGGAAAACAGTATGGAGTTTCCTCAAAAAATTAAATATGGAACTGCCATTTGGCCCAGTGATCCACTTCTAGGAATTTATCCTAAGAGACCAGAAACACCAGCCAGAAAGAATGTGTGCACCCCTATGTTCATAGCAGCACAATTTACAATAGCTAAGATCTAGAAACAGTTCAAGTACCCAATAGTACATGAGTGGATCCTAAAAAGCTGTTGTATATTTACACCATGGAATACTATGCAGCAGTAAAAGAAAAGGATCTCTTACCCTTTGAGACAGCATGAAGGGACCTGGAGAGTATCATGCTAAGCGAAATAAGCCAGTCAGAGAAAGATAAGTAGCACATGATCTCACTCATATCTGGAATCTAATGAACAAAATAAACTGATGAACAAAATAGATCCAGAGACACAGAAAAATAGAACATACTTGTGGAACCTCAGAGGGAAGGCGGGGATGGGTGGGTGGGAAGAGACCAACCAAAGAACACAGACAATAGAGTAGTAAAGGCCTTGAGGGGGGGAGGGGGTCAATGGGTGAAAAGGAGACATGTGTAATAATTAAAGATTTAATTTTAAATAAAAGAATGTAAGGTAGAGGACATGAGAAGCAGGAGGAGAGCCCTACATTGCCTTGGGAAGGAGACCTCTGCTCACAGTCATCACCATGGGGCAGTGTAAGTCAGGCTGGGCCTTTAGCAGGTACATTGAGGTGGAGCTGAAGCACAGGTAGAGTGAGGACCAGGGTGAGGATAACAGGTACACAGACCACTCAGAACTTGATGCCCTCCAACCACACACACACACACACACACACACACACACACACCTCCTAAGGTAGGTTCTTAATAGGAGTCAAGGTCACCAATAGGGAAGGGGATGGTGGTGGTTCATGGTCAATGGTTAGACATTGGCTGGACGCTGAGGTGATTTGTCCACCTGGAGGGGCACAAGCTGGAGTCTGAGATTCATCCGCTCCCGCTCAGTGTGTGTAACTGCCAAGATGGCTGATGCCTCTGAGGAATACAGGGTCACAGAGGAAAACTATGAAATTGTTAATGAGTACAACTCTACTTCTTAAAAAGGATAAGAAACTATAGCAGGCAAAACAATTAAAAAGCTAGACAGAACAAGTATTAAAAGTAATTATAATAATGATTCTCTAAGAGATAAGGGAGGATATTGGTGCATGAAGTGGGAACACACATTTATGAAGAAGAGGCTATTGGGAATTTCAGGATGAAAAACATAGTTGAAATAATTTAATAGATGGGTTGGATAGAAGAATGGATTCAGCTAAAGAACAAATAGGCAAACTGTAAATTAAATTAATGTTAAATGGTGTCATAAAGGGATAAAGAGTTGTAAAATCCTATATAATTAAAGGCTAATATGCAAATTGTCCCCTTGGGAGTTCGACCTAGAGTTCTATCACTCGCTATGGCATTCACTGGCCACCAGGGGGTGGTGTGGAACATAGCAGGTGACCAGAGGTGGCAGCGGGGCACTGAGGGAGTGAGGGAAGGAGGAGGTGGGGTGGCGGGGAACCTGATTGACCCTGATCGCCGACCAGGCCTAGGGACTCTACCCGTGCACAAATTTCATGCACCAGGCCTCTAGTATAACAATAACATACTCAGTGTTTCGGGGAAAAGAAAACCTTCAGAACTAGGATTTTATATCCAAGTCACCCATATTTAAATATAAGATCAAAATAAGGGTAGTACCAGGCAGGTGAGACCTCAGTATATTCCTTATGGAAAACTCTTGGAGGAAGTACTCTGGCAAAAAGAAACATAAATTAAGAAGTATGCTGGGAAGTATATGGGTAAGCAAGAAGGAAGTGGGAATCAAAAACAAGAGTGTGCCCACAACAATCTAGAACTAAGATTTTTACACAAACCTAACATGGTGGGACAAGCTGAGAATCATGACAGTGAGAGGTACGTGTTGAGGTCCATATTCAGGGGAAGAGAAAAACGCAGATTTATTTCAAAATTGAAGTAAAAAAGATCATTAGCAGTAAGGCAACCACCAGAAAAAAAATTTAAAATAGCATGAATTACCTTCGATGAGTCGGCTTTTGTGAGGTTACTCTACAGCAACAAGCAAGCCCATGTCCGTGGCTTGGGACAGCAAAGGTTTATTCCTGAGCCAGATGTTGGCTGCAGGCCAGCCAGTGCAGGTGTGTTACACACCTTCTCACCCCAGCCCCCAGCTGAGGAAGTAGGTCTTAGCTCAGCCTCATGGTTGAGAGAAAGGTGCAGTAGAGGAACCACAAGATGGTGCCTAAAGCTTCTGCTCAGAAATCATGGACAGATCTTTTTTATTTATTTGTCAAACAAATCTCAGGCCAAGCCTTACATTAATGAGGTCAGAAGTATAATCAGCTCACAGGGAAATGCTGCAAGTTACACCACAAAGGGCAGAATGTATAATCCTCTGTGAGGAGTATAGTAACAGCTTTGAAGTCAGGAAAAGAAAACTTACTCAAATTAATGAAAGGCATAAAAGGGAGGGGTAGGAAATTATAAAGACATGATATAAAATAGCAGAAAGGATATTAAAATGAGTAAATAAAAATCATAACAAAGATAAGGAATCATATATGCAGAGAATTTTCTTAAAGAGCAAAACGCAGTAATATATTTTCTGTAAGAGATATATTTAAACAAAATGTAGCTTTCCAGTCTGGATAAAATGGTGTAGACCCCTTTCTCTGTTCCTCCCCCACTAAAGGCAACTATAAACTCTGGAAATAATGCCAGATGCAACCAAAGGAAAACTGAAATGAGTCAAGAAGGCAAACTGGTTTGTGGCCCTGGAACCAGAGGAGCAAGCAGCAGGGCATCTTATGTCTCCCGTCCAACAGGAGAAGGCTCCCAGGCCCACCAGCCCCTACACTCCAACCAGCAAGAGAGAGCAGCCTGCTAGACTCCTGCCTTCCCCAGTCAAACAGGAGTCCCTCTGACAACATCGGGTCACGCCAGCACCACCAGCAGGGTGACTGGTGGGGAGTCACCCTAAAAACAAGCAGCCTGGGAAAGTAGTCTTTCCTGCTGCCTGAGCACCCCCCACCCCACAGAGACGTCCTGGGTCCAGCCTGAGAAACTCCTTCCACCATCTCAGGCAGCAGGAGCCTGAAGCAGATACACCAAGCAGACCAAAATAACCAGGAAAGGTTCTGAAAACCTACTGCCATTGCAGTAACCAACCACAAATGTAAGCCAGGATCTATGTGCTGGAAAACAGGGTGCCTATCTGCTCAGTTTGAAGAGTTTAAAGAGAAGCCTGCATCCTATAACACACAAAATGTCTGGGAAACAGTTTAAAAATCACCTGCCATACCAAGATTTAAAAATCACAGTTCAAATGAGAAAAGGCAATCAACTATACTAACACTAAGATGAATCAAATGTTGGCATTGTCTGACAGGATCATTTTTTAAAGAAGCTATGATAAAAATGCCTCAATGATTAATTACAAATTCTTTCGAAACAAATGAAAAAAATAGAAAATTTTAGCAAAGATTGAAGTGATGGAAATAAAAAGAACCAGTTGGCATTATAGAATAAAACCATGCAATAACAGAAATTTTGTTTTTAAAACCTCACTGGATATGCTCAATATTATAGTAGAGATGATGGAGGATAAAATCCATAAACTTGAGGACAGAAAAACAGATTTCACCAAGTCTAAACAGAGAGAAATATAGTTTGGAAAAAAAAAATGAACAGAGTCTCAGGGGTAATACAAAAGATTTAACATTCACATAATCAGAGTCCCAAAATAAGATGAGGAAGAGAGTGCAGGTGGAACAGTATTCAAAAAATGATAATAATAATGGCTGAAAACTCTTCAAACAAGTATGGCCAAAGTTACAAACCCATAGACTCAAGAAGCTGAGCGTACCCTAAACAGAATAAACTCAAAGAAATTTATGCCAAGAAACTTCATAATTAAACTTCTGAAAAGCAAAGACATACTTAAAATCTTGAAAGCAACCAGAGAGAAATGACACATTGATACGGAAACACCAATTCAACTAACAGCAGATTTTTCATGTGAAAAGCATGGAGGCCAGAGGGGTGTCTAGCGCTGAAAGAAATGACCTACCAAGTGCAAAGTTTATATCCAGGGGAAAGTATCCTTCAGGGATGAAGGGGAAATAAATATATTCTCACACAAAGAAAAACAAAAAGAATTTGTTGCTACCAGACTCCAGACCCACACTTAGAGATTAATTAAAGAAATGTCTTTAAACAGAAACTTACAAAATAAAGAATCTTGGAGTATCAGGAAGGAAGGAAAAACAGGTGGAGGAGGGGGAGACAGAAATATTGGTACATGCAGAAGATTATTCTTTCCTCATGAGTTTTATAAATCATATTTGATGGTCAAAATTATCACACCATCTGATATTTGTGCTCCTGAAATTTGGAGAATTCATCCAAACATTTAACACCATTTTTACAGTGTCTTCCAAACACAGAAGAAGAGAGGAAATTTCTGACTCATTTTATGATGCCAATATTGCCCTGATAACAAAAACGGACAAAGACAGTACAACAAAGGAAAACTACAGACCAGTATCTCTCATGAACTCGGATGAAAAAAATCCTCAACAAAATGGCAAACTGAATCCAACAATGTATAAAAAGAATTATACATCATGACAGTGGAATATATTCATGACAAGGTTGGTTCAACATCAAAAACCAATATAGTCCACCATATCAATAATCTAACAAAGAAAAAATCATTTGATCATGTCAATTGATGCAGAAAAAGCATTTGACAACGGCCAAGACCCATTTATCATAAAAATTCTCCACAATTTAGAAATAGGGGGCAATTACCTCAACTTAATAATGAGCATCTACAAAGAACCTTCAGCTGGCATCACTAATGGATGACTGGATGCTTTTCTCCTAAGAGAAGGAATAAGAAAAGATATCCACTATCATTACTCTTATTCATCATAATATTGTATTCTCCAGCCACTGCAATTAGGCAAGATCCAGAAAGAAGCCAAAAGCACACTGATTTAAAAGAAATAAAGAAAATCCCAAGGAATCTATAGAAAAAAAGGTTCCTAGCACTAATAAGTGAGTTCAGCAAGGTTTCAGGATAAAAGATAAAACACACAAAAATCAATCACATTTCTTTACACTAACAATGAGCATGCAGAAACATAAATTAAAAGCACAACCATTTACAATCACCCAAAGAAAATGAAATATTTAGGTATAAACTTAACAAAAGATGCACATGATACCTATCCTGAAAATGACAAAATGCTGATGAAATAAATCAAATAAGACCCAATAACTGGAGCTACATACCATGTTCATAGACTAGAAAACTCAACATAATATAGATACCAATTCTCCCCAAACTGATCTATAGGTTTAATGCAATTCCTATCAAAATCCCAACTTAAAACCAGTGTGTGTGTGTGTGTGTGTGTGTGTGTGTGTGAGAGAGAGAGAGAGAGAGAGAGAGAGAGAGAGAGAGAGAGAGAGAGAGAGGTGTGGAGGGGTGGAGAGAGAGAGAGACAGATTAATTTGAGGGTGGACACTGAAAAGCCCTAAGAGCTTCTGTTAGAAAGCTGGATATTCAGCCCTAACTGGTTTGGCTCAGTGGATAGAGTGTCGGCCTATGGACTTAAGGGTCCCAAGTTCAATTCTGGTCAAGGGCACATGCCTGGTTGCAGGCTCGATCCCCAGTAGGTGGCATGCAGGAGGCAGCAGATCAATGATTCTCTCTCATCATTAATGTTTGTATCTCTCTCTCCCTCTCCCTTCCTCTCTGAAATCAATAAAGAAAATAAAAAGCTGGAAATTCAATAGTATAGCTCCAGTCTGAGCCTGAGCCCAAAGACAAGAGAAGACTGATGTCCCAACTCAAAGACCCTCCAGCAGAGAGAAAAACAATTCTCCCTCGCTCAGTCTTTTTGTTCTGGTCAGTCCTTAAATGGATGGGAGAAAGCCAATCTGCTTTACTCAGTCTAGGGATTCAAATGTTCATCTCATCCAAAACACCCACAATATAGACACACCCAGGATAAGGTTTAATCAAATACCTGGGCACCCTGTGGCCCAGTCAAGGTGACACATAAAATTAATCACCACAGTAAAGCTTATTCTAAACTGTATACAGAAAGGCAGAGCCTTGAATAGCTAAAACAATTTTGACAAAGATGAATCAAGTGGGAGAAATCAGTCTGCATGATATTGAAGCTTACTAGTAATCAGGACAAAGTGGTATTGGCAGAAGGATAAACACACAGATCAATGGAACATAATAGATAACCCAGAAATAGACTGACACAAATATATTCAACTGGTTAACAAAGAAGCAAAAGCAATTCAGTGGAGGAAGTATAACCTTCTCACCAAACAATGCAGGAGTAATTGGACATCCATAAGCAGAAAGTGAACCTTCAACTAAACTTCACACTTTAGACAATAATGAACTCAAAATGGATTTACAGTGCAAAACTAGAACACTTCTAGTAAAAAATAAAAGTAGGAGAAAATCACCTGGTTCTGGGACTAGGTTAAAGAGTTCTTAGATTTTATATCAGAAGCACAGTCCATAAAAGGGAAATTTGACAAATTGGACTTCCCAAATATGAAAACATTTTCTCTGTGGAAGTCCATGTGACGATCATGAAAAGACAAGCTACAGACTGAGGAATATTTATTAACCACATATCCAACAAATGACAAGTAAAGAATTCCCAAAACAGAAATTACGCACGTGCGCACACATACACACACATGCAGGATTAGAAAGTGGGCAAATGACATGAGCAAACATTCACCAAAGAGGCCAACAGATGGTAAATCATCACATGAAAACATGTTCAGAATTATTAACCGTCACAGAAATGCAAATTAAAAGCACAATCAGGTATCACTGTGCACCACTCATAATGACTAAAATAAAAACAGGAGCAACACAAGTGCTGGCAATGATGTGGATCCCTTATAGGCTGCTGGTGAGAATGTAACCATCTCCTGAGACTAAACATGCATACAACCCTGAAATTCTACTCTTGGGCATTTAATCCAGAGAAATGAAAATTTATGTTCACACAAAAACATGTGCATGAATGGTCATAGCAGCTTTTATTGTCATAGCCAAACACTGGAATCGGTTCAGCTGTCCTTGAATAGATGGGTGATTAAACAAACTCGGTGCACACATATCATGAAACAGTGCTCAGCAATGAACCATGAATACACGCAACAGCTTGGGTAAATCTCCAGGAAATTATACAAAGAGAAAAAAGTCAATCCCAAAATATTTACATATATATAATTCATTTATATAACATGTTTTCAGTGACAGCTTAGTGGTTGCAGGGATAGGGGATGCTGGGGGAGGGAGAATGGAGATAGATGTGGTTACAGAAGGGCAACAAGGTGATAGAACTCTTCAGCATCTTGACTATGGTCATGGATACACAAACCTGCACACATGATGAATTTGTAAATAACTAAACATTTGTAAAGAACTCACATCAATGTTTCTCTCTCTCTCTCTCTCTCTTTCTCTCTCTCTCTCTCTCTCCCCCCCCCCCATACACAAAGAGCGAACTGCATGCTCTCACACATGCATGCACACACAGAGACACAAATAAGTATGAGTAAAACTAAAGAAATCTGAATAAGGAGTAAGATTGGTGGATTGCATCGATGTCAATATGTTGGTTGTGATAGTATAAGATAGTTTTGCAAAATGTTACCAATAGGGGAAACTGGTTAAAGTGTATATAGGATAGCTCCATATTATCCTATATAATAAAAGCCTAATATGCAAATTGACCAAACAGCAGAACGACTGGCAGTATGACTGGTTGCTATGATACACACTGACAATCAAGGGCAGACACTCAATGCAGGAGCTACTCCCAGCCTGATCGCCCCACCGGTCACCCTGCAGAGGGAGGCAACCAGCTGCAGTGGCAGCAGGAAGGAGGGCCGGCAAGCGAGTGGCACCAGGCCAGCCAAGGCGGTGCCAGCAGGGGCCCCCTGATCACCTCGCCTTTCACCCCACAGATTGGCCCTGATCGCTGGCCAGGCTTGGGACCCTATGAATTTTGTGCACCGAGACACTAGTTCCTTATAACACATGTGAATCTACAATTATCTCCATAAAATTTCAATTGAAAAAGCAAAATCTACAGCAAATTGAAAAATAAAAAGATCATATGGCATAGATGGATAAGTGCCAACTACATTCATTCTTCCCTTCTTCAATATGATACAACAATTTTTGGCTAAACATCTGGCTTCCTGGAATAAAGACTATCTTTCCTAACCTCCCTTGCTGTAGGAGTGGCCTGGGATGAAGTCCCAATCATGGAATGTAAATGGTAATGGCATGTTCAACTTCCAGGAAATATTCTTAAACAAAGGGGCATGCTCTTCTCCTATCTCTTCTTCTTTCCTTCTTACCAAATCATGAAGACAAGAGGTATAAGTTAGGGATTGTGGAAGGTAAGATGGAAGGACACTGGGTCCCTAAGAACTTTCCGGGGCTGCCATAGCAGCTCTTGTCTGGCTATGTTGAATTAAGAAGAAATAAACTGCTCTGGCTGATGTTTCTCAATGGTTAGAGCATGCACCCACATACTGAAGGGTTGAGGGTTCAATTCCCCATCAAGGGCACGTACCTTGGTTGCAGGTTTGATGCCCTGCCCCGGTTGGTCGTGGCATGTGCAGGGGGCAACTGATCGATGTGCCTCTCTCACATCAATATTTCTCTTTCTCTTTCTCTCCTCCCTCCCCATACCCTTCCTCCTTCCCACTCTCTCTAAAAATATCAATGGAAAAAATATCTTTGGGTGAGGATTAACCCCCAAAAAAGAAGATGAAATAAACTACCATATTTAAGTAACGCCAACCCTAGGCATCTTCAGAACTTTAGTGAAGTAAATTTCTACCTTGTTTGGGACACTGATATTTTGGGTTTTCTTTGACTGCCTAACAATACAAACAGAAAAGGTGTTCCATGGAAAAATAAACCACGGTTTTATTTTTAGGCCAGGCCAAAAAGAAAACTATAAGGGACAAAGAAGACCATTATAAACTGTAAAGAACAATAGGTCAGGAAGACCCAAGGACCACGGGATAATGAACATGTGTGTGTCTAATAGCATAAACTCAAAGACTATCAAGCAACAGCTAATATTAGGGGGGGAATAGAGATCCATCAAAAACTATACTTAAGTAATTTCACATACCCTCTCAGAGATTTACATATTAAGAAGACAAAATAAGCAAATAGATCTGAATCATACAGTTGATACCTTGAACTAAGACAGAATAGGAGTTTACAACCATGAGGAGTGTGTATATTTTTAGCTCACGTGGGAACATTTTTAAAAGCCCACCATGGAGTGTCTTGGGCCAGTGCAGAGCGCTTTCTTCTCATCCCACCTGCAGAGCTGAGGCCTGCGGAGCTGAGCCCAGCAGCGTCCCGGACCCGCCTGGTGCTGACTCTGCTTCCCTCCTCACCGCGTTCTCTCTCCAGGCGCCACCGACTGGACCCTGATGCCAGGTGTTTCTGCCCGGGGCCCCTCTCACGAAGAGAGGAGGCAGCTAGCGGTGGATCTCACCCGTGTCCTGTCTCTCTACTGTTCCATCCTGGACGCCTACATCATCGAATTTTTTTACAGACAATCTGTGGGGCACACTCCCTTGCTCATGGCAGGAAGCAATGAAGGACCGAACTCACCATAGCTGACCACACGGCTGCTGGGGATGCCTGTGGTCAGGTACAGGTCAGTGTGGCCACTCACCCTGCTGGCCCTGAAGCCCACAGCCTATGCCTTGGCCTTTCCCCAGACCCCCTCAGAGTTTCGGGAGAACCCAAGCCAGAGCTGCCGACTGAAAGCTCCATTCTGAAAACGTCAGGCCCAAGAAGCACCATGAGATCTGGCGGCTGGGAAGCTGGTGAAAAAGCTGAGTGACCGCACAGGCTGCACCCAGGTTGTGGATGTAGACTCAGGCAGGGCCATCTCTCCCGCTTCATGTCTCTGGGGCTAGAGCTGAAGGTGAAGAGCATTGAAGGGGATCAGAGACTGGTGGAGAGCACCCAGCACCTGGGCCAGGAGCTCCTGCAAGCTCTGGAAAAAGAGGAGAAGAGGAACCCGCAGGTGGTGCAATTCACTCTCACCTCTCCCCACACCATGTGGTTCAGTGGGTAAACCCCAGAACCCTCTGTGAGGAGGTTCTGTTTCCGCTAGAGACCTCACCTCAGGGTGAGGTCCGCTTGCTGCTGACAGGCCTCCATGCCTGTGGTGACCTGAGTGTCACCTTGCTGAGGCATTTCTCCTCCTGCCCTGAGGTGGTGGCCCTGGCCTCAGTGGGCTGCTGCTACATGAAGTTGAGTGACCCTGGCAGCTACCCACTGAGCCAGTGAGTGGCTGCACTGCCTGGCTATGAACTGTCTTACAGGCTGCGGATGGGGGCCTGCCATGCCCTGGAGGAATATGCCGAGAGGCTACAGAATGCAGGCCCTGGCCTCCGAACCCACTGCTACCGGGCAGCACCAGAGACGGTCATCCGGCATGTCCAGCCAAGCTCCGTCAGCCAGACGTGCAGGGGATCCCCAGGGTCCATGAGCTCAAAACTGAAGAATATGTGCAGCGGGGGCTACAGCGGGTGGGGCTGGATCCCCAGCTGCCACTGAATCTGGCTGCTCTTCAGGCCCACCAGGCCCAGGAGAACCACGTGGTAGCTTTCTCCAGCCTGGCCCTATTGCTGGCCCCACTGGTGGAGACACTGATTCTACTGGACCGGCTGCTGTACCTTCAGGAGCAGGGCTTCCATTCTGAGCTCCTGCCCATCTTCAGCCCTGAACTTCCTCCCAGAAACCTGGTTTTGGTGGCCACCAAAAGGCCCTTGGGTCAGGCCTTCTCTGTTCTGGAGACTGAAGACGCTGGTGCACTCTGAGGAAAGGCACACCTTGGACCCCATCTGAAACCACCAGGTGGAAGAGTCTGCGCTCCTCACCCAGAGAAGCAGCATCCTGCATCCTCCCTGGAATCATGGTGTCCCACAGACCTTCAGCTTCATACTCTTTCTCTCCCTCCACGTGTTATGTAATACTAGAGGCCCAGTGCACGAGATTCAAGCACTTGGGGAGAGGGGTCCTCAGCCTTGCCTGTGCCCTCTCACAGTCCTGGAGCCCTTGGGGGATGTCAGACTGATGGCTTAGCACTGCTGCAGAGGCAGGAGAGGCTCCACCACCACTGCTGCGCTCACATGTCGTGAGCTGTGAGGCCAGTTCTGGCTGAGTGGTGCTGCCAGCACACTGACCACCAGGGGGCAGCTCCTGTGTTGAGTGTCTGCCCCCTGGTGATCAGTGCATGTCATAGCAACCAGTCGTTCCCCTGTTCAGTCAATTTGCATATTACTCTTATTATATAGGACTAGAGGCCCGGTGCACAAAAATTTGTACACTCGGGGGGTCCCTCAGCACGGCCTACACCCTCTTGCAGTCTGGGACCCCTCAGAGGATGTCCACTTGCCAGTGGGGACCAGGCTTAAGCTGCAGTCAGACAACCTTAGCGCTGCTGAGGAGGCAGGAGAGGCTCCCACCACCGCCACTGTACTGGCAGCCATCAGCCTGGCTTGTAGCTGAGCAGAGCTCCCCCTGTGGGAGCGCACTGACCACCAGGGGGCAGCTCCTGCATTGAGCATCTGCCCCCTGGTGGTCAGTGTGTGTCATAGTGACCAGTCATCCCCAGTCGTTCTGTGGTTAGGGTCAGTTTGCATATTACCCTCTTATTATATAGGATAGAGGCCTGGTGCATGGGTGGGGGCCGGCTGGTTTGCCCTGAAGGGTGTCCCAGACCAGGGTGGGGGTCCTGCTGGGGTGCCTGGTCAGCCTGGGTGAGGGGCTGATGGGTGTTTGCAAGCTGGTCACACCCACTTCAGGGTGGGGGACCCCACTGGGGTACCTGGCCAGCCTGGGTGAGGGGCTGATGGCTATTTGCAGGCTGGTCAAGCCCCCGCCCCCAGTGGGGACCCTCACCTCATGGAGGTTTAGCCAGCCTGGGTGAGGGGCTGATTGCTGTTTTCAGGCTGGCCACACCCCCTTTAGGGTGGGGGGTCCACTGGGGTGCCTGGCCAGTCTGGGTGAGGGGCTGAGGGCTGTTTTCAGGCTGGCCAAGCCCCCCAGCAACAGAAGCTCCTAGCCTCTCCTTTTTTTCTTTTTTCTTTTTTATTCTGGGATTTATTTACCTTCTATAATTGAAGGTAAATAAATAAACTTTGTAGCCTTGAGAGGAGCTCAGAGCCGGCCAGGGCGGGCAGGAGGGAAGCTTCCTGCTCGCTCCAGCTCCATGGCCATAGCTGGCTGAAGCAGGTATTTGGAGTTTATTTATCTTCTATAATTGAAACTTTGTTGCTTTGAATGGAGCTCAAAGCTGCTGCGGCAGGCGGGAAGCTTGGCTTCCTCCATCATTGGGGCAACCAAGTCTCCTGCTTGCTCCAGCTCCGTGGCTGCCGGCCACCATCTTGGTTGGGTTAATTTGCATACAGTCACTCTGATTGGCTGGTGGGCGTGGCTTAAGGCATAGCAAAGGTATGGTCAATTTGCATGTTTGTCTTTTATTAGTGTAGATTATGTAAAAGCTTATTTTAATTTATTAAAATCTTTCTAAAAAGTCTACTATGAACTAGGCTACAAAGGGTGATGATTCAACCATTTCCAAATACTGTAAGCAAAATATAAATTGATAACAAAAAAAAACAGGTTTTTATTCATCCCAAATGTATATAAACTGAAAATCCAAGCTATTTAATAACACTTGTATTAAAGAGGAAACCATAGGGAAAATTACAAATTCCTTAGAACTAAATGACAATAAAAACACTACATGTCAAAATTTATAGCACACGTGTAAAGTAAGACTTACAGAAAATTAGTGGCTTTAACTATATTTATCAGAAAACAAAGACAGAAAAAAATGAGCTAAGTATTTGATTCAGAATTTAGGAAAAAAGTTACAGAAGAAACCCAAAGAAGAAAATAATAAAAGAAAAAAGGGGTAGAAATCAATAAAATCAATAAAAATGCATCAAATTAAAATATCAACCTTATTGCAACTCCTCATGTATTAACTGATTTAGCTATTGCTCATCAATGGCTCCTAAAACCAATAAAGGAGAGTCAACCAGGCATTTGCATTATGTTCCTCTTGAAGTAAGACCATAACCCACTTACAAGGTGGTCATGTGCAAAATGTGTATGTACATCCATCAGTATAGATAGACAGGCAGATGCAAATAGGTATAGATACACAGACTGAATTCAATCCCCCTCTAGATCTAAATGCAAATTTGAAGAGAATTTAATGAAACTCTATCATCTTCAAATTCAATTAAAGTTCAATCAGAATTCTATCAGACTTTTTTAGAAAGTTCACAAATTGATTCCAAAATTAATACATGCAAAAATGAATATTCAAGGTCCGCAAATAGCTAAATCAATTTTTAAAAAGAACAAAGAATGGTGATTTGCTATATTAGATATTAGGACATACAACAGAGCTACATAATTTTATAAAGTTTGGTTCTGACTCAAGAACAGACATACAAATCCAGTGGAACAGAAGAGAAAATACATAAACGGACATGTGTATAGGAACTGGATACATTATAAAGATGGCACCACAAATTAGTGAGAAAGAGATAATTTATTTAGTTAATGGTTTGCCAAAAAATTACCATATAGAAAGGTGGATTCCAAATAGATTAAAGACCTAAAATTGAAAGGTAAAATACTAAACCTAATTTAAAAAATGAATAAAACTCCCCTTATGATTTCGGGCAGGGATGAACTTTATAAGTAAAGCCCAATTAGCAAAAACCATAAGGCAAAAACATTGATTACTTTGACAATATCAAAATTAAATATTTCTATTAATTGAAAAGATACTGTATTGGTTTTCTAGGGTTTCTCTAACACTTAAAGTACCACAACTGGATGGTACCTCAACAGGAATTTACTGTCTCATAGTTTTAGAGACTATAAGTTTAAAATCAAGGCATCAGCAGAGCCATGCTCCCTCTGAAGCCCAGAGAGAAGAATTCTCCCTCAATTTCTTAGCTTCTGGTGTTGGTCAACAATCCTTGGTATCCCTGGGCTTGTAGCTATATCACTCCAATCTCTGCCTCTATCATTATATGGCCACCTCCTCTCATCAAGTCTCTGTATTCACGTGGTATTATCCACTTCTTATAAGAATACCAGTCATATTGGATTAGGGTTCACCCTAAAGATTTCATTTTAATTTGATTACATCTACAAAGACCCTTTTTCAAAATAAGGTCATATGCACAAGTGCCAGGGGTTAGGACTTCAACATAGCTTCTTGGGAAACACTATTTAACCCACTACAGTGTTCCCTCGGTCCTCCAAAACTCACATCCTTCCCACATGCAAAATACTCACAAAAGTCTTAAACCACTTCAGCAACAATTCTGAGTCTAAAATCTTATCTAAATATCATCAAAACAAAAAGTCCCAAATCTCATGACCTAAATAAATCAGGTATAGGTTACCAGGGGTGGGCAAACTTTTTGACTCGAGGGCCACAATGGGTTCTTAAACTGGACCGGAGGGCCGGAACAAAAGCATGGATGGAGTGTTTGTGTGAACTAATATAAATTCAAAGTAAACATCATTACATAAAAGGGTACGGTCTTTTTTTTCAATAGTTTTATTCATTTCAAATGGGCCGGATCCGGCCCGCGGGCTGTAGTTTGCCCATGGCTGGGTTAGACTCTGGGTATAATCCATTCTGGAGCAAACTCTCTCTCCATCTGTATAACTGCAAGACTAGAAAACAAGTTATCTGCTTAAAACACAATGATGGGACAAGCAGAGAATAAACATTCCCATTCCAAAAGGGAAATGTTTTAAGGAATACAAGAGTCACCATTCCCAGGCAAGTCCAAAATCCAGAAGGGCAAATCCTATGGATTTCAAGGCCTAAGAAAAATCCTGTGTGGCGTGATGTTCTATCCTCTGGGCCCACATGGTAGCCCCTGCTTCTCTGTCCTCTGTCCTCTGTCTCTACATCTATGGCTCTGCCCTCCAAGTCACTCATCCTTTATAAAAGGGTAGCCCATGCTTACAGTTGAGTAGCTCTATCAACTAGTTTCCTGCCTGTATAATCCTAGAAGTCTGACAGCCTTCATTCATTATATCCAGTCTCTGTCCCTTTCAGTCCAAGATGGCAGTGTTTCTGCTGGCATAGCATTCTCACAAACCTTGTGGGTCTCCAGTGTATGTCAAGGGGATTGACGCCATTTGACATGACAGTTCTCCAGATACTTCCTGGATAACCCCGCCTTTATGCCTGGCTTCTGCTGAGATGGTCAGTGGTTTCCATTAGTCACATACTTAATCTCTCCAGCAAAATGCTGTCTAGCCCCACCCTTGGTGCTCTCTCTGGAGTGTATTCTCTCAACAGTGAATTTCCTAATTAAAGCAATCTGGATAAGGGTAGAACTCCAAAATGATCAGGCATCGGTTCCCTTAAGTTTAACAATCCCCCCCCCCCCCAGTTTCTTTCTTTCCTCTTGGGCCTTCCTATCAACAGTAAAGAGAATCCAAGCCACACCTTCCACATGTTGCTTAGAAATCTCAACTAAATACGCAAGTCAAGCTCTGCTTGTCACCCAGCAGTAGAACATTAACCAGCCAAGTTCTCTGCCATTTGACAACAAGATTGCCTTTGCTCCAGTTCCCAATAACATGTTCCTCATTTCCTCTTAAGGCCTCACCAGAAGTGCCCTTGACATTCATATTTCTAGCGGCGTTCTGTTCATGATGCTCACTGTATTCTCTAAAATGATAGAGACTGTCTCAGCTGTGCTCCTCGCTTCCTTCTGAGCCCTCATTAGAATTGCCTTTAACGTTCATGTTCCTGTCAACAATCTCTTTAGTACAATGGAGGCTTTTTCTATAATAAATCTCGAAATTCTTCCAGCCTCTGCCCATTACCCAATTTCAAAGCCACATCCACATTTTTGGTATTTGTAGCCGCACACCACTAGCCAGTACCAACATCTGTATTAGTTTCCTGGGGCCGTCATTACATGTTCCACAGCCGGGTGGCTTAAAACCACAGAAGTTTATCCTCTCACAGTTTTGAAGTCTAGAGTCAAGGTGTCAGAAGGGCCATGCTGCCTCTGAAGGCTCCTCCAGTTTCTGAGGATCCCAGGCGTTCCTTGGTTTATGGCAGCATAACTCCAGTCTCTGCTTCTGTCTTCACATGACTTTCTTTATGTGTCTTTCTGTGTCCTTGCCTCTTCTTATTAGGACACCAGTCATTGCATTTATAGCCCATCCTAAATCCAGGAAGAGTTCATCTTGAGATCCTTAACTAATTACATCAGCAAAGACTCTTTCCAAATCAGGTCACATTCTAACGTTCCAGGTAGACAGGAACTCTTGGAAGATAATACCCAACCTACTGCAGATCTACAGACGAAATTAGCAAACAAGTGATAACTAATAGAAAATATTTCAAAGTCTAAAATCATTAAAGAATACTGTCTATAACACAAAAAACTGTGAATCAAAAAGACAGAAAATTCTATAGAAAAATAGGCAACAAATATGAATAGGCAATCCATAGAAGCAGAAATCCAAATGAATAAAATTTTTCCTCAGAACTCTTCAACCTCTTCAATAATATGAGAAATCCAAATTAAAACAAGGAGATTCTACTTTATGCCTGTCACAGTGGCATGAAAAACTGTCAGGTGAAAGTGTTGGCAAGAATGTGGAGAACTGGGAAGACTGCATAATCTACATTGACTTCCCATCTTATTTAGATAAAAAGCCATGACTCCAACTCTGCATTTCCTGCCCCAAATATTTCTCCAACCTCATCCCCAGCCACCCTCTGCCTCCCACTCTGCTCCAGCCCACCGGCCTCCATACTGTTCCTCTAGCAGGCGAAGTGCAGCTGACCACAGGGCTTTGGCCCTTGTTTCTTTGACCTGAAACACACGACCCAATTCACCAGAATGTCTATGTCCCTCATTGCCTAGTGCTCTCCGCTCAAACGTCACCTTTTGGGAGAGGCTTCCTTCCCCACTCTGGTAGCATAAGACAAAGCCCTCCCGCTTTCTTACTTCATGTTCCTCCATCACAGTTACAAAACTCGGACACATTTTATATTTTGCTCGGTTGTCTGTTTATTGTCTAACTCCTTCTACTAAAATACACCCTCTCTTTTGCTCACTGCTACACTCCCTGAGCCTTGAACAGTACTCAGCGTATTATGGGTGTCAGTGAATGTGCTGAGTGAACAATGAGCTTCTAATATTTGTTGAATGATTACTGTGCATTTGGGTGTTTTCATTGTATTATCTCATCTGATTCTTACAACAACCATTTGAATTCATTGTTATTACTTCATTTTACAGACTTGAAGACTGGGGCTCACAGGTTAGGCAACCTATGGGAGAGCTGGCAAATGATTGAGCTGGGCTTGAGCTCAGCCTGTTTGATTCCAAAACCTCGGCTTTCAGGTGCTCAGTGTACTTCTATCAATCATCCACAGGGTGCATAATTCTCACGTGGTAGCCACAAATGTGAACGCCTCAACTCTCCTGCTGCAGGGAGCACGGCTCCCATTCCTCTAGATCCCAAATCACATTCCTGCTGGGGCCGTGCTTCCCCTAATGGCCGAGCGCAGCTGGCAGGCCTCTTCTGACGGCAACTTTGGTTGGAGACTCCATCAGCCCAGCCATCACCTTCTTAGACCTGAACCGGGTCCCAGATTCTTCCTACCCTGTCCTCCTTCCCTCTGCCTCTCCTTCCACAGGGTCAGATCTATACGGAGGTCTGAAGCCTGCCCCTCCCACTCCTGTTTCCTCCCCTATGCCCTTCACAGGATTTCCTCCAATAAACCACTTGCACCTCTCGTCCCATCTGGGCTTCTGTGTCTTGGAGGTCCTGACCTAACATGCTCATGATGACCCTCAGAAGTCGACCAGCACACTGCCTACCACAGCTGGGCATGCACACCCCCCATGACCCAGCAATTCCATTCCTATGTATACGCTCAGCAGAATGCATATATACTGTCACCAGAAGACGTGCACAATAGTGCTCTCAGAAGCACTACTCACAGCAGCTCAAATCCAGAACTACCTACATGCTTATCAACAGTCAAATGGGTAACCATTTCATGGTATATTCACATAACAGGATATTACACAGCAAAGGAAATACATAATCTATGCTTACAACATGAATCCCACCAATATAATATTAAGTGAAAGAAACCATTGGGGTGGTAAACACAATATAATATGCAAACGATGTATTATAGAATTATACACCTGAAACCTACTAATTTTATTAACCAATGTCAACCCAATAAATTCAAAAAAATAAAGTAATTTTAAGTGAAAGAAACCAGATTCAAAAGAGTATAGACTGTGAGGTTCCATTTCCATAAAGTACAAGCCAAGCAAAACTAATTTATGGTGTCAGAAGTTGGGGCAGTGGCCACCTTAGAGGTAAGGGTAGAGACCAAAGGAGTTTCCGGGTGCTGGATAGTAGTTAGAATGTGACTTGGTTCCATTTTTGAAAATTCACTACTTACATTTCTCTATGTATGTTATTCTGCAATGAAAAATAGGAGGGTAGCCCAGTCGGCATGGCTCAGTGGTTGAATGTCGGCCTATGAACCAGGAGGTTATGGTTTGATTCCTGGTCAGGTCATGTGCCCAGATTGCAGGCTCAATCCCCAATGTGGGGCGTGCAGGAGGCAGCTAATTAATGATTCTCTTACATCATTGATGTTTCTATCTCTATTTTCCTCTCCCTTCCTCTCTGAAATCAATAAAAATATTTTTTAAATAGATCCAGAGACATAGAAGCATTGAACAGACTGTCAAAACTCAGAGAGAAGGCAGGGGAGGGTGGAAGGGGGTGGGTAAGAGATCAATCAAAATACTTGTATGCATGCATATAAGCATAACCAATGGACACAGACACTATGGGGGGCAAGGGCATGTGCTGGGGGGCAGGAGTGGCCAGGGAGAGGTCAATGGGGGAAAAAGGAGACATATGTAATACTTTCAACAATAAAGAATTTAATTTTTTTAAAAAAAAATAGAAGCGTAGGTCAATACTCAACAAAGCCTGTGTGCCCTCTAGACCAGGGGTGGGCAAACTTTTTGACTCGAGGGCCACAGTGGGTTCTTAAACTGGACCGGAGGGCCGGAACAAAAGCATGGATGGAGCGTTTGTGTGAACTAATATAAATTCAAAGTAAACATCATTACATAAAAGGGTACGGTCTTTTATTTCAATAGTTTTATTCATTTCAAATGGCCGGATCCGGCCTGCAGGCCGTAGTTTGCCCGCGGCTGCACTAGACCATTCTGGCACTTGGGTCCATGTGGGGGGCAGCAATCTTTGCTCTGCCTTCACCAACCACGTGGTGTTTCCAATTTTCTCTAGAAGCTCCCTAAGGACGACTGTTAAACCTCTAAGGGACATTCTATCATCCCCTGTCCAGGGTAGATTCATTCAGGGAAAATCATGGCAGTGAAACAGCACCAGTAGTATGTCTAGGACTGGAGGTCCTGGAGGAAGAGAATGAGCTGGCACTGCCACATCCCTCCCCATGGCAGTGCCCAGAGAGTGGTCCTGTCTATTTCCTGCTGTGCTCGTCATCCCCCTTCACCCATGGGCCACTCCTGTCCTCTGCTCATGCTTAAGCCCAGGGGAGGGATGTGTGATGAAGTAAACACTGGGGAGTAAGGGCAGTCCCTTCCTGCAGCCACGGGACTGGCACATGCCCCCCAGTGGGGCGGGGCCCATCCCCCTCCCAGTGAGCTAATCCAATAACCTGATTCTCAGGAAGGAATTTAATTAAGTCATTTGGAAGAGGAGCCTGGATATTGTGTGGAGGCGATGTGTGAGCACAGATGGCCAGCGGGCCAGACAGGGTTGGATGACAAAGGGGAAGAGGCAGGGAGTGCCTTCCCTCTCACCATCCAACAACACTAGCCACCAGTACAGACCTACAGGCACCCTCCAAAGCCTTCTCCCGCATAGAGCAGACAGTGCCCCCGACGGAAAGCCCCGAGGCACAGCCAGGACTGAGGACCACGACCTCTAAAAGCTGTTTTAGAAGCAGGGCCTTCCAGTGCAATTAACACGGCCTCTGGAGGTGAAATCTGGGCTTTCTTTCCAATTTTGCCTTAACTAAATGCATGCCCTTGGGCAACGTACTCATCCTTAACAAGCACAGTTTTCTCATCTGCCTAAGCCAGTGGTCAGCAAACCGCGGCTCGCGAGCCACATGCAGCTCTTTGGCCCCCTGAGTGTGGCTCTTCCACAAAATACCACGTGTGAGTGTGCACGTACAGTGCGATTGAAACTTCGTGGCCCGTGCGCAGAAGTCGGTTTTCAGCCTGGGCAAGCCTATTTTGAAGAAGTGGTGTTAGAAGAAGTGGGGGTGTCGGTGGGTCGGGCGACGAGAGACGGGAGACGCAGCGCGGGGGAGGCGCGTGTGATTCATGCAGGAGTTGAGTGAGCCAGTCAGTCAGCAGTCTCATGTGCAGTGGTTAGTGCTAGTCGCGTCCGCAAATCGCGCGCGGGTGACAAAAGTACCTACTTGAAGCATAAAATTACCTGTATTTTTCCAACCAGCTGCAAATCCTACAGGTATTTTTGTCATCAGTTTAAGAATTGTAATTCTTTTGTGTTGGTGGCTTTAGTATTATAAAATGAAACATTTTTTAGGTGTCCTGTTTGACATGGCTACAAAGAAGAAGCAAACTACCTATATAGTTTAAGTTTTAAAAATTTGCTCTCAAAAGAAATTTCAATCGTTGTACTGTTGATATTTGGCTCTGTTGACTAATGAGTTTGCCGGCCACTGCCCTAAGCGATCATAGTGCTTACCTCCCAATGTTGAGAGGATTGGATACGATATTTGTAAAGCCTCAGAACTTAGCAGATGCCTGATAAATGTGTTTCTCTTGTAATAGGCTTCCTTTTCCAGCGCATACCTCACCCCCTCCTTTAGACTGCAAGCTCCAGGAGGGAGGTTTTGTTACACACACACACACACACACACACACACACACACACACTCACATACACTCACACACACAGTGCTAGCGCAATGCCTGGCACATGAACAGCTCAATAAATGCCTTTTGGAAACAACACCTTAAAGGGAAAGAAAGAAGGAAAAGACACAAGGAAGCAGGTCCCTGAGAAGAGGGCTTTGTCCCCCACAAGCTGGGCAGGAGGCTGGTCACATCTCATCTGGCTGTAAAGCGCCTGTGTTCATTATTTTAACAGTGATTCGTGATCAAACGATTTGGTGTTAATGTGGATCTAATGTATAAATCCATATGGGTCTCACAGTCATTTAGCATTAATTAAACGAGGCCGTTAAAAGGCTGCGATTCCGATGGGTTTATTGTGCTTAGCAATTAATGGCAGGAGCCACTTGGCCACTCTGCTTTCTCTCTGTTCTTGCCTCGTTCCTTTTATCTCTGGAGGGCAAGGCTAGAGCAGGGCTGCAGTGCACACGAGGACCCTGGCTGGGGAGGAGAAATGATTGACAGGTAGGGAGTTCCACCTTGCCCTTGAGGAGCTGACATTTCATAAAGAAGAGATAAGGGCTGCATGGACAGAGGAGTGGCCTGGGAGTCCAGAGGACAGGATTTCAGTGCTGCTCCTCTGCTGTTGACTGTCTGTGCAACCTTATGCAAGCCCCTCACCCTCTCTGTGCTTTACCCGTTAACTAAGGACTCTGGACGAGCCATTCCCTCTGCCTGGACTTCCCTCCTTCAGTTTTCCCTTGACTGCTTCATTGTTCTTTTGGGTCTCAGCTCACATGTCAGCTCCTCCAAGAGGTCTCCCGACCACCACTCCCCCACCCCAGCCACTCTAGAGCTATTTCCTCTGCTTTTCTTTGTGGGACTTAGCACTATCTAATGACCCCTGCACCCGTATTCATTGTCTGCTTGTATATTATGTCTGTCTCCTCCCAAGCTCCATAAGACCAAGGACTTCATCTGTCGTATTCATCACTTTAACACCAACTCCCAGAACAGTACCTATTCTGTATATGCACAAGGTAAGGACTCAAAAAATAATTTTTCTACTGAAGGAATCATTAGGTGATAGCTAAAACCACTCCAACATGGGCACTTGGCAGCCTCTGACATCTGTGCCCAGAAAGCAAAGAAAGCATGGGTGTCAACAGAGCTGGGCTAGCCAGGAACACGGGTGGGAGGAGGATGCCTGAGATTTGTCCTAAGGGACAGAGCAAAGTTGGCGTAAAGAAGAGGAAAAGATTCTTCCGGTAAAGATGGTGGCCTAGGTAAATGCGGTACTCACCTCTTCCCAAACCACATCAAAATTACACTAAACTACAGAACAACCATCGGTCAGATCTGCCTGAAATCTGGCTGAATGGAAGTCCTACAACTAGGGAATTAAAGAAGCCACGTCAAGACCGGGAGGAGGGGCAGAAGCTTGAACTGGACTGGTCCTATACCTACATGTGCCGGATAAAAATTGGGAGGGATATCTTGGCTGCAGAGGTTCACCCCTGAGGAGTGAGGGGTCCCAGGTCCACCCCAGCCTAGGGTTCCAGTGCCAGGAAGAGAAGTCCTCATAACTTCTGGCTGTAAAAACAGCAGGAAGCCCTGGCCAGGTGGCTCCGTTGGTTTGAGCATCATCCTATACACCAAAAGGTTGCAGGTTCAACTCCTGGTCAAGGCACATACCTAGGCTGTAGATCCAATACCCAATTGGGATATGTATGGGAGACAACTTATCAATGTTTTTCTCTCACATTGATGTTTCTCTCTCTCTTTCTCTCTCTCTCCCTCTCTCTCTAAAAGAAATCAATAAACAGGGTAAGGATTAAATAAACAATAATAAATAAATGTTGTTTTTAAAAAACAGCAGGGCCCAGCTGGTGTTGCTCAGTGGTTGAGCATTGACCTATGAACCAGGAGGTCATGGTTTGATTCCCAGTTGGGGCACATACCCAGTTGCAGGCTCAACCCATAGTGGGGGGCATGCAGGAGGCAGCCGATCAATGATTCTCTCTCATCACTGATGTTTCTATTTCTCTCTCTCTCTCTCCCCCTTCCTCTCTAAATAAAATATAAAATAAAGTAAATTAATTTTAAAAAAAAAAGCAGGGAGTGTGGCTGAGTGAGGCAGAGGCTGTTGGAGTCCCAAGCAGTTCCTCTTCAAAGGCCATGCACAGATTTACTCAGAGTCCCTCTGAGCTCCTGTGCTGGGGCAGCAGCTGGAAAGGCATCAGGGACATATAGGGAGGAACTGAATGTTCTCACATCAGGGTGAGAGCTGAAGGGGCAGCTTTCTGCCAGACAAAAGTGCAGACAGATAGGAGAAACCAAGATGGCGGCATAGGTTAATGCCGGAGATTGCTGCCTCGAACAACCAATCAAAAATACAACTAAAAGACAGAATGGACATCATCCAGAACCACAGGAAGGCTGGCTGAGTGGAAATTCTACAACTAGGAGGAAAGAGAATATCATACCCAGACTTAGAGGAGGCACAGTGCTGAAGTGAAATACTAAGGTGCGGAGTGCGCGCGGAGCGGGCTGGCGGCGGAGGGCGCGGTTGTTGTTTTCAATTGGGAGGGAGTTTCAGACTCTGAGCTCCAGATCCGGGCGAGTCTCTAGGGACCCAGACTCAAACGGGAGAAGCGGGACTGTCTGGCTTCGGTCGGAACTGGAAGGCAGCTTTCTCTCTGAGGTTTGCAGCAGTTGCTGGGACTCTGTGAGGCTGAGCCCCTAGGGACTGAACTGAGAGCAGCCATAACTACTCGCTTTTCCCACCCTGTAGATCCCCGGGGACCCGCCCTGCCCAAGCCCTGCGCAGAGCCATTTGCCGGATAGCCTCAGGCAAACGCTAGATTAGCACCGCCCTAGAGATCCAGCACAGAAGCTCTCCCACTGCAGACACAGCGGACTCTCATAGCCAGTTAGCCTGGAGGTCAAATCACCCCCGGTATTCCCAACAACAATCAAGGCTTAACTACAATAAGACTGCGCACAAAGACCACTAGGGGGTGCACCAAGAAAAGATAAAAAAAATGCGGAGACAAAGAAACAGGACACAAATGTCAGAAATGGAAGATATAGAGCTCAAAACCACACTTTTAAGGTCTCTCAAGAACTGTCTAGAAGCTGCCGATAAACTTAGTAAGGCCCTCGAAAAGACTGGTGAGACCGCCGATAAATGTAGTGACATCCTCAAGAAATCTAATGACACCCTCGATGTTGTGATAAAGAACCAACTTGAAATTAAGCATACACTGACTGAAATAAAGAATACTATACAGACACCCAACAGCAGACCAAAGGAGCGCAAGAATCAAGTCAAAGATTCAAAATGCGAAGAAGCAAAAAACACCCAACTGGAAAAGCAAAATGAAAAAAGAATCCGAAAATACGAAGATAGTGTAAGGAGCCTCTGGGACAGCTTCAAGCGTACCAACATCAGAATTATAGGGGTGCCAGAAGATGAGAGAGAGCAAGATATTGAAAACATATTTGAAGAAATAATGACAGAAAACTTCCCCCACCTGGTGAAAGAAATAGACTTACAGATCCAGGAAGCGCAGAGAACCCCAAACAAAAGGAATCCAAAGAGGACCACACCAAGACACATCATAATTAAAATGCCAAGAGCAAAAGACAAAGAGAGAATCTTAAAAACAGCAAGAGAAAGAAACTCAGTTACCTACAAGGGAATACCCATACGATTGTCAGCTGATTTCTCAACAGAAACTTTGCAGGCCAGAAGGGAATGGCAAGAAATATTCAAAGTGATGAATACCAAGAACCTACAACCAAGATTACTTTACCCAGCAAAGCTATCATTCAGAACTGAAGGTCAGATAAAGAGCTTCACAGATAAGGAAAAGCTAAAGGAGTTCATCACCACCAAACCAGTATTATATGAAATGCTGAAAGGTATCCTTTAAGAAGAGGAAGAAGAAGAAAAAGGTAAAGATACAAATTATGAACAACAAACATGCATCTATCAACAAGTGAATCTAAGAATCAAGTGAATAAATAATCTGATGATCATAATAGAATCAGGGACATAGAAAGGGAATGGACTGACTATTCTGGGGGGGGGGGGGAAGGGGTGTGGGAGATGCGGGAAGAGACTGGACAAAAATCGTGCACCTATGGATGAGGACAGTGGGTGGGGAGTGAGGGCTGAGGGTGGGGCGGGAACTGGGAGGAGGGGAGTTATGGGGGGAAAAAAGAGGAACAAATGTAATAATCTGAACAATAAAGATTTAATTAATTAAAAAAAAAGTGCAGACAGAGGTCACTGTACCTTTTCTGAGACCCCTTCCCCCAACAGAGCTGGCAGGAGGGCACCATGCCTGAGTTCCCATTAATCTGGCTCACACTATTTGCCCCACCCTGGTGATTCCCTGAGACCCTGCCCCACCCAACTTATGGACTCACCCAAACCTTTCCAGTGGTTTTTCCATACAAACTGCCTATCTTGGCTCTTGCTGAAGACTTTTCTAACATCTCTCAAAGGTTCACAAATTGCAAACAAGCAGCATCTAGCCTTGGAGTGCCCCATACCTCTCGCTAAGTGGCCCCAGGCCAGGCACTAGCGGCAGCCGCAGCTTCGCCTCTCCAGGGCACCTCCAAGCCCAGCACAAGTAGCAGCCATCTTCAGCTCGTTCTGTAGCTCGGGCCAGTGGTCCTGGGCAGGGCACAGGTGGTGGCTGATCCCTGGAGGCCCCAGAGCCAGTCCACCCTGTGGACAGCTTGGCCACCTCCACAAGTGACACACTCCAGGGGCAGACCTGGTGAGCACCAAAGCCCCACTGAGGCAAGTCCTGCTCCATCGGATGGGCTCCTTCACTGCAGTTCCTCTGCTTAGTCACGTCAATCCTCATAGCAGCCTTGGGGGCGGGGGGTCAATACCTCCCTGTGATGCCAACATCAATCAAGGCTCAACTACAGCAGCCCACAGCACACCTGGAGCACCCAGCTCAGGCGACTGGGGAGGCTGCACCACTGGGCCCTACAGGACACCTACTAAACAAGGTCACTCTACCAAGTCTGGGAGACATAGCAGCTCTACTTAATACATAGAAACAAACTTAGGTAAGACACCAAAATGTGGAGATGAAGAAAGAGGTCCCAAATGACAAAACAGGAGAAATCTCCAGAAAAACAACTAAATGAAATGGAGGCAAACTACCAGATACAGAGTCCAAATCAATGGTTATAAGGATGCTCAAGGAACTTAGTCAGAAATGAAGGGCACACTAACTGAGGTGAAGATTACATTGCAGGGACTCAACAGTAGAGTACATGAAGCTGAGAATCAAACCAGTGACTTGGAATATAAGGAAGCAGAAAAAAAGCAAAACACCAAATCAGAACAGCAAAAAGAAAAATGTATTCAAAAATGAAGACAGCTTAAGGAGCCTGCAGGACAACTTTTAGCCTGTGTACCAGCATTTGCATCATGGTGGCCCTGGAAGGAGCAAGAAACTGCAGACCTACTTGAAAAAGTATTGACAAAACTTTCTTACCTGGTGAAGGAAATAGATATGCAAGCCCACGAAGCTCAGAGTCCCAAACAAGATGACCCTAACGAGGCCCACACCAAGACACATCATAACTAGAAGGTTAAAGACAAAGGGAATCTTAAAAACAGCGAGAGAAAAGTAGTCAGTTACCTACAAGGGACCGCCCATAAGATTTCTCAACAGAAACTTTGCAGGCCAGAAGAGATTGGCAAGAAATATTAAAAGTGATAAAAAGCAAGGACCTACAACCAAGATTACTCTACTCATCAAATCTCTCATTTAGAATTGAAAGTCAATTAAAGAGCTTCCCAGACAAGAAGCTAAAGGAGTTCATCACCACCAAAAGAGTATTACATGAAATGTTTAAGGGTATTCTTTAAGAAAAAGAAGGGGGAAAAAAGATTAAAAATATGAACAATAAAGCCCTGACCAGTGTGTCTCAGTAGTTAGAGTGTCAGCCCATGGACTGAAGGGTCATGAATTCGATTCCCAGTCAAGGGCACATATCTTGATTGTGGATTTGACCCCCAGCCTGGGCAGGGTGCATGCAGGAGTCAATCAATCAATGTGTCTCTCTTCCATCTCTCTCTCTCTCTCTCTTTCTCTCTCTCTCTCTTTCTCTCTCTCTCTCTTTCTTTCTCTCCTCCCCCCTCCAACTGCCCTTCCACTCTGCCTAAAATCAATGGAAAAAATGTCCTTGGGTGAGGATTAAAAAATATATATCCTATATAATAAAGAGCTAATATACAAATAGTCATTATGCCCTCACGCATCAGGCCACAATGTCTCAGACACTCAACACTAGGGAGAGAGGTATGGGGACCAGCCAGGCTGTGGCCCGGGAGAGGAACAAGCTGCCTGCCCACAGTCCCCTGCAGCTGCGACGGGCCAGGGCAAAGCCAGCCTGGGTCCTGGGTGCCTGTGACTGGCCAGAGGAGGGAATCCTGGGTCCCGGGTGTGGGGCGAGGCAGAGGTGGTTAGGGGCAATCAGGCAGGCAGAGGTGGTTAGGGGCGATCAGGCAGGCAGAGATGGTTAGGGGTGATCAGGCAGGCAGAGGTGGTTAGGGGCAATCAGGCAGGCAGGCAGGTGAGCAAGCAGTTAGGAGCCGGCAATTCCAGATTGTGAGAGGGAGTCAGACATCCCCCAAGGGGTCCCGGATTGGAGAGGGTATAGTCCGGGCTGAGGGACCCCCGTTCATGCATGAATATTATGCACTGGAAATGACAATAAATACATATCTATTAATAATTGAATCTAAAAAGCAAACTAAATGAACAAGCAGAACAGAAACAGACTCATAGATACAGAAAACATGGGCCTCAACGAGAGCAGGACCACAGCGGGGTGGTGAAGCAGGTGATCGGGTGGCGCCAGGCCAAGGCAGGTGCAAGTGAGGCCTAATAGCCCCACAGATGGCGACCAGCAGCAGCGACAGGAGGAGGGGCTGCCGCCTGGCTCCCAAGTGCTGAGGGAGCAGGGTGGGGGCTTGATGACTCAGGTGGAGGGGGGGTGTGCAGGGGCCCAGAGGCCCAGGTGCTACCCCGGTCCCAGAGGGCATCTGGGACCTGCCCTTCCATGCCAGGTGCTCGTGCTTTGATCTCTGGCCAGGTCTAGGGACCACACCCATGCAAGAATTTCATGCACCAGGCCTCTAGTATTCTAATAACTATGTATAGTATCAGAAGGAAATAGATTTATCAGAGTGATCACTTAGTAAGTTACATAAAGTCTAATCACTGGGGTGTGCAGCTGAAACTAATATACTATTGTATGTTACCTGTAATTGAAAAATTTTAAAAAATGATTAAATGACCAAAATAAAGTAACAAAAAAAAAAAGAGGGAAAGATAGGTGTTGTGTTGAGCAGAAGTTAGACAGGAGCCACAGTGGTGGACAGCTCTGAGTCTCAGCAGCTGCTACCCCTTCGGGCTTCAGGCCAAGACCATTTGGTAAAACTACATAAATAATCACAATACATGAGTCCCTTGTGGGCCAGAATAGTTTCCCTTCCAAGGCACCGGCAGCGTGTCTCTTCACTTTATTGTCTGCATCTCCTTGATACAGCTGTTTAACTGATAAAATTAATACCAATAATTCTTCATGTGTAGAGTACTTTTGGTTTCCAGAGCACTTTCCTATACTAGTGTTTATGTCCATCTCACCGAGGAGAAGACTCAGAGGGGTGATGTGGCTTGGCCAAGGTCAGTCATGGAGTAGGTAGCCTGAAAACGCAAACCCCAAACTCCAAATACCCTCACAGCCCAATGCTGTTTTCCAGATGAAGAAACTGAGGCAGAGAGTACATGGCTAGATTATGTCAGCCACACACACACATACTCAGGGGCAAAGACATTTGTTGGCTCAGGATGAGGCATGATAAGGACAGAGGGGAGGGAATCCCCCTTCCAGACCTGGGCATGGAGACGAAGAACACCCCGAATAAAAGAGCTCTTTATTCCAACTCAGGGGGATGGGTCGATGATTCCTAGGATAGCAGAATTCTAGAATTTTATGCTGGAAGGGGTGTTGGAAGTGTCTACTATATCTTTATATTGATATTATATAGTGTGGTTATTTTTAATAGAAAATTTTTAAAAATATATTCAGGTCTCTGTTCCATGTTCTAAGCCCTTTGATTTAGCATCATAATTTCTGGAGTAAAAAGCAGGATGCCATGCCCAAAGCAGACTCAAGGAATATCTCATTTAGGGCATGGCACTGGGTGCAGAGGCGTCAAGTGGATCAGGTGTCATGAGCCCAATAGCCACTGACCCCTTAGTGTAGAGGGAAGGGTGGAACGGTGGCAAGTTGGAGGATATGTCTGAGGGAGGTAATATTGCAGTCAATTGTTGCCTTGTGGGCAGGCAGGCCTGGTGTCAGAAGAGCCACGAATGTGGATCACTATTGGAAAGTCTAAAATTTTTAATGGTGGCATTTAAAATATATATATGTATATATATACTAGAGGCCCAGTGCACGGATTCATGCACCAGTGGGGTCCCTCAGCGTGGCCTGCAGGGATCGGGCCAAAACCAACAGTCCAACGCCACCTGCCTCTCCTGCTCACCCCAGCTCGGCTGCGCCTGCCGCCACTCTGTAGGCTTGCTGCCGCTTTGCTGCAGTCTGTCTGGCGCCTGTCGGTCAGCTGAACGGCACTCCTGCTGTGGGAGCACACTGACCACCAGGGGGCAGCTCCTACGTTGAGCATCTGCCCCCTGATGGTCAGTGCGTGTCGTAGTGACTGGTCACTTAGGCTCTTATATGTATAAATAGATATATATTAAACAGCAAGTTTCTATTCATTGTCTATTGGTGTGACTCTAGTGGCTAAGGTTATGAATTTACCCTGATCAAACCCTTCCTGAGATCCTAAGCCATGAGGGGCAAAGCTCAGACTCAAGCCTACAGATTCTCAATCCAACCTTTCAACTGTTGACACCAGGATCAGGTCAGGGAGAGGAATTGTGTACGTGAGGCCCCGGCAGGTGTGAGGACACAGCACCATGCGGTTTGCTGACCCGAATGCACACATGCCGCCCAGCCCATGGTGGAGACGTCAGGGTCCACCGTCCTGCCGGGCAGGAAGGCCGCACCCACAGAAAAGGCTGGGGCAGCACCCCCTGACCTTGGAAGACCCACACCCCTCCCCAGCGCCCGTCCTCGGGCCATTTCGAATGCAGCTCCGTGGCCCAAGCCCGCTGCCACTGAGCACTTACAGGCAGAACCGCAGAAAAACCAAACCACTGTTATTACACTTAATGACCAGTTTCCACATCGTCAACTCATTGGAGTCTGACAGGTGCTGTTAGGGTGTCAGCACCAGGGGGCACTAGGCGGGGCTGGGAGCCAGCCTCAGAGTTACTCTGTCCCCTCCTGCCCTGTGCCGAGGACGCGCTCCCAAGGACAACCTGAGGCTCAGTCCTGCCCCACTCCCTCACCGGCCCATGTGCCAGGAGCTTAGTGGCTGTGCCATCAGCACTGGGGGTTGGAACAAGGCCAGAACCCCAAAGAGGGGGGCTCTGGGCTGGAGTGGAGCAAAGCACCCAGCTCGGCAGCTGGGGCCGAGGGTCTGAAGGAACAGAACCCCGGCCTGGACCACCGGAGCTGGAATCCTGGCTCTGCTGTGTGACCTGGAGTGAGTTACTCACCTTTCCGAGCCCCCGTTTCTCATTGGATAAGGTGGTACCTCAAAGGTTCCGTGTAAGGGTGAACTGAACGTGGTGCCCAGCCAGGTGCCCACACCCAGTAAAAGGCAGGTGTTGCAGCTGCTATTGTGGAGAAAGAGACAGAGGCTGGGGGCCCAGAGGGAAACAGTGACAAGCACGGGCCATTCGGAAATCAGACCCCTGAGAAGGGCTTCTGAACTGGGCTGGTGCTGGGGAGGGGAGGTCTTTAGAGCTGTGATTAAGCAGCTGCACGAATAAAACCTAACATTGTTCTCGTTGCCCCCTTTGGGACAGGAGAGAAGAGGCTAAGTCACTGCCCAAGGTAATGCAGCCTGAAGTGGCAGCCGGCTGGGGTGCCAGGCAGTGAGGCAGTGAGATCTCAGCGGTCCTTGCCCCTCCTCCCTCTCCCCTCCCTCCCTGTGCTGGTATCTGGGAGGGACGATCTTCGGTGATGGGGGAAGGGGGCTGGGGGTGGGGCGTGAGGGCAGGTGGGCTGGGCTGCGGTTATCCAGGGTCTGAAGGTCCTGCCCCCAGATTGCTCTGCGCTGGACCAGCAGATGGCCCTGGACGGAGGCAGGGCCTAGGCCTCCAGAACACAACGACCCTCCTGTTGCAGGGTCCAGGCCTCTGGGTCACACCTTTTTTGAGGCCCAGCTAAAGCTGTGGTCCCCACCCAGAGCCTTGGAGGGCAAAGGACAAGCGCCCCTCCTGCCGCCCTCCGCATGCCGGCCTGAGGCAGTGCAGTGCTGCCATCTTTTGGCCACATGCAGCACTGCATCCCCACCCACCCAGTGGGGTGAACCCAGCCAGAGCGTTACTGCAGCCCCACCCACCCAGGGGGCCAGCAGCCAGCTCTCCCTCAGAGCCCACACCTGGCGGAACCCACCTCCACGAGCCCTGGTAGGGTTGCCTCTCAGCCCGAGACTCCGACCAGCCTGGCATCCCCAGGGGGCCTCTCCCTTTGGGGGGGAGGGGGATAGGTGGGGGGGGACCGTGCTGAGGACGCAGGAGGCACAGCCCCCACCCCACCCCCAGGCTGCTGTTCTCCCTGCCAGGGCCGCTGGGGTGTGCTGGGCTGCAGAGCAGGGGCCGGGGAGGGGGAGTGAGTGAGAGAGTTCACTCTAAGTGCCAGGACCGCTGTCCCCGAAAGCAGGCAGTGTGCGCGTTAGTGCATATGTTTTATTAATTCGTTGGCCTGTTTATTTGTTATGTTGTGTTTGTTTATTATTTTTTATGTTTTTCTTTATGTTTAATTGGAATATTACACTTTCTATGGCAACCAAGTAAGCCTCAAGAAATAAGGAAATATGTCTATAAATTTATCTGAAAGTAAATTTGCTTCTAAGTGAAAATGGTAATAAAAGGGGCCTTTTCCAAACCCCTTCACAGATCAAGAAACTGAGCTCAGAGGCAGGCGATCTCCCACGTGGCCGCCAGTCATGAGAGGGGGGCCGGGGCTCCTCTCGGGACAGGGTTCCCTCTGAGAGTGCCAGCCGCCCCCACACCTGGTTTTCTGTTTACTGTCTCTCCGGGTCGGTCATGGCAGGAAACTCGGCTGTGCTGCTCCCTGAGTTGCTCACAGTGCCTGGCTTGTGGCAGACACTCCATAAGTATGTGTTGAAGTAATGAATGGCGTTCACCAGGAAAGACTCCCAGGAGGAGGGGAGCTGTGCATTTATCTTTGCGGAGACAGTGGTGATGGGTCGACAGAGATGATGGGAAGCAGCACAGGAGCTGGAAGATGGCCTGCAGCTGGACACAGTCAATGTGTGTCCCCGATGCCTGGGGCCAGGGTGGTCCTCTCCATGTGGGTGCCTGTGTGTCCCTGATGCCTGGGGCCAGGGTGGTCCTCTCCATGTGGACCTCTCCATATGGCAGCCTCTCTGGCTCCCATATTCAGCACCTGACTCCTCTCGTCTCAGCCTGACCACCCGGCCTGGTATAGAGACTCACGGGGGAAGTGCAGGAAGGCTGAGGCCAAGGGCACCGGAGGCGGGGCCACACCTATGCCAGGCCCCTTGGTAATATCACTATGAGTTTAGGAAGAAAGAGGCATTCAGATGACAGCGTTTTTGTACAGATAGAGTCTGAGCGAAAAATGGGAGTTTCTCAGCAGGGGGGAGTGGCCATTTTCCAAAGGAAAGGATTCTCTTGATTTTCCTGAAAAAGTCCCCAAAAGGTTCTTAGAAAAACTTTATTTCTCCCAGTGCCTACATGACAGGCACCCAGAGCCCAGGCACACCCCGGGCCGCGGTCAGAAAGGAGACAGTTACTGGGCTGCTGGGTGGGCGGCTCTGTGCTGGGCTCGGCATGTGCGGCCTGGGGTGTGGAAGCGGGGCAGCTGCAGCAAACCTCAGCCACCAGCCCCTCTGCCTCAGCTCTGCTTGGCCAGGCACATCCCAGCCACGGGGGCAGGTGGGGGGGGGGGGGAGACATGGTCTGTTCTGAGGCCTCACGTGTATTTGGAATGTGGGGTGCACATGTCCTGCCCTCTCCCCTCTCTTAAGCACCTGCCCTGAACAGAGCTCAGCCTGCTTTGGGCTTTTGACCTTAATTTCCTCCTGCTAAGCTTCTTAGCACCAAAAGCTAGAGAGAGGGTGCAGTCCCCCACCCCACCCCTGCCCCGGAACTGGGGCCACGGGTAATTCTTTGTTGTTTCAAAACAATAAGCCAGAAAAGGAGAGAACACCAACAAAAAGATAGAGAGTGGCCCAGAGGGGAACAGAGCGAGAGATGGAAAATGACAGACGGTGGGGAGGGGGAGGGGGGGGGTGATGGAGAAATGATGAGGGAGAAAGGAGGCCGCAGGGAGAAGCCGGAGGGAAAGGAAAGCTTAGAGGCTGAGTGACCAAGGCAGGCCCCAGCGAAAGACCAGGACCAGGGAGAGGCGCCCCTTCTCCGGGGCCCAGCCCTGCCCGCCCTCCCCGCAGGAGCAGCTGAGAAAAGGGCGGAAAGAGGAAGCAGAGGCAGCAAAGTCGCTGGGTAACCTTGGAGACAGGAGCCAGGGAGATGGGTGCCAGGGGGGGCGCTTTGGATGGGAGGGAGGGAGGCCCTGGGCTGGAAGCCAGCAACAGGTCTGCGCCCCCCTGGGGTGGGGCGGGGCGGGGGCTGGGGGCCGAGGCCAAGGAGTGTGGCTCAGGTGAGTGGGGAAGGGGTTGGGGTGGGAGGCAGAAGGTTCCAGGAACAACCCTAAGGAGGCCTGAGGAGTCAGAGAGATTTGACTGAGAATCACTTTAGAGAAGAAAGCGCAGTTTAGAGAAGGGCGGTGGGGATCTGTGATGACAGAAGGGGGTGAAACCTCAGAGATTGGCCGGAAGGAGGCCGCCAGGTGGTCACATGTGGGGCTCAGCAGGACCCTGGTGCTGGGCAGAGGGGCACAGACAGACACAGCCCAGCAAAGTGGCCAGGGGCGCCTTTGCCCTTCCCTACTGAGGCGGACCATCCCTGCAGCACCCAGTGGGGGGCAGTCTCTGATCAGTCACTCAGGCCCCAAATGCTGGCTTGCTGAGCACCCACTATGCGCCAGGCAGGCGCGGGCACTCTGGGGACCCAGAGATCACACACAAGCATATGCCCGCAGGCCACTCGGGCCATAGAGGAAATGAGGTGGATACACAAATCCCAGGATGACAAGGACAAGGACGAGCTCTTGGGTCAGTTGGTCACCCCGGAGGTGGTGCTTGAGCCCAACCCTGAAGGCTGGGAAGGGCCGAGATGGGGGGCGGAGGGAGGGGGAGGCTGGAAAGGGAAGTCCAATTTGAATTCTGGGTGTGCTGCTGCCTACCTGTGTGTTCTTGGGGAAGTTACCAAACTTCTTGGAACCTCTCTTTCCCCACCTTGCAGGACCGTTTAAGCATTATCGGTCATATCCGTACAGGGCCCCACACATAGTGGGCGCTCAGTAAATGGTAGCTATTGTTATAAAGAATAAATAGAAAACACTGGATAGAATAAAAGCAAGGCCAGAGATGGGCTGGAAAGGAGGGTGAGCCGCAGCATGGAGAAATGAGGCCGGGCTGATAGAATGAGGCTGCAGGCCACCCAGCACCCAGAAGAAGCTGTGAGCAATGGGGGTGGGTCCCCAAAGAGCAGTTGGTAGAGCCCTGGTTGGTATCTGGTAAAGCCCGTGTGGCTCATACTTAACAGCAAAAGAGCAGTTGAGAGCGTGTCCACAATCTTGTTTAAAAATAAAGCCCAACCCTGGTCACTTGTGTGGCCAGTGACTCACTTCTAAGAAAACCATGTTTCCGAGGTGATGGTGCGCCTGATTCTGGTCCATGAAAGCCCTGCAGCGCCCCCTCTCCTTGGCCATCGCCTGGGTGGCCACGCGTGGAGATGTCCACGGGGTTGGCCCTGTGGGGAGGCCACCACCACCCCCAGCACCGCCAGGAGGTGGCCCCTCCAGCCTCGGTCTTCAGACAACACAGCCCTCACTGCCGTGGCGATCGCAGCCACATGAGAGGCCTCGAACCACAGCCTCCAGCTAAGCCACTGCCACGCTGCTGACCCAAAGAAATGGGCACCATAAGCCTTTGTCATCACTTGAAGTTCCTAAATTACCAACAAGTAACCACACAGCAATGTGATAGTTAACACAGGGCTGTGACTGGGCTAGAGCCACCACCCCAGGGCCAGGGGCTTGTATTATGAACAACTGAGGTCAGCGAGGGCCCGAGGGGGGAGGGGGAGGAGATGAGGCAGGTCCAGCTCCAGACAGAGCTTGGGACTCCACCCAGCGCCGGCCTGGCTGTGAGTGCTGGGCAAGTCTGGCTTGTTGGATGTCCCCAGAAAAGGGAGCAGGACTGAGCCGGGGCAGAAGTGAGAACAAAGTGGCATCTACCCCTCCTGGCTCAAACCTCACTCCACCGTTCACTACCTGGGTTACCTGGCACAGTTTCTCATCTGCAAAGTGCGACACCAAGGCCCGCTCCCCAGGGCACTGTCCTCGTGGTGCAGGAGCCTCGTTCCGGGAGAATCGCCTGAGATGTGGGGTGCAAAGCTGAGGCGCACCCGAAGCAGGCGCGCAGGTCTGGCTGGGAGCGCCCTCTTCTTTACCTTCTGACTCCCAAGTTGCCCATTCTTCAGGGTGGGAATTAATGTGCAGAGGACGCTAAAGGGAAGGTTAGAGAGAGAGAACCCTGCTCATTCCTGTCCTAAAAGTTTTCCTTGATTAGCTGAGGCCTTGTTTATAGAGCAAATCTTGGCCTTGACCTCATTTCATTCCCACCACCCCCAACTCAGCCACCTTTACTCTGCTGACCTCTTTACCCCGCAGTCTCCTCATCTACCCCCCTGAAGTGGGGGTAATGACAGCATCGAGTCCATAGTGGTGTTGAGTGTGAAGTGAGATCCCAGGGGACAGGTGTGGCGGGATGATTGACAACGAGGACACGTTCTAGGCAGAGCCTGCGGGGCCGTGTTCCTGCAGCGCGGAATGGAAGCGACTCGGGGTGTCTGATGTGATTTATAGCAGAAAATCCATTCTTCTGAGGCCTCCTCATTATTAATTGTTGGGAAACCCAAGCAATTCGACATGGGGTGAGGGTCTCCCCCTCACTGCACACCTGCTGCCCACTCCATCCCACACGTGCTTCTCCCACCACAGTGGCGCCCACAGCAGGGTGAGGACATGTCGGGTACGTGTGTGGGTGGGTGGATGGGTGGATGGATAGCTATATGGACAGATGGATGGATGGATGGATGGGTGGGTGGATGGGTGGGTGGATGCTATCTGGATATATGGACAGATGAATGTTTTGGGGTGTCTTTTGCTCCAGGCCCCATGTCAGACCTCATTTGAGGCCTTTCTTGGGGTTCAGTGTGGACAGAGATAATTCCTCTCCTGCAGGAAAAGAGAAGCACGAGAAGATCAACCATCCACAATCTGTTCTCCATCTCAATTACACACGTTCCTGATGAGTTCATCAACCACCCGAAGGCTGTCCTAGAGCCGCCGCCCTCGGTTTGCTGCAGGAGGGGGGCTGCTCCTCCAGAGGGGCGGGCGAGAGCCTAGCCAGGTCTGAAAGCCTGTGCCCCCCTGGTCCTGGGGCCCCAGAGGGAGGGGAGAGCCCTAGCCAGGTCTGAAAGCCTGTGCCCCCATTGTCCTGGGGCCCCAGAGGGAGGGGAGAGCCCTAGCCAGGTCTGAAAGCCTGTGCCCCCATTGTCCTGGGGCCCCAGAGGGAGGGGAGAGCCCTAGCCAGGTCTGAAAGCCTGTGTCCCCCTGGTCCTGGGGCCCCAGAGGGAGGGGAGAGCCCTAGCCAGGTCTGAAAGCCTGTGTCCCCCTGGTCCTGGGGCCCCAGAGGGAGGGGAGAGCCCTAGCCAGGTCTAAAAGCCTGTGTCCCCATTGTCCTGGGGCCCCAGAGGGAGGGGAGAGCCCTAGCCAGGTCTAAAAGCATGTGTCCCCATTGTCCTGGGGCCCCAGAGGGAGGGGAGAGCCCTAGCCAGGTCTGAAAGCCTGTGCCCCCATTGTCCTGGGGCCCCAGAGGGAGGGGAGAGCCCTAGCCAGGTCTGAAAGCCTGTGTCCCCCTGGTCCTGGGGCCCCAGAGGGAGGGGAGAGCCCTAGCCAGGTCTGAAAGCCTGTGTCCCCCTGGTCCTGGGGCCCCAGAGGGAGGGGAGAGCCCTAGCCAGGTCTGAAAGCCTGTGCCCCCATTGTCCTGGGGCACCAGAGGGAGGGGAGAGCCCTAGCCAGGTCTAAAAGCCTGTGCCCCCATTGTCCTGGGGCCCCAGATGGAGGGGAGAGCCCTAGCCAGGTCTAAAAGCCTGTGTCCCCATTGTCCTGGGGCCCCAGAGGGAGGGGAGAGCCCTAGCCAGGTCTAAAAGCCTGTGTCCCCATTGTCCTGGGGCCCCAGAGGGAGGGGAGAGCCCTAGCCAGGTCTAAAAGCCTGTGCCCCCCTGGTCCTGGGGCCCCAGCAGCCCGGGGAGCGGGCAGCACGGCAGGAAGGAGGCTTGCACTGCGTCCTCGGTCTCTCTTAAGTCTCGGGTTCTCTGAGGTGAAGATCGGGAGGGGAAAGGGAAACAGACCCCTCCCTGGACACTCCCCCTGCCCCCTCCACCCCCAGCCCAGATGCCTGGATGTCACCAGCGGAGATGAGGCTGGTGTCATGGAGAGAGCCTGGCCTTTAGGGTCAGCGGTCTCGGGCTGAAAACCTAAGCCCACACCTATTGGCCAGGAGGCCATGGGCGAGCCAGACGGCCTTCGGAGCCTGGTTCTGGTGCGAAGGCCAGGCTGGGTGATCTTATAAGGGAGAAGGATGTCCTACAGAACCGGAGCCTCACATCAGCAGGGAGGGAGGTGGGCAGGGGCAGCAAGGCGCCGGGGCGTGACAGGAACCCTAAGCATGCCACCCGCTCAGTCCTTCCGCAGAGGCGGCCAAGCTTTCGGGGGTGGAGAGCCAAACGCTGCCTGGTCCCACCCAGGAGCCCCTGGTCACTCCCTTCCCCTGTCAAGTCCTCAAGAACCGGCAGAAGTTTCGGTCGGAAGGAGGACCAAGCTGCCCAGCTGCCCATCGCTGCCTTGAATTCTGAGCCCCATCTGCCTGCTGAGTGCCACCTGCCAGCCTGGCAGCCTGCATCCCCGCGTGGACGGCCATTTCCAGTGCGTCAGCTCCACTGACCAGGCTCCACCCACAGGAACTGTGTCTATGAAGCTCAGCCTGATGGGCCCTCCAAAAGCAAGCCGGGAGCAAGCCGGGAGCAAGCCGGGAGGGTCACAACTCCAAGGGCCAGCCCTCCCCTGCCACCAGCGGGAGGGCAGGAGGGCTGGCACCAGCCAGGTGCTTTCTGGGAAGCAGGGAGACAGTCTGTCAGGACACTTCGCCCTCCTCTGGGCTCCAACCCGGCCCCATGGGGGGCTCCAGGTAGGAGGGAAAGGTGGCCTGCAGGGCTCCAGCTCCGCCTGTCTCCCCCTGCCTTGGCCCGCCCCTCCTCTCACCTGCCACGGGATCCTCTGTTTACCCTTCCTTTTCCACAAAAAGGCATAATTTTGCCTGGCATGCCCCTCCGCCCAGGGCTTCTTGGGAAGTCCACATGCAAATGCGCGTATCAGTCAGGATCTGTGGGAGCCGCGGGACACAGGGGTCGCCCCCTGCTCTTGCTGCTGTGGAAGAGGCTGGGAGCAGACAAGTTAGGGGACTTCTCCAAGGTCAGGCAGTTCGTGGCGGAGAATGTGGATCCAAAGATCATCAGCGTACAAATAACAGGAACAATGTTTCTGTGCAGATGGCTCAGTGGTGTCTGATGCAAACCACAGACCCTCTGGGAACGCCTCCTACTCCAGGCACCGGGCGCAGGGGGCCCACGGAGGATCGTTCTGAAGCCCATTCGGGGAACTGCTGCGGGTCACGAATTCCAGCTCGCCAGGTGGTGGCTTGGGCAGCTGGCATAGCCGCTCATTTGGAGACAGTGAGAGTGCCCACCTCGAGACGTCTGAGGGTCAGTCAGCTCTGTCTGTGTGAAGTCCTTGGAGCAATGCCTGGTGCAGAATAAATGCTAAAGGAGCGTCTGCTATTATTTACCCCTGAATCGGGGAGCTGTCCGGAGAGTCTTTTGAATGCAGGCAGTTTCTCACTGTCCCCCACCGCCCAGCCTGTCAACTGGGTGAGGTCAGGGTCCCAGGGCCACCAGGTGAAGCCCATCTCTGGAGCTTGGATGCCCTCCTCCCACCCCCCCGCTTCCCACCCCCACCTGGGCAGCCGCTGCTGGCAGTTCCAGGAACCCCACCTCTTTCCTCCCGCCCTGCTCCCCCACCACCTGTCGCCCCTCCCCCAGCACCACTCAGGAATCAATGCAATCCTCTAAAAGCTCATAACTCGGAGGTAATTATAAGAAGCATCAATTACCCAGCACCATGGATTTCATGAATTCAATTAATTTGCATGGCAATCGATACGGGGGGTTCGCTTGGGTCCCCAGGGAAGTGAGGACATTGTTCTGCAAGCTATTGATTTTACAATGTAAAACAAAACCTCCCTCCTCGAATTCATAGATGCCCATTCAGCCATATTAACTTTCAGATCATTTATTTGTGTGTGTCTTTCAACTCTGTTTGTTGCTATCAGACAAATGCAGAGTATGACATCGCAGGGAGTAATTGAATCAATACGGTTGTGCCGCACCAGGCTTTCCCGCCCAGGACGAAGCGTGGGGGCTGAGCTGCTCTTCACATCCCCGTCCTCTGCTGTCCCAGCCACCCCCACTCCAAACACTCTCTCTCCCAGCCAGGCTGCCCCCGACCCGAGGCCCCACACTCCACCGAACTCGCCTGCTTGATTCAAGATAGACTAGGAGTGAAGCCGAGGGAGGTGCACTTAGAGTGCAGTGAGACAACAGGCGGAACTTTCAGGCAGTGGGTGGGAGCTCCGGAAGAAGTAGAGAGAATAAAGGACTTGCCTTTTGCAAAAGATCTTCTGAACCAAAAAGATTCCCACTGGACGGGAGAACATATTTACCAATGATACATCTGATAAGGGGTTCATATCCAAAATATATAAAGCACTCATGCAACTAACAAAAGGAAGACAATCTATTTTAAAAAGGGCAGAAGACCTAAATGGACATCTCTCCAAAGAAGGCATACAAATGGCCAAGAAACATATGAAAAAATGCTCAAGGTCACTGATCATCAGAGAGATGCAAATTAAAACCACAATGAGGTATCACCTCACACCTGACAGAATGGCTACCATCAACAAACAACAAATGTTAGTGAGGATGTGGAGAAAAGGGAACCCTAGTTCACTGCTGGTGGGAATGCAGATTGGTGCAGCCACTATGGAAAGCAGTATGCAGTTTCCTCAAAAAAATTAAAAATGGGACTTCTGTTTGACCCAGCTATCCCACTTCTGGGAATATATCCTAAAAACCCTGAAGAATATATGTACTAGTACCCCTATGTTCATAGCAGAGTTATTTACAATAGGTAAGATTTGGAAACAGCCCAAGTGCCCATCAGTAGATGAATGGATAAAAAAGCTGTGGGACACTTACACTATGGAACACTGTGCAGCTGTGAAAAAGAAGGATCTCTTACCCTTTGGGACAGCATCGAGGGACCTGGAGACTATTATGCTCAGTGAAATAAGCCAGTCAGAGAAAGACAAATATCACATGATCTCACATATTTGTGAAATCTAATGAACAAAATGAATTGACCAACAAAATAAGACCCAAAGCATGGAGGCCTGGAGCAGACTGACATATCTCGTGGTTGGGGGGGGGGGGGGTGGACAAAGAACTTATATTCTTATATGCACAGCCCATGGACATGGGCAATAGGGTGGTGAAGACCTGGGGAGTTGGGTAGGGGCTGGGAGGAGGGGAGTAAAGGGGTCAAAATGGGAGACATCTGTAATAGCATCAACAATTTTATATATATATATGTATATATGTATATATATATATATAGCCAGGGTCCATAACATCTGCAACAACCAAGGCTCCACTGAACACCGGAAGTCAGTGGTGGGTTGCCGTGGCGACCCAGCACTGACTGCAGCTGGTGCCAGAGCAGCAGCGACCCAGCACTGACTGCCAAGGGGGCTTCAGATCAGGCCCACCTCTTTGATCAGGCCCAGAGATAGGCCCAGAGACACTGACTGCCATAGAAACTGACCAATCAGAACCTAATCTGGGTGAACTACGAAGGCAGAACCTAAGGTGGGGGCTGAGGAGGGGTTTTAAGGGCAACAGCTGTTTGGTGTAAGGTGTAAGAAAGCGGTTCAATTTTTTAATGCTTTGGCAGGGGTATAGTGCTATAGTGCTTATGGCTGGCTATCAGTCCAGATATAGGGATTATGTGTTTTGGGATGCCAAGAGCATCTCCTCCTGCTGAAAAAGGCCCCCCCACCCCATTTAAGCAATCCTAACCTATATAATCTATCTATACTAATAAAAGGGTAATATGCTAATATGACTGGGTTGACTGGCCATCTTCCGGATGTCCGACTTCCTTCCGGACAAAGCCATGGTGGTGGGAGCTGAGGCAGAGGCAGTTGGGGCGAGATCAGGCCGGCAGGGGAGGGCAGTTAGGGGTGATCAGGCAGACAGGCAGAGAGGTTAGGGGTGATCAGCAGGCAGGCAGAGGGGTTAGGGGTGATCAGGCAGAGACAGTTAGTGTGCTCACGCAGGGAGGCAGGTGAGCGGTTAGAAGCCAATGGTCCCAGATTGGAGAGGGTGCAGGCTGGGCTGAGGGAACCCCTTCCCCCCCCCCGCCCCCCGGCATGAATTTCATGCACCAGGCCACTAGTACATATATATATTAAAAAAAGAAATAGTGCAACAAATAAGTTGACATTACTACTAAAAAAATAAATAAAAAATAACACTCAAGCCCGGTGGTGGCTGCAGCCAGAGGAGTGGACCAAATGACCTCTCAGTGACCTTGTCTCTGCCACTCAGGGAAGAGGCCTTGTCCCGGGCTGGGTGCAGACGGTTTCTTTCCCTCCCCAGAGGCAAGAGGTTAAGGAGACAGCATTTCCCAAAAGCCACCCCACCCCTTCTCTCGGAGGAGGGGTGCTCATGGCAGAGTAAGGGCGTCCCCTTCGCCTCCCATTCCCCCAGCGCAGGCGCTCCACCTGCTGTGTCACGCGCGCACTCCAGTCCACATGCAAGGCTGGGCCCCCGAGCCAGCCCCATCCCAGGAGAGCACCCCCAGCGGACCCCCGCACCGCCCGGAGGAGAGGCTGTGCTGGACCTGCCTCTGCCCCTTCCCCGCCATCAGGGTGGGAGACAGCTCGCCAGTGCAGCACCTGCTTCCCTCCGATAACCAGCTCCTGACAAGCCCCTAATTGTCCCTGGAATCTTGGTGCCCGCGTGGAGAGTAGGTCATTTAACCAACAGTACACACAACTGAATAAAAATCCATTTTCCAAGAGAAAATTCTATTCTTATCGGAGTTTTGCAAGAGGGTTGCGAGCGGCCCGCGCTAATTGAAGCTTTGATGCTGGTAGGAGGAGGCCGCTAATCAACCCAGGGAGACGCTCCTTCAGCAGCGGGCCCTCCCCAAGGGCCGGACTCTGGGTAGTCTCTGGGATAGGGGGAGGGGACAGGGCAGGGACAGAGGCTCAGGGCAGCCCCCACACCACAGGGGCTCAGCCACTGCCCTGGCACAAAGCCAGGAACAAAGGCACGAGGCAGGCAGGTGGCTGGGGGGGGAAGGCCCCTGAGGCTGGCAGGAGCCAGGACCCCGGTCAGGCAAGCCTGGGTCAGGAGCCCTGATGACCTTCTCCCGGTGCGGTGCGCCTGGGCAAGTCCCGACATTTCTGAGCTCAGTTCCTTCTCTGACAACCTGGTTGACGATGAGCAAAGAAAAATAAAATCCAGGAAGGGAAGTTTTATTTTTAAGGACATTCTGAGAGCCCGGCTACCCACCACTTCACCGGCTATATAGTGCGTAGTGCTCCGTGCTCACTGCTGGCTGTTGGCGTTTATTCCTGATCTCATTTCATCTTCGAGGTGGGAATCTGACACCACAGAAGCGTCTCACTCAGAATCTCACAGTAGAAAGTGGCGTAGTTGGAACTCAAACCTGCTATCTTTTTCTCCAAAATCCAAGCAGATTTCTCTTGTCTGACCTTTTTCTCCTAAAATGAGGTGGGAGGGCCCATCCAGCCCTTCATCCCATCTCCCCCACCTCCATGCCCAGCAATATTCTCTCTCTCTCTCTCTCTCTCTCACACACACACACACACACACACACACAGGCATCATTTCCTTTGCTCCTCACAGCAACATCACAACAGGCAGGGGTCCCTGGAAACAGGAAGCTGGTCCTGCAGAGATGTGCGTGGTTACTGAGAATCCTCATAGCGCCAACTTCACCTGGACGATGAGGTACTGATGGCGGTGATGGCATTCTTCCTGCCTAGAGCCCAGCACACACAGCGCCTTCCACACAAAAGGCAAAGTTAGCACCCGCAGTCAAACCAGCCCACTCATGCAGGAACTGAGCTCAGAGGACGTCACTTCCCAGGCCACACAGCCAGGGAGCAGCAGCCGTGGGACATCTTGAACCCCAACTTCAGCCACAAACCCATGACCAGTCCACTATTCTCTGTCCTCCAGAGCCTAGTAAAGGCCCCTGCCGATTAGGGTGGATGTGGGAAGGAGGCAGAAGAAACCCCAGCACAGGGCTGGCTGGATGCTATGGACTGAATCATGGTCCCTACTCCCAAGTGTCATGTGTAGAAGCCCTACCCCCCAGTGCAACGTATCTAGAGGTGGGGCCCTCAGAAGGTGAATAGGTTCAGCTGAGGTCAGCAGGGTGGGGCCCTCAGGACGGGATTAGTGTCCTTGTGAGAAGAGACACCGCATCTGTGGGTGCCTGACCTCAGACTTCCAGCCTCCAGAACTGCAGAAATAACTGTTCTACAAGCCCCCAGACTGGGTATTTGCTGAGCAGCCCGAGCCCACTAAGATGTCACCAGCACAGCTGAGCACTCAGCAGACACCACCCCCGGCACCGAGAGCAGTCAGGGTAGGATGGGATGGAACTGATGAGTCCTCACCCTCAGGGCCTCGGGAGCTCAGCACAGCACTAGAGACCTATCCCTCTCGCAGGCCCAGCAGGGATGCAATGGTCCAGGGAGGAGGCAGGGTGACAGAGAAGGGAGAGCTAGTCTGGGCTACAAACTTGAAGTGTCTTCATAAGAGAGAGGAGGAAGGAAGCGGCAAAATTTGCCAGGCCGATTAGGCTCCAAGAGTTAACACTCATTTCTCTAGCTCCACTTCCCTGGCACCTGCCAGTTCTGTGCTGGGGGCTGGGGCTCAACCAGGTGAAGGCATGTGGACAAGTGGCGTGAACTCCAGCAGGAGCCACGTGTAAGGTGAGAGCGTTGGCAGGAGTTTGCTGGGCCCAAGGGAGGAGGCAGTTGCTTTCAGCGGCCATTTCAAGGATGGTCAGGGGTGCTGGGGGAGGAGAGGATGGTCAGGGGTGCTGGGGGGAGGAGAGGATGGTCAGGGGTGCTGGGGGGAGGAGAGGATGGTCAGGGGTGCTGGGGGACTGAGAGGATGGTCAGGGGTGCTGGGGGGAGGAGAAGATGGTCAGGGGTGCTGGGGGGAGGAGAGGATGGTCAGGGGTGCTGGGGGGACTGAGAGGATGGTGAGGGGTGCTGGGGGAGGAGAGGATGGTCAGGGGTGCTGGGGGGAGGAGAGGATGGTCAGGGGTGCTGGGGGGAGGAGAGGATGGTCAGGGATGCTGGGGGGAGGAGAGGATGGTCAGGGGTGCTGGGGGAGGAGAGGATGCTCAGGGGTGCTGGGGGAGGAGAGGATGCTCAGAGGTGCTGGGGGACTGAGAGGATGGTCAGGGTTCCCGGGGGGAGGAGAGGATGGTCAGGGGTGCTGGGGGGAGGAGAGGATGGTCAGGGGTGCTGGGGGAGGAGAGGATGGTCAGGGGCGCTGGAGGAGGAGAGGATGCTCAGGGGTGCTGGGGGGAGGAGAGGATGGTCAGGGGTGCTGGGGGGACTGAGAGGATGGTCAGGGTTCCCGGGGGGAGGAGAGGATGGTCAGGGGTGCTGGGGGAGGAGAGGATGGTCAGGGCCGCTGGGGGAGGAGAGGATGCTCAGGGGTGCTGGGGGGAGGAGAGGATGGTCAGGGGTGCTGGGGGGAGGAGGGGATGCTCAGGGGTGCTGGGGGACTGAGAGCAGAGGTTTTTCAGGAACGTCCCTGCCCAATGCCCCATTTGATAGCGCCCTCCTGGGATAGACTAATGATGAAAGACCCAAGGCCCGGAGAGCTGGGGCAGCAGACTCAGCAGCCCAGGGCCTGCAGGGAGCTGAATGGGCCTGCGGCGGGCTTGGCGCCCTGAGTGCAGTGCTCTCCCGCAGGCTGGGGCGGTTGGGGGTGGGAGGCAAAATGTGAAGTGCTCACTCCAGACCTGAGTGACCACCAGGTGCCTGGGCTGAGCCTGCTGGGCTGGCTTCCCCCTGGGCCCAGCCCAGCCTCTCTGCAGGGGCCTGTGCCCAGCAGGGTCTGCAGAGTCTCAGAGATACCTGCTCCCGGTACCCGGTACCGGTACAGCTCAGACAGGAAGGGAGGGGCGGGCTCACCCTCTCAGTGCGGCGGAGTGGTTCTTACCAGGACAGTGGCCTCTGGCTTCTGCCTTAAGGAGCGTGGGGGGGAGGGAGGGCGTGGAGGGGGGACTGCAGAGTGTCAGCGAGGTCCAGAGGGCTGCACCGTGTCAAGGCCAAGATAGGTGGGATGCCTCAGGACCCCCGAACTCCTCACTGCCTCTCCAGCTCAGCTGACCCGGTTGTGTTGGCCGCAGCAGGCTCCTGCACATCCTGGCATACCAAGCGTTGAAACTTGGTGAACATTTGGAAAAACCGTTATAAAACCAGGAGCAGCCAAACAGCCTGAGTCTCCGCAGGAACAAGGACACCTGGGTGACCTGGTGTCCTAACTGGTCTGACCTTCCCCTCTGACCCCTGCATCCCAGCCTCTGCTTTGAGGCCTGAGGGATCACCCTGAGGTGTGTGCTGCCCATCTCACCTCCCCCTACACCCCCGCCGGCTCAAAACCCTCCCGTGCCTCCTCAGGGCCTGGGGATACGGGCAAAGGCTTCCCTTCACGTCTCCTCCTGCGGGCCTTTCCAGGAGCCTCCAGCCTTGCGTGTTCGTGCTCCCCCTGCGCAGGGCCCGGGCGCCAGCCCTATCCTGTGTGTGCTGCTCCTCATCCTGAAACAGCTCCCCAACTCCACGCAACCGTCTCCCGGGCACACGGCATTCCTTGCCAGCATTCCACAGAGGTGGAGGGTGTGATCGCACTAAGAAGCAGAACATATGCCCGTTCCCTCTGACTTGCTTTGGCCAATGGAATGTTAGTGGGAGCGATCTGACTAAAGGTTAAGTGCCGTGTGAGGGGGCTCACTTGGGTGTGCTCTTTCCACCACCGTTAGATCACCCCGAGGCCTGCCTCAGCCAACTCACAGAAGCAAGAACTAAACAAATAGTCATTGTGATAGGCCAGGGGGACAGCATACATGCTTGTTACACAGCATGTTGCAGTAATCACTCACTGATACATCATTTGAACCGGAATCATGTCCAGCCCATCATTAGGCCTCGGATGAGATGGATGTCATTTCTTCTCGCCAGTTTGGCCAGAGCCCTTGCTGCTCCCACAGTCCAGGCTGAGGGGCTACCCGGGCTCCCACGGCACCCCACATTGGCACTTTTCACCACACTGGGCACGCACTGGGTTATAATTTCCATTTCACTTTTCTGTCTCCTTCACAGGATTCCGAGCTTCTTGAGGTTAGGGATTGCATGTTACTCACAATTTCTGACACGGACTCAGTGACTGTTTGTTAGAAGAAAAACTGTAGCTGACCTTTTCCAACCAGTAAAAGCAAGAGGACTCTCACTTTCCCAGCCCCGCCCACCAGCTTCACGGAAAAGGCCGAAGAGGGAAGAGGACTCCTGTGAGTTCCCGCCTCCTCCCCACAGCCATGTGCGCACACACATGCGCGTGCTCACACCCCACCCTTGTCCAGGCTGCCCGCTCCCACCCGCCTGCTCGCTTGGTGACGAAGCACTTTTTGAACCCATTTGCTCCATCTTTCTGCGATATCCTCCAGCAAATCAAGCATCCCCTTCTTGGGATGTTTTCAATCTGTTTTATGTTGATTTTAATTAAAGAATCCGAAACTGAACAAACAGTTCCTAGCAGGTGGCCATACAAGTGTGAAATAAGCAAACTGTTTTATCTGCCACAAACTCTGCTAGTAAATTTCTTCAAATTAATCCCAGCCTCCAATAGTCTGCTGATCTCAAGGAGAAAGCAAAGCAATCCTGGCCTCCAAATATTTGCTTCTGTTGCAGCTCCTGGAGCCAACAATGGGGTGTCCCCTTTGTTTCACCCTCACCCCCTGTTTTCCAGACCCACCTCTGGCCTCCGTTGGCCCAACACGTCAGCCCAGAACAAGGGTCATGTGCTTGCACCGTTGAGCTCCGTGGCCAGAACTCCAATAGCGCAGCCACACGCCCAGGAGAGCGCTCCCAGCCCTCTCTCTCCCAAGTACCACCACCTCCAGCCGCCCCTCCCACTGCCAACCTCCCAAAGCTCACCCACTCGCAGGAGGAGCATATGGGGAGCCCAAGGTGAGGCTGGCTTCCCTCCCGTGGCATAGCCAGGAAGGGAAGGGGCGCTGGGGAGGCGATGCCCGTCCCGGCCAGGGCATGCATGAGCGGGCACCGCATTCACGCTGCTGAAAGTGGAGGTTAGCATGGGCTTGCCAAATCCTAGTTTGCTTAATTTTTTCTTACTTTGGGATCTAAAAATTCCACATGTAGGGCTTTATTTTTAAAAATCATCCATGTATAGTGGTAAACGTTTCTCTCAGAGCTGTTCATAACAGCAAAAATTGAAAACCATTTGTTATTCAACAATAAAGGATTGGGCAAATAAATAATGGTACAAAGTATAGCAAAATATTCAATGCCTAAAAGGTAATCTCAGAGGGAAGGCAGGGGTGGTGGGTGGGAAATGATCAAGCAAAGAGCTTGTGTGCATGTATGCATAACCTGGTGGTGAAGGCCTGGGTGGGGCAGGGGGGCTAGAAGGGGCCAATGAGGGGAAGAGGGAGGCATATGTAAGACTTTTAACAATAAAGATTTTTTTTAAAGAAAGAAAAAGAAAAAATAATCTTGTGATTTATTTACAAGGCAATATGCCAACATGAATTCATTTTTCTTTTAGTTTTGTACGTATATATAATCTAATATTCTGGATGTAGCATAAATACATTGAATATATTATTCTAGGTGTAATATGTGTGCACGCATTAAAAAAGGCTGAAAGGATATAAACTAAAACGCTAACAATAGCTGTCTAAGTACTGGGAATATACGTGATAGCTCCCATTTGTTTCTTTAAAAGTCAGTATTTTGTTAATTTTCTAATGTTGAGAACCCCGCCTGGAGAGTCTGGGGACCGGGCTGTGACCGGCTGTGCCCTAACGCAGACTTAGTGTTGTGCCATCTCCGGGCCCCACGCTGAAGCTGGGAGTGCTGGCGTGGACTTGGTGAGCCAGCATAGGCTCCCAGCGTTGCAGTCTCATACCCTGGCCTTGGGGCCCCGGTGAGTCCTAGGCTCTGGGTACCTACTGTTGCCACTGTGGCCCCCCCACAGTCAGCTCTGCCCACAGCAGCCAAATGGTCTTTCCGAATCTGATCCACCGCGGCCTTCTTGTAATCTCAGGACGACATTGCACATCCTCCCGCGGTCTGTGTGTCCCTGACGATCTGGCCGCTTGCCAGGAGCCGGTCCATCCTTGCTGTTTCAAGGGACCTGGCATATATGGCATACTGTTCTTAATATGTTTGCTCACCTTCTTGGCACTATGTGTTTTAACCAAGGTCACCTCTCTGAGAAAGGTTGTTTCCCCAGGTAGGGATTTTCCCCTGATGTTAGGGAGGGAATAAAACCCCTTAACTAAGTGCCAGGCAGGTAATTAATCACTTTAACTACGAACAATCATGCTTAAGCTACATAATCTTTACTCCCTGGAATGGAGATAAGAAACTCCCTAACCTTTGGAATAGAGATTGATAGGATTGGAATCAACTGGTATAAATACAGATGTAACAAGATAACAGGACACAGAACCTAGACACAGAACCTAGACACAGAGCCTAGAGACAGAAGAACTTTGCTGGAGAGAACATGGCAAAAGATCCTGGACAGAAACTGACCACAGAACCTAGAGACAGAACCTATCAAGAGAACCTGGCTGAAGAACCTAGAGACAGAATCTGGCTACAGAACCTGGATAGAACATGGCAAGAGAACCTGACTAGAACCTGGTGACTGAACCTGGCTGGAGAAACTGGACAGAACCTGGCTGGAGAACCTGGAAAACCTGGCTGGAGAACCTAGCAAGAGATCATGGACACAGAACCTGGCTGGAGATCCTAACCAGAACTTCACTGGAGATCCTAGACAGAACTTGGTTGGAGAACCTAGCCAGAACCTGGCTGAAGAACCCGGCTACAGAATCTGGCGACCAAACCTGGCTGGAGCACCTGGAGAACCTGGCTGGAGAACCTAGTGAGAGGACCAAACCAGAACTTGGCTAGAGATCCTAAGCAGAACTTCGCTGGAGATCCTGAACAGAACTTGGCTGGAGATCCTGGCTAGAGATCCTGGCTAGGCTGCTGATCAACTGAACGCTGTCTCTGTGTCATTTCTTCTTCGCCGACTCCGTCCACACCTTTGGGGACCCCTGGACCTGCTGGGGTTGGACCCCAGCAGCCGCTGCCCTGGTCCCAGGGCTCCTGATGCTCTGATGGACACATCGCTGTCCGTGCTGCCTCCCCACTCCAAGGCAGCTCCCTGTGGGCAGGGCCTCCAGTGCCCACAGCAGCCCCCACCCCCAACCCCCCATGGCACCCGCAGGATGCATGTTTCTTAGCTGAGCGCCTGCCCCGGTCCCTCCTTGCACGGCTCATCCTCACAGAATGCAGAGCACATGCTCAGGGTCCGGGCTTGTCTCACATGGCTCAGGGGTTCCTAACCGGAGAGCCAGGGACCACTACAGAGTCTGTGGGCGGATTTCAGGACGTCCGTGACCTCCTAGAAGTTCAACACAAACATACAAACACTTTTCTGGGGAAAGGATTCGCACCTGCCATCAGATACAGAGAAAGGCAAGTTTTGAAGGAGGTTGAGGGAGACACCCAGGAACAAGCCATGTGGTGTCTGCCCTCAGGCGGAGGGTCAGGTACTAGCTTACAGAGTGACATGGACCAGGCGAGGTGGGTAATTTCAGCTCCCGGAGCACACACAGGAGGAGGCTGGGCTTCTGCGGGGCAGGCCATCGGGGAAGACTGTCCCAGGGAGGCCCCAGCAGGCCTGGAGGGCGAGTGGACAGCAGCCCTTTGGGGCAGATGCTCATCCCTGCTGGCCCTAAGGAAAGGGAAGTGGGGGAGGGTGGGGTGCCGGGGGCAGAGGGGGAGGTGGCCTGTTTTGTAGCCTGAACTGTGCAAGCATTTTCCCCAGAGCAGTATTGCAGCGAAGTGAAGAGCGGACTGGGCCCCTTCCCAGCTCTGCGGCGCACTGCCCGTGCTACCCACGGGAGCGGCATAATCTGAGTCACGGTTTTCTCATCTATAAAATGCAGGTAATAATAGAACCCCTTTATAAGATTGTTTTGAGGATTAAATGCAGTAATATTTGTAAAGCATTCAGCCGATGTCTGGAATAAGTAAGAGGAAAAATCAACAGGGCTCCTTTCCTAGAGGAACTTCAGTCTGGAGGCGCTGGGTGCGTGGGCCCTGGCTGTTCTCACTCTCTCCCACCCACAGGTACACACGCCTTTTCCTCTGTGCCCCTCAGACCAGATGAAACAACCACAGTCACACCAGGTGCTCTAGAGGACCCACACAGAGAGTCTGGCAGGGTGGGAGGGGAAGCTTGCTACACTAGGGGCCCTTAGGTGAGGTGAGGTGCCTGGCTGGTCTCCTACCCTTTCTTAACTTACCTTGAGGCCTTACGAGGAACGCTCCTGCCAGGGACCAGAGTTGGGTGAAGAAATGAGAAAAGGAAATTTGTTAACTTTCATATCTATTATGTGTTGAGTTCAAAGGAGGTATGATTATCCCATCTTTCAGGTAAAGAAATTGAGGATCAGAAACTTTAAAAAGAGCTAAAGCCATAGTGGTAGGCAGCCTAATGGCCCCCGAAGATGTCCACATCCTAATCTCAGAAGCTGTGAATATGTTACCTTACATGGTAAAGGAACACTGCAGATCTGATTATGTTAAGGACCTTGAGATGGGGAATCATTCCAACCGGGTTTTTGTCCTCCTTACCCCAGAAGACATCGCTCAGCAAAGTCACCAATGACTTCTGCTTTGCCAGGTCCAATGGTAAGTTCTCTATCCTCATCTCACTCACCAGACTATTTGGCAGAAACAATCACCCCCTCTTCCCCGAAACCGCGTCTCAGTTGTCTCGGGGACACCACTCGCTCCTGGTTGTCCTTCTCCTTCACTGGCCACTCCTTCCAGCCTCCAGTTTGGATTCTTCCCTTCTCCACGTCATGCTGCGTGCCACTGCTCCTCTCACACCTGCGGCAGAAGACTGAAGGTTTGTTCTCTACGAAGGGTAAGACAGAAGGCCTCTGGACTAGGGTTCAACCAGCACAATTGAGGGGGTGCATATAGACCATAAACAATGGAAATAAGTTATTTCGTCATACTAAATATGGGATCCTGAGACTCACAGCCTGAATGCTGGCAACCAGACCTTTATCCCTCAGGCAGGAGTTTGGTAGACACTGTCTAGGGAATATGACAAACCAATGTGAGAGATCTAAGACACTGGCATTGTTTTCTAACAAACAACTCACTGAGGTTGAAAAGGGACCCCCTCAAGCTCAAAGTTTCCAATCAGCTCTTTGGTCTGCTACCAACTCATGAGCTGACAGTCAAGGGTTATAGATACTTAAGGGGGTAAGAAAGCATCTAATATGAAAGACAGAGATCAAAGCAAACAAACAGAAAGTGATAACAGAGGAAATAACTATGCAAAGGAAAAAAATTCTTAAAAATTGTTAGCAACCTCAGATATAAAAGAAGATACAACAGCCACAAAATAAGAATAGAATGCTGAAAGAAAAGGACACTGTACAAACATAAAGAGCTTTTGTAATTTTCTGATAACAAAAATAAAAAACTTTACAGATAATATGGAAGATATTTTGAGAAAATATCTAAGAAAGTAGAGTAAGAAGAATGGGAAATAGAAGAAAAAATAAGAAAATTAGAACACTAGTTGATGTGATTCAACATCAAATGGGGGACATGTGTATCAACAACAAATTTTTAAAAATTTAAATATATGTATGTGTATACACATATGTGTACATATATAAGTATGAATATGTATAGAAAGAGAGAGTCATAAAGCAAATGTGTTCAAATGTTAACATTTGGGATAACTGGGCAAAGAGCATGTACCATTCTTAAGTTTTTTGTAACTGATATTTCAAAGTAGAAAGATTTCCAAAAGGGAAAAAAGAAGAAGAAAACAAGAAAAGACAAACAAAAGGTAAGGAGGACAATAAAATAATTCATGAGGTGCAAGACAAGATGACAGAGTAGGGACATGCTGTACTCACCTTCACCCTCATCCACGTCAGAATTATAACTAAACTACAGAACAGCCATCGCTCGGAACTACCTGAAATCTAGCTGAATGGAAGTCATACAACTAAGGAATTAAAGAAGAAGCCTTGAGGCTGGTAGAAGGGGAAGAGACACAAACAAGGCTGGTCTCATACCCATGCGTGGCAGTTGATAATTGGGAAAGATATAGTGGCTGCATAATTCCTCACAGGGAGCAAGGGGTCCCAGCCCTACACAGGGCTCCACATCCCAAGGCTCCCGTGCTGGAAAGAGGAGTGTCCACAGGAGTGAACATTGGTGGGGATTCTGTCCTGGTAAGATAGAGGACTGCTGGAAACACTGGTGTCCTCTTAAAGAGCCTGTGCACAGACTCACTCACAAATACTCAGTGCTCCCTATGCCTCTTGCCCAGCTCTGGTGGCAACCAGCCTTGAGTCACGTGTGGCCTCTCCCATGCACCTCTGGGCTCAGCACAGGCAGCTACAAACTGAAAATTACTTTGTAGTCCTTCCCAAGTAGCACTGGGCCAGACACAGGCAGTGGCGGACCTAGGCATGCACCAGAGCCCCTCTCAAGAGGCCCAAGAACCAACACACCTGGTGGCTGGCTTCAGACCACAACAGAGCACCACCCGATTAGCTCTACAAATGAAACAACCACAGCCCTGCTGGGGCAAATTCTGATCTGTGGGGTTAGCCCCACTGTGGTCATGGCAAGTTTTCAAAGCAAGTGAACCTGAGTGTCAGCCCCCACCTACGAATGTGCTACAGCAATCAAGGCTCAGCTACAACAGAAGGGCACATACAACCCATAAAAGGAACATTCCTGGAGCACCTGGCTCAGGTGACCAAGGAGACTGCACCGCTGGGCCACATAGGACCCCTATTACATAAGGCCAGTCTGCCAAGACTGGGAGATGTAGCAGCCCTACCTAATAGATAGAAACAAACACAGGGAGGCTGCCAAGATGAAGAGACAAAGAAACATGTCCCAAATGAAAGAACAGGAGAAAACTCCAGAACTAAATGGAATGAAGATAAGCAATCTACCAGATACACAGTTCAAAAAACTGGCTGCTAAGATGCCTAATGAATCTAGTGAGAACTTCAGCAAAGACATAGAAAACATAAAAAAATAACAGCAACCATAAAAATAAAAACCTTCAGTCAGAATGAAGAATACAATAACTGAAATAAAGAATATCCTAGAAGGAATCAACAGCAAATTAAATGAAGCAGAGGATCAAGTCAGCAACTTGGAAGACAGTGTAGTGAAAAATCACCTAATCAGAACAGCAAAAAGAAAAAAAGAATAAGAAAATAATTCTTGTTTAAGGAACCTCTGGGACAGCATCAAGTGTACCATCATTTGCATCATAATGGAACCAGAAGGAGAAGAGAGAGCAATGAATTGAAAACCTATTTGAAGAACCAATGATTAAGACTTCCCTAACCTGGTGAAGGAAATATGCACACAAGTCCAGGAAGTGCTGAGAGTCCCAACAAAATGAACCTAAACGGGCCCACACCAAGACACATCATAATTAAAAAGCCAAAGGTTAAATACAAAGAGAGACCCTTAAAGATAGCAAGAGAAAAGCAATTAGTTGCCTACAAGGGAGTTCCCTTAAGACTGTCATCTCATTTCTCAACAGAAACTTTACCGGCCAGAAGGGATTGACAGAAAATATTCAAAGTGATGAAAAACAGGGGAATACAAACAAGACTATTTTACAGAGATAGGCTATCATTTAGAATTGAAGGACATATAAAGAGCTTCCCAGACAAGAAAAAGCTAAAGGAGTTCATCACCACCAAATCAGTAATACAAGAAATATTTAAAAGACATCCTATATAATAAAAGCATAATATGCTAAGTGTCTGACTGTTCATTCGACCTTTCATTCAACTTTTCCACCAGCCACTGTGACATGCACTGACCACCAGGGAGCAGATGCTTTAACCCAGTAGGTTGGCTTGCTGCTGGGGTCTGGCCAATCAGGACTGGGCAAGATGGGCTGGACACACCCTGGAGCCGTCCTGTGGTCCCTCCCCAGCCCACCAACCTCCACAGTCCCTCCCCCGCCAGCCATCCCCCATCGGCCCTGATCAGGACTGAGCAAGATAGCCCCAATCAGCCCTGATCGCTAGCCAGGCCGAGGGGCCCCACCAGTGCACGAATACATGCACTGGGCCTCTAGTATTTAAGAAGAGGGAAGAAAAAGAATATAAATCCATGGCTGGTTTGGCTCAGTAGATAGAACGTCAGCCTGCAGACTCAAGGGTCTCGGGTTCGATTCCCAGTTGGGGCATAAGCCCAAGTTGTGGGCTCATTCTCCAGTAGGAGGCATGCAGGAGGGAGCCAATCAATGATTCTCTCTCATCACTGATGTTTCTAACCCTCTCTCTCCCTCTTATTTCCTCTCTGAAATCAATAAAGATATATTTTTTAAAGTACATAAATATAAACTATAAAATAACAGTAACTACATACCTACCAATAATCATTTTAAATGTAAATGGATTTAATGCTCCAATCTTAGCTGAATGGGTAAGAAAATAAAACCCATACATATCTGGTCTATACGAGACTCATTTCAGATTCAAAGGTACACACAGACTGAAAGTAAGGGAATGGAAATAGGTATATCATGCAAATGAAAGCAAAAAATGTTGGGTTAGCAATACTTACATCAGACAAAATACGCTTTAAACAAGGGTTATAACAAGAGACAAAGGACTATGATAAAGGAACCAATTGACAAGAGGACACAACCCTTATAAACATTTATGGATCCAACAGAAGAGCACCCAAATTTATAAAGCAAGCATTTACAGACATAAATGGAGAGATCAACATTAATAGGGTAATTGTAGAGGACTCTAACACTCCATTGACATCAATAAATAGATCATCCAAACAGAAAATCAACAAGGAATCAGCGGCCTTAAATAACACACTAGACCAGATGGATTTAACTGATATTTTAGAGCATTTTACCCCAAAGCAACAGCACACACATTCTTTTCAAGCATACATAGAACATTTTTCAGGATAGATTATGTATTAGGACACAAAACAAGCCTCAGTAAATTTTAAAAGATTGAAATTATATTAAGCGTATTTTCTTATCACAATGGTATGAAACTAGAAATCAATTACAAGAAAAAAAGCACATAACACATGTAGGCTAAATAACATGCTACAAACAATGATTGGGTTAACAATAAGATCAAATTAAAAAATAAAATGATACCTTTGAGACAAATGAAAGTAAAAACAAAACAATCTAAAATCTATGGGACACAGGAAAAGCAATCCTAAGAGGGAAATTCATATCAATACAGACCTGCCTCAAGAAACAAGAAAAATCTCAAATAAATAATATAACCTTACACCAAAAGGAGCTAGAAAAAGAAAACAAAGCCCAAAGTGAGTAAAAGGAAGGGTATAATAAAATCAAGAAAAATAAATAAAACAGATTCTAAAAAAATAGTACAATCAATCATGAAACCAGAGCTGGTTCTTTGAAAAAGATAAACAAGTTTGATAAATCTTTTACCAGACCCACCAAGAAAAAAAGAAAGGACCCAAATAAATAAAATTAGAAATAAAAGAGGAGAAGTGATACCAACACCACAGAAATACAAAGGGTTGTAAGAAAACACTACAAACAATTACATGCCAACAAATTGGACACACTGCAGGAAATGGATAAATTCCTAGAGCCATATCTTTCAAGTCTAAGTCAAGAAGAAACAGAAAATCTGAACAGATGGATTACTACTAATGAAATGAAATCAGTAATCAGAAAACTTCCAATAAGCAACAGTCCTGGTCCGAACAGTCTCATAGGTGAATTTTCTCAAACATTCAAAAAAAATTAACACATACTTCTCAAACAATTCCAAAAAAAATTTTAAGAAATAAAGGCTCCCAAGCTCATTTTATGAGGCCAACATTACCCTAATTCCAAAACCAGACAAAGACATTAACAAAAAAATGTATATCCCAATAAATATCCTTAATGAACACACATGGAAAAAATCTCAACAAAATATTAGCAAATCAAATTCAGAAATACATTGAAAAGATCATACACCACGATTAAGTGTGATTTATTCCTGGGATGCAAGGTTGTTGGTTGAATATCCATGAATCAATTAATGTGATCCACCACATAAACAAAACAAACAGTAAAAATCAAATGATCATATCAATAGATGCAGAGAAAAGCATTTAACAAAATCCAGCTCCCATTTATGATAAGAACTTTCAGCAAAGTAGAAATAGAGGGAACATACTTCAACATAACAAAGACCATATATGACAAACCTATGACTAACATTCTCAGTGAAAAACAGCTAAAAGTGCTTTCCTTAAGATCAGGAACCAGACAAGGACATCCACCTTTACCACTTTTATCCAACATTGCATTGGAAGTCCTTGCCATAGCAATCAACAAAAAGAAAAAACAAAAGGCATCCACACTAGAAATGAATAAGTAAAATAGTCATTATTTGCAGGTGATATGATACTGCTTATAGGCAGAAACCTAAAGAGGCTACCAAAAACTATTGGAACTGATAAATAAATTTGGTAAAATAGCAGGATACAAAATTATATTCAGAATCAGTTGTATTTTTATACACCAATAACAAATTATGAGAAAAAGAAATTAAGAAAACAATCCCATTTACAATTGCATTAAAAATACTTCGGAATAAATTTAACCAATGAGGTAAAAGACATGTACTGGGAAAATTATAAGACATTGAAGAAGATACAAATAAATGGAAACATATACCATGCTCATGAATAGGAAGAATTAACATCATTAAAATGTCCATACTTCCCAAAGTAATCTATAGATTTAACGCAATCCCTATCAAAATACCAATGACATTTTCACAGAACTAAAACAAATATTCCAAAAAATGTATATGGAACCACAAAAGACCCTGAATAGCCATAGCAATCTTGAGAAAGTACAAAGTTGATCATTTCATGCTACCTGACAGCAAACTATACTACAAGACTATAGTAATCAAAACAGCATGGTACTGGCATAAAAAACAGACACATAGATCAATGTAGCTGGATAGAGAGCTCAAAAATAAACCCATGCCTATGCAATCAATTAGTCTGTGACAAAGGAAGCGAGAATATACAATGGTGTAAAGAAAATCTATTCCAAATATTCCTAAAATTATAGGAGTGGGAAAACTGGACATATAGATGCAAAAAGAAAAGAAACTAGACCACTTTCTTACACCATATATAAAAATAAACTCAAAATGAATTGAAGACTTAAATGTAAGACTCAAGACTATAAAGCTCCCAGAAGAAAACATAGGCAGTAAACCCTCTGACATTGTTCTTAAAAATATTTTCCTGATATATATTCTTAGACAAGGAAAACAAATAAAAAAATGGAACCACATCAAACTAAAAAGGTTTTGCATAGCAAAGGAACCTATCAACAAAATGAGAAGACAGCCTACTTAATGAAGGAATATACTCACCAATGACACATCTAATAAGAGATTAATATCCAAAATTATAAAGATCTCCAATCAACACCAAAAAGACAAACAATCCAATTTAAAAATGGGCAGAGGACCTGAATAGATACTTCTCCAAAGAGGACATGCAGATGGCCAGTAGACATATGAAAAGATGCTCAATGTCACTAATCAGCAGAGAAATGCAAATTAAAACTACAATGTGATTATCAGAATGGCTATCATCAATAAATCCACAAACAGCAATGTTGGCAAAAACGTGCAGAAAAGGGCACCTTCATGCACTGTTGGTGGGCAAGCAGGTTGGTACAGCCACTGTAGAAGCAGAATGGCTCTTTCTCTGCCATCACGGCACATGCGTTTCCTTCTCCTTCGCCATGTCTTCCCACAAGACTTTCGGGATCAAGAGGTTCCTGGCCAAGAAACAAAAGCAGAATCAGCCATTCCCCAATGGATTCCGATGAAAACTGGTAATGAAATCAGGTACAACTCGAAGAGGAGACATTGGAGAAGAACCAAACTGGGCCTATGAGGAATCACACATGAGAGTGTGTGATTATGCTGTGTCCAGATTGCCTGCACCTTTAAATGATTGAAAAGACCACTACTGTCAGGACAGTTGGGGCATTTTAATTGGAAAATTATTAGATTCATGATTTTGCTCTTTTGATTTTTTTTCTGCAGTAGTAGGTTGGTTCAGTAATAAATGTGTGAGACCTTAAAAAAAAAAAAAGAAAGAAAGAAAATAGAATGAAGCTTTCTCAAAAAAAATTTTTTTTAAATAGATCTACCTATGACCCAGTAATTCTTCTTCTGGTTATATATCCAAATAAATACAAAACACTAATTTAAAAAGATATATGCTCCCCTCTGTCTGTTGCAGCATTATTTACAACTAGAAGCCCGGTGCATGAAATTCATGCACGGGGGGGGGGGGGGTTGTCCCTCAGCCCAGCCTGCATCCTCTCCAATCTGGGACCCCTCGGGGGATGTCCGACTGTCGATTTAGGCCCCACAAAGATCGGGCCTAATGCAGCAGTTGGACATCCCTTTCACAATCTGGGACTGCTGGCTCCCAACCACTCACCTGCCTGCCTGCCTGATTGCCCCTAACCACTTTTGCCTGCAAGCCTGATCACCTCCTAACCACTCCCCTGCCAGCCTGATCGATGCCTAACTGCTCCCCTGCCAGCCTGATTGCCCCCAACTGCCCTCCCCTGCAGGCCTGCCCCCACCAACTACCCTCCCTTGCCAGCCTGGTAGCTCCCAACTGCTCTCCCATGCAGGCCTGGTCACCCCCAACTGCCCTCCCCTGCAGCCTGGTCCCCACCCAACTGCCCTCCCCTGCAGGCCTGGTCACCCCCAACTGCCCTCCCCTGCCAGCCCAGTCATCCCTAACTGCCCTCCCCTGCTGGCCATCTTGTGGTGGCCATCTTGTGACCACATGGGGGTGGCCATCTTGTGTGAGGGCGTGATGGTCAATGTGCATATTACCTCTTTATTGTATAGGATAGCCAATATATGGAAGCAGCTTAAGTGCCCATCAATAGATGATTGGATAAAGAGGTGGTACATATAGGGTGTACCCCCAAAAAATGTGTACACACACTTTGAATTATTATAAAGGCAGTGTTTATCAAAATACATTTCATTTTTGCCCTAACTGGTTTGGCTCAGTGGAGAGAGCATCAGCCTGTGGACTGAAGGGTCCCAGGTTCAATTCTGGTCAAGGGCATGTACCTTGGTTGTGGGCACATCCCCAATAGGGAGTGTGCAGGAGGCAGCTGATCGATGTTTCTCTCTCATCGATGTTTCTAACTCTCTATCCCTCTTCCTTCCTCTCTGTAAAAAATCAATAAAATATATATTTAAAAAAAATACATTTCACTTTCAAAATTGAGCTATCAGTTGTTAAAGTGTGTATACATTTTGGGGGGACACACTTATATACAGTGGAATATTACTCAGCCATAAAAGAATGAAATCTTACCATTGTGACAGCATGCATGGACCTCCAGGATATTATGCAAAGACAAATACCATATGATTTCACTTATGGTGGAATCTAAAGAACAAAATAAACAAATAAACAAAACAGAAACAGACTCATAAACACAGAGATCAGACTGATGATTGCCACATAGGAGGGGGTGGGGGTACTGAGTGAAAAGGGTGAAGGGATTAAGAAGTAAAAATTGGTAGTTACAAAATAGTTACGTGGATGCAAAATACAGCATAGGGAGTATAGTCAATAATATTGTAATAACTGTGTATGGTACCGGGAGGGTACTAGACTGATCAGGGGATCCCTTCATAAATTATATAAAGTCATAACTACTATGCTGCACACCTGGGACTGATATAAAATAGTATTGAATGTCAACTATAATTGAAAAATAAATAAATTTTTTAAATTATTCATAAAAATTTCCCAAAACTAAAGAGCATGAATTTCCAACTTGAAAAGGTGCATCATAACTGATGAAAATAAATTCACACAGGGACACATACTTACAAATACCAAGTTTAAAGAGGAAATCCAAAAAGGAAAAAAGAGGTCACAACCAATGTAACAGGAATCAGAATGGTTTTGACCGTCAACACCAATACTAAACTCAAGAAGGTACTGGAGCAATATATTTAACTTGTACATTTTTTTAAAAAATTACAAAACATAATTCTGTATCAGTTAGGATAAGCTTGGTTATGCTGTAGTAACAAACAACTTCCACATTTCAGATGCTGTGTGTCGACCTCAATTCAGCAGGAGCCCAGCTCGTGGGGTATCCACCTATCCTCACAGTAGAAAAGAAAATAGGACAAATCATTTCGTCACCAGCTCTTTAAAAAAACTGTCAGGAAGTGGCACACATCACATCTGCTCACATTTCATTGGCCATGGTTAGTTACATGGACTTGCCTAACTTCAAATAGTCAGATAAGTGCAACCCTACCATGGCCCCAAAAAGAAAAGAACTAGATAAATATATAATTACCAGTCCATCCTCAGGTCACTAAACATTTAGTTCACTATCCTCACCAAGCAGCATGTACTCACCCTCTCCCCAAAGGGCAACAACCCAAAATCTCCACCTAATCGTAGCAACACACACCAAGTTCAGCATCCCTGGGGGAGGTGTTGTGCTACACACATCACATCTTGGTGTGGCTCTCCTCTTAGTCAGGAGACCTATCAGCTGAAAATAAGTTTTCTGCTCCACATACTCAATATGCAGTGATGAAACAGAATAGGACAGCGGTCGGCAAACTCATTAGTCAACAGAGCCAAATATCAACAGTACTTCTTCAAAATAGACTCGCCCAGGCCGAAAACCGACTTCTGTGCATGGGCCACGAAGTTTCAATTGCACTGTACATGCGTGCCCGCACGTGGTATTTTGTGGAAGAACCACACTCAAGGGGCCAAAGAGCCGCATGTGGCTCGCGAGCCACAGTTTGCGACCACGGGAATAGGATAACCAGAGAAAAGGAGGAATGGAAGTCCAAGACCCTGTCCACAGCGATTCTGAATCCTCCTGGGTGACAGTTGAGGGCTCCATTCCTGGGAGCAGGGATGTGGCTGGTCTGAGCTTCCATTATGCACCTCAGGAATAACTCCTTTGTCCATTACACTCCACTGCTACTGGCTCTTTCCTCTAAGAAATTCTTTCTTTTCCATTATTCTCCTGGGCCATATCTGAACATGCTCTCCTCAAGTGCTGAGCCTCTTTCTTAGACCTTCCTGCTGGTAGACAGGGTTGTTTCAGGTTCTTGAATCTCTTTCTCAGTCCAGACTGGTGGTCTTTTGAGCAATACAACTCTTCAATATCTTATCTTTTTACCTATTTGATTTTGTCAGCAATAACATTCAGTAACCATGCCCATACTTCTTTGAGAGATATAGAACCCAGAGTTCTATGTCTTTGATTTCTCATCTCCACCCATTCTCTCTTCATCTCAAGATCAGTGTACTTGAGTTTATCAGGATTAAGTGGGAGATCCACGGACTTCGTCTATTTTCCTTGAGACATTTGTCCTAGTAAAGGGATAACTGAGTGCCACATCCTGGGGGCTTTTTACCTAAAACATTTTAACTTTAACAGTGGGTGTGAGAACCTTGCCCTTATTTTTGTTTTGTTTTTAACTTTTTGTTTGTTAATCCTCACTTGAGGATATTTTTCCATTGATTTTTAGAGAGTGGAAGAGAGAGGGAAAGACAGAGAGAAACATCAATGTGAGAGAAACATTGGGCCCAGGCCGGGGAGGAGCCTGCCCTTGATCAGAATCGAACCCCGGGACCCTTTGGTCCCCAGGCTGACGGTCTGTCCACTGAGCCAAATCGGCTAGGGCCCATGCCCTTATTTTGACCCTTGCCACAACAATGAATTTTAAGTGGCCTTTTGTCATTCAAAGCTCATTTTAATTTTTTCTCCTATTATTTGGAGTCTAAAATGAAGTGACTTTTCCAAATATTTCAAGACTCTGAATTTTTGGGAACTCTCTATGCACTTTCTTTCCTGCTTGCATATTGGCCAATTCTCTTCAGAGCACACTTTTTCTTACAAATTTGCCAAGCACAGTAAATAATAAGCAAACATATGCTAGCAAACTGTTTCCTCATATCTTCATCTTGAGTTTAAACTTTCTTAATAATGGTATCTGATTCCCAGGCAATTCATTAAATATTTCACACTACCCAATGTAAAATGCCATCATTACAACGTCTAATCACGCTTCTTACAGTCACTGCACAGCCCCTACAATAGACCACCTACAATTTTATTAGTTCTCCATCTCCAGGACTGTATCTTGGTCTCAGTCAGGATAAGCTAGATTATGATGTGACAATCAACAACCCATATATGCCTAACAGTGAAACTTTTATTTCTTGCTGCATAGAAGGGAGAGATATGCCCCAAGTCACTCTCCCCCCGGGAACCCAGGCTGATGGAGCCTCCAGCATCTCAAATACATCAGTCATAGTGGCAGAGAGGAAACGCGGTAAATTGTACACCACTTCTTAGAGTCTGCTGCCCATAAAATACCTTCTACTTCTACTCACGTTTTGTTGTCTAAAGCAAGTCACACTGCAATGCTAGCTGTCATGTGTCCAGAAAAGGAAGAACTATAAATATTCATGAATGGCATTAATGGCTACCGTAAATTCTATAAGCAGTCAAACTATCATCTGGCATAAAGTATAATCATTAGAATTTTCAATTTTGCAAAATCTCAACAACAAAAAAAGTTTATCTCTTTTCATAAGACTACAGAGCATGTCATCTAACAAAACAAAAAAAAAGTAATCCAAGAAAGGAGAAGTCAACCAAGCAAAGGAAATCTCCTGGGTGAAGGGAAGAAGGTCCTATAGAATGCAGCTGCTCACAACACACAGAAGACAACCAGTCCAGGTTGGAACACTAGAAGTCAAGAGGTAGAAGTGTCTCTCCATTACTTTGCATTTACACCATCAATCTGATGAAACTACTGGAGGATGTACTTTACCAAAACAAGGAAGGAAAGCAAGACAGAAAAAAGATATGAGGTTAGAAACAAGGAATCCAAGAGAGAGAGAGGCAAGGGAAATCAAGAATGGCAGCAAAAGAAATACACAGTATGTCTGGAGTGCAGCAAGCCTTGCGAGTGACCAGCTCAGGGAGAAGGAAAGTGGAAGACTTCAAAACAGATGCCTCAAGTTTTTTTCCAAAGGAACTAATAGGTTGTCTGATGGGACTGACCTTGTGGTAATCATTTTGAGAGGCTGTAGGAGGTGTAGAAAGAATTGGCAACTAGTACACAAACTAAGAAAATTAAAAATCAAGACAATTATTAACTTCAGAAGAAATGAAAAGAAAGGAAATAATGTAGACTACAATATACATTTTGTTATAACTCATAATATTCATAATATTTGGTTATGAATATTTGCATAGGTATAACAATGCAAATATTTAATGTTTGTATATTTAAATTTTTTTATAAGTTGTTTGATATAATTTGAGTTTGTAAACTGCATATTGCTTTTAAGAAAAATAAAACTTAAAAAAAAACTTGTAACGTCAGCTAGTTTGGCTCAGTGTCTAGCCCGTGGACTGAAAGGTCACAGGTTTGATTCCAACCAAGGACACGAACCTTGGTTGCAAGCTCAATCCCTAGCCCTGGTTGGGGCGTGTACGGGAGGCAACTAACAGATGTGACTCTCTCACATCTATGTTTCTCTCTCTCTGTCTCTCCCCCTTCCTTCCACTCTCTCTAAAAATCAATGGAAAAAATATCCTCAAGTGAGGATTAACAAAAAAATAACAAACAAATAAAATCTTGTAGGTGATTCTGATGTTCAGGCAAGTTTAAAAACCACTGGGACAATCCACTTATTCCATGCATCACTGAAAACTGTACAACATTCCCAGCTAAGTAGTTGTCCAACTTTGACTTGAATATCCCCACAATTCACTACATGAAATTGTACTCTACTTCTTTATAGCCCTAATTCTTATGATAGATCAGTTATGAATATTACATGGTAAAATTACATAGATACTGTGAGACTGTACTGGCCCAGTCCACTTCTAGAGACAAAAGTAATTGGAGAAGAGAAAGATGGAGGTGTAGGTAAACACAGTACTCACCTCCTCCCACAACCACATCAAAATTACAGCTAAACTACAGAACAACCATCATTCAGAGCTGTCTGAAATCTGGCTGAATGGCAGTCCTACAACTAGCAAATTAAAGGGTAAAGTACATTGAGACTGGTAAGAGGGGTGGAGGCAAGGAACAGGCTGGTTCAACACCCACATGTGGCATTTTTTTTAACCAGGAGGCATATCTTGGCTGTGGAGGTCTCCGTTGAGGAGCAAGGGGTCCCAGTCCCACACCAGACCCCTCAGCCCAGGGATCCAGTCCTGGGAAGAGAAGTCCCTGTAACTTCAGGCTGTAAAATCCATGAAGATTGTGTGGGGATTATTGCTGAGTGACACAGAGGCTGCTGGAGTCCCAGGCAGTTCCTCTTAAAGGGCCCATGCACAGACTTACTCAGACTCACTCCCTCTGAGCTCCAGTGCTGGTGCAGCAGCTTGAAAGGATCCAGAGACATATGGGGAGGAACTAAATTGTCTGGCATCAACCAAAAGGCTGGGGGGAACTTTCTCCCAGACAAAAGTGCTGGCAGAGGCCATTGTTCCTAAGCTGAGACCTCTCCATGACAGAGCCAAGCCAACAGGCAGGTGCCATATCTGAGTCTCCATCAACCCAGTTGAGATCATTCACCCCGCCATGGTGATTCCTTGAAACCCTACCCCACCCAACTTGCAAGCCCACCCATGGTGTTTGTGGTGTCTTTTCCATATGAATGATCTGTCCTTGCTTAGTCTTTAAACTTTCCTAAAATCTCTCAAACAAGTAGCATTTGGCCTCTTCATGCCCTATACCTCTCAAAAAGTGGCCCCAGGCCTAGCACTAGCAGCAGCCTGTCTTGATTCACAGCTTGGCCTCTCCTAGATATCTCCAAGCCCAACACAAGTAGCAGCCATCTGCAGATCACTCTGTAGCTCATGCCAGGAGGCCCCAGGCAGGGCATAGGCAGTAGGTGACTTTGCACCTCCGGGAAGGCCCCAGAGCCAGTGCACTCGGTGATCAGCTTCAGACCATGCCAGATTACAACCCTACCACCTCCCTGAGTGACACACTCAAGAGGCAGACTAAGTGAGCACCAAAGCCCCACTAAACCAAGTCCTGCTCCATTTGGTGTCTCCTTCACAGCAGCTCTTCCACTGTAGTCACAGCTGGTCCTCACAGCCAATTGGCCTGGGGATCAATTCCTCACAACAGCAATCAAGGCTCGACTACAACAGGACAGTGCATACAGTCCACACAGGGGCACACCTAGAGTGCCCAGCTCAGGGGACTGGGGAGGCTGAGCTACTGGGCCCTACAGAATACCTACTACACAAGGTCACTCTACCAATTCCAGTAGACATAGGAGCTCTACCTAATACATAGAAACAAACACAGGGAAGCAGCCAAAATGTGGAGACAAAGAAACATGTCACAAATGAAAGAACAGAAAAAAATCTCCAGTAAAAACTAAATGAAATGGAAGCAAGCAACTTTTGGTTTCGTTGATTTTTTTTCTATTGCTTTTTCATTCTCTATTTAGGTTATCTCTGCTTTAATCACTTATTCCTTCCTTCTGCTAAATTTGAGCTTACTTTGTTCTTCTGTTTCTAGTTCCTAAAGTTTTAAAATTAGGCTGTTGATTTGAGATGTTTCTTGTTTTTTAATGTAAACATTTATAATTATAAATTTCCCTGTTGTCACACTTTCACTGTTTCCCATAAGTTTTGGCATATTGTGTTTTTATTTTGTTATTTATTTTCTAATTTTCTTTGTTATTTATTCTTTGATTTCTTGGTTATTCAAACATTTATTGTTTAATTTGCATATTTTTAATTTTCCAGTTTCCTTCTGTGATCAAAGAAGATAACTTGAATGATATCTATCTTTTTAAATCTGTAGAGACTTAAGTTGTGGCCCAGCATACAGTCTATCCTGGAAAATGTCCATGTGCATTTGAGAAGAATGTATATGTAATTATGGTTAGATAGAGCATTCTGTATTTATCTGTTACATCTAGTTAATTGGGTTAAGTCCTCTATTTCCTTAATGCTGTCTGGTTTCTCTATCCATTATTGTGAGTGAAATATTGAAATCTCTATTATTGTATACTATCTATTTCTCCCTTCAATTCTGTCAGTTTTCTACATATATTTTGATGCTCTGTCCTTAGGTGTATAAATGTTTATAATTATTATGTCTTCTTGCTGTACTGCACCTTTTGTTAATATATAATGTCTCTCAGCTTTTGTTCATCTTAGAATGTCTTCATTTCTTCTTCATTTTTGAAGGACAGTTTGTCAGATATAGGAATCTTGCCTTTTTTCTTTTATAGCACTTTGAATATCTTGGCCCACTACCATTTGACATCCAAAGTTTCTGATAATAACTCTGCTAATAATCTTATTAGGAATCCTTTGTATGTTACTGTTTGCTTCTCTCATTCTGCTCTCAATATTCTCTCTTTATCTTTGACTTTTGAAAGTTTGATTATAATGTGTCTCAGTGTGGGTCTTTGGAGTTCATCTTTCTTGAAGTTTATTTATTAAGCTTCTTGGATGTTTATATTCATGTCCTTCAACAAATTTGACAAGTTTGAAGCCATTATTTCTCCAACATTCTCTCTGCCATTTCCTTTCCCTTTTCTTTTTCTGGGAATCCCACAATACTTATCTTGGTCCACTCAGGGATATGCCACAGGTTCCTTAGTTTCTGTTCACTTTTCTTCACTCTTTTTCTTTCTGTTTCTCAAACTCAATAATTCCCATTGTCCTGTCTCTAGGTTCACTGATTCTTTCTTCTGCCTGCTCAAATCTGTCTTTGAATTCCTCTAACGATTTTTTAATGTCAAATATTACTTTTTAGGCCCAAAATTTCTCTTTTGTTTCTTTCTAGGTTTTCTATCTCTTTATTCATATTTCCATATTGTTCATACATCATTTTCTTAACTTTATCCACATCTTCCTTTGGTTCTTTGTGAACATCACAAAGACAGTTGTTTTAAAGTTGTTGTCTAGTATATCTGCCATCAGGTCTTTTTCAGGAAATTTCATTTGACTTATTTTTTTCCTTTGAATAGGCCATACTTTCTTATTTCTTTGTATGTTTTGTGATTTTGTTGTTGTTAGTGAACACTGGACATTTGACTCTAATAATGTTGTAAATATGGGAATCAGATTCTCCCCCTCCTCCAGAGTTTAATGGTTTTTATTACTTTATTGAGGATGTTTTGTTTTTTTTGTTTTTTATTACGCTAGGCTGCCTCTGTGCTGAGGATCACCTGAGTTGTAAACTTAAGGTCTTCTCCCCTTATGTGAAGTTGTTCTTGAATGTCCTAGTTTTTAATGTCAGCCTCCCAAAAGGGGAAAAATAGCAAAAATACAGGGGCAAAAAAGAGAGTGCTGGCCCTTTAAATCCCCTGGAAGTCACTTCAGCCAGAGGGGAAGGATATTGCAAACAATAGGGAAGATACAAAAACAATGGCCACCTGACCCATTGTCTGCACTTCTGTGACCAGAAGCAGCAATCGTAGATCAGAGCACAGATCCCCAGTATTTGGAACACAGAGTCCATTTTGCCCACCCTGATTCCTGACAGCTGTGTGCAAGCTGCTCCTGGAGGAGGGGGGGGGGGGGGATAATAGCTACTGTGCTAAGAGCCAACATTGACCAAAACTAACCGTCCAAGTCTTCCCCTGGAAGTTACAAGCCTTCAACAGACTCCAGAGTTTGAAACAGTTACTCTACATCAGGAAGAGTTTAATGGCCAGCGCAATGTTTTCTAGGTGGGGAAACAGGTTTCCTGGGGCTTCCTCCTCAAACATCTTCCCAGAATCCTCTCTGTGTTCATTGTTTTTTATTACTAGCAGGACCACACTGAGGCAGACAAAGCTCAATCACCCTTTTTTGCAAATAAAGAACTAAATGCCAAAGAGCTGAGGTGATTTGCCCAAAACCACACCCCTCACAAGGCCACCCTGACTTCTCCTTGGAACATTGCACTGTCTCTCAACTGTGGCACCCCAAGCATCCCCCAGGTATATAGGGGTGCTGGGATGAACACCCAGCCTGTCTCTCACTCCTCAATCTCGTCTTGGCCTCCCTCTCCTTCACCAGGGCGGCGCCTGGTAGTATAAAGGGTGAGGCAGACATGATGGGTTTGAATCACACTCACGGGCTATGTGAGCCGGGCAAGGTCTATGAACCTCAGTGAACCTCAGTTTCCTCAACTCTCAGGCAGGAATCAAACCGCATTCGCCTCAGAGAGTTATTGTAAGGTTTAGCACAGGCTCGCACATGTCAGCTGTGGTTCTCTGCTTCCTACTAGTTCTCTAACACATGGCATCTGTGTGTCTCTTACTCTTTCTCCCTCTATTGCTCTGTCTGCCTGTTTCCCAAGCAAGTTGCAGTCCCAACATGCTGGGCCAGCCTGCGAGACCTGGGGAGGGGGTGGGGGAAAGGGGCGAGGGCCAGGGCCAGGCTGAGATACCATACGTGTTCTGCCTGGATCAGGAAGAGAAATCATTCCAAGGAAGGGCCACACGTGTGTGCACATTCCTTACCGTCAGGCGAGGTTTGAAAGAAAGGCTGCAGTGGGGCAGGGGCGGGGCAGGGGGGTACTCAGAGAGGCGGAGGCTGGGTTGTGAGGACAGCTCTGGGAGGCTGAGGTGAAGTGAGCTGGGGTCCCAGCCCAGGTGAGAAGAAAGCAGAGGGAGGGGAGTGACCAGCACCCAGGCACCCAGGCACGCAGGCACCCAGGGCACCACCCTCAGGGAGCAAAGAGGGTACGGCTAGTCCCCCGGCCATTGTCCAAGGGTCAGCGCAGCCCCGCGGACACTTACTGAGCTGCCTCCTGTGCCAGGCTGGTACCCAAATGGAAGGACAGGGGCTCCCCCTTGCCTGGTTGCCGGCATCTTGCTGGGGGAGCGTCCTCGGGCGCCTGCAGAGGCTGCACTGACAGGAAGGTCCTACGGTCTCAGCACCCTGGGGCGTGGAAGAAGTGAGGACTGGCCTCGGAGATGTAGGTATGGATGAATGCACAGCTGGTCACAGGAGCTAGAAATCCTGCGATCTCTCCGCTCCTCCGTTTCCTTAGCCTAAAGATGAAATGACCATCGGGGCCCCACTGGGTTGCTGTGGAAATTGAAGTGGGAGATAGCAGTTAAGAAGGCGCTTGGTCAGCTCCCAGGGGCTCTCCGGGGCTGCATGTTATTACTGACAAAGGTGGGTGGCCGAGCTCCCCCCGTGACCCTTGGATGGCCAGTCCACAGTCCACCCTCCTTTCCCGGCCCGCCCTGTCACAGGGTACCCGTGACCCAGGTGACACAGAAGACAGACACACTCCCACACCGTCTGGCAACACAGTCCAGCTGCACCCCTAGTGGCCCCCGAGCTGCTCTGCCTCTGAGCCTCGGGTTCTTCCTTATCCCCAAAGGGTCGGGCCAAATTTAAATCCTCAGGAGTTTTGTGAGTCCAGTGACTGCGTGGGTGGCTTGAAATCAGCCACGGTGGTAGTATTTACACCACAGAAATCAGCAAACACTGCACATCAGGGTACCACTGCTTGGACCGACATTCCAGAAACTCCTTCCAGGGCTGGCCAGGAGTGCAGCAGCTGCCCAAACCGAGCGCCCAGCACGCAGCATCCGCCTGCTCCCCAGGGACTCGCCCCTGAAAACACGGATGCACACCGGGCCGGAGGCAGGATTCCAACCACGCCCATGACACTGGCCCCCAGCTGTGTGGTCCTCCACAGAGACTTAATGTTCACAACGCTTTTTTGTAAAAGGCACTAAAATAAATATCGTAGATATTAAATGTTTAAACAAAATGTCCTTTCCCCATGGCTTCAAAATGTCCGGAGACTTTTCTTCCTTGCCTTGGGATTGAAGAGCTCAGGCACTCGTAGGCTCTAACTCAGACAGGGTATAGAACAGGCACCCCCATGCCCAGCACAGGGAACCCCAAGCCTGGACCCTAGCTGCTGCCTCCCTTACCAGCATCTCCCATCCCTGCCTGGGGACTCTGCTCTCAGGATCCAAACGTGGGCTGTGACTGTCCTCTAGTGGCCATGTTGATAACTGCAACCGACGCATCCACACCCGCCCAGGTCAGGTGCAGAGCCTTGGTAGCTCCAGATCAAGCAAGAAGCTGCCCCTGTTGGGCACACCTACTGCGACAGCGCCAGACCCCTGACACCGGAGACCTTACCCAGGTACAGGAGCTGGAAGGCCTGGATGCTGTGACCCCTGTTAACGTAAAAAAAAATACATATTGAAACCTGTAAAGAATTGTTGTGAGTTTATTCGAACCAAACTGTCAACATATGTCGGGAAGCAGAACCTCAACGGATTGGGATAGTGCTCCGGAGAATGGCGGGGTACATCTATACTATTATTTATACATTGCAATCAAAGGAAGGGACGTAGGTGGGTTACGTGAAATCCATTGGTGATAGGCTAGCGAGGCGGGAGAAAGCAAAGCAGGGAAACCCCTGGGATTGGATAAAAAGTAAAATGCTAGACATACTTAGGTGGGTGCAGGAACAATTAACATAACAATGAAGGAATTTGTGGTCTCTGTCCTGGCGCCCAGCACATTAGTTTGTGCCCCAAGGGGTCCAGAAAAGGGAAGTTGCAAGTTACCCAGACATTTCAAGGATATGTTATCATAGATGCAAAAGGGCAGATAGGCTCAGTGAAGGTAAAGGTTGACCTTGTCAGTGAAGATACTGGCCTAGGCTGTAACTGCCCACCATCACTGCTTTTAGTTAAAGTGTAATTTCAGACCATCCTTTGTGGTGACTTTAGGTCTGAGTTTGTAAGACCGCCATGCCGGCCTTCCCTGAGCTTGTCAGGTCAGCATGTGGCCCCTTTCATCCATACCCCAAAACCCAAACCATGCCAGGCTCCCACTCACCCGCTTCACCACCTCTGCCTCCCATCCCTCCCCAGCTGATGGGGGCATTCGCAGTCTGGGGGAAGGCTGCCCTAGGGGGCAGCATTCTGACCCTGGGGCAATCTCTGGACCCTGTGTGAGTGTCCACAGCACTCCCCTAAGATGGCCTGAGTCCCTCTTAAATGCTGCACCCACTCCTGTCCTCGGGCAGACACAACTGCCCACTGAAACTGCCCATCTGATAGCACCCCCTTCAGGCAGCCTCTGCGCCCTCCCTCCCCCACCCGCCCCTTAGCTGACAGCCTCCCCGGCCCTGGGGTCCTGCAGCAAATGCCATCAAACCCCTCCAGGCCCGACTGCTGCTCAGGACCAGGTCTTTCCTCCTCCCAGCCAGCCAGAGCCCACGGGCAGGGTGGAGTCTGGTGTGTCTGCCACCCAGGCCTGTGGCTCCAGGTGGCAGCAGCCTCAGTCTCTGACTTTCTCTTGGCCCTGAGCTCAGAGGGGAGACAGTGCCTCAGAGTTCCCCTCAGGTCTGAGGCAGGCAGGTGGAAACCCAGGCCCACCAGCCTGGCCCAGCCCCAGTAAAGGCAGAGGACCTCCCCACCTCAGAATCAGGCTGCCGCCCAGGATGTGAGCCCCCCTGGCTGACCAGAGGGCACCCCAGAGGCACACCCAGCCCCGCCCCAGCCCACCCCCAGGCCTGAGTGAAGTGCAGCCTGTGGGCCTTCAGGAGCAGTTCCCAGTGCCCATTACTTTCCCACACAGAAGACTTGCTAGAACAGACTCACACCCTCCACAGCTCACACATCCACAGCTCACACCTCACACATCTCACACCCTCCACAGCTCACACCCTCCACAGCTCACACATCCACAGCTCACACCCTCCACAGCTCACACCCTCCACAGCTCACACATCCACAGCTCACACCCTCCACAGCTCACACCTCACACATCTCACACCCACCACAGCTCACATCCTCCACAACTCACACCCTTCACAGCTCACACCCTCCACAGCTCACACCCTCACACAGTTCACACCCTCACACAGCTCACATCCCCACACAATTCACACCCTCACACAGCTCACACCCTCCACAGCTCACATCCTCCACAGCTCACACATCCACAGCTCACACCTCACACATCTCACACCCTCCACAGCTCACACCCTCCACAGCTCACACATCCACAGCTCACACCCTCCACAGCTCACACCCTCCACAGCTCACACATCCTCAGCTCACACATCCACAGCTCACACCCTCCACAGCTCACACCCTCCACAGCTCACACATCCACAGCTCACACCCTCCACAGCGCACACCCTCCACAGCTCACACCCTCACACAGATCACACCCTCCACAGCTCACACCCACCACAGCTCACATCCTCCACAACTCACACCCTTCACAGCTCACATCCACAGCTCACACCCTCCACAGCTCACACCCTCACACAGTTCACACCCTCACACAGCTCACATCCCCACACAATTCACACCCTCACACAGCTCACACCCTCCACAGCTCACACATCTACAGCTCATACCCTCACACCACACAGTTCACACCGTTCATAGCTCACACCCTCCACAGCTCACACCCACCACAGCTTACACCCCCACACAGCTCACACCCTCCACAGCTCACATCCTCCACAGCTCACACATCTACAGCTCACACCCTCACACCACACACCCTCACACCCTTCACAGCTCACACCCTCCACAGCATACACCCCCACACAATTCATACCTTCCACAGCTCACACCCTCACACTTACATCCTTACAACCTCCACAGTTCACACATCCACAGTTCACACATCCACAGCTCACACCCTCACACTCACATCCTCATTCAGCTCACACCCTCACACAGCTCACACCCTCACACAGCTCACACATCCATAGCTCACACCTCACATAGCTCACACATCCACAGCTCACACCCTCACACCCACATCCTCACATAGCTCACATCCTCAGAGCTCACACAGTTTACACCCTCCACAGCTCACAGGCACACATCACACCAGGAGTCGGGTGCCAAGCTGGCCTGGCAGTACTCTGAGAGTGGGTATAGTGCCGGGGCCCAACAGTGCGGTGTGCAGTGTGAGTAATGGTGGGCGCAGATGCACCCGAATCCTGATAAGGGAGAATAATAACTTGTCAAAGATATATATGATATGTGTTTGCTTTCCCCATGGAATATCTACAGGGCTAATTCATCAAGCTGGCAGGCTGGCTGGAGACCCAAGGAGGGAAGCGGGAAGGAGCACATGATAGGGTAGCCCCCAAAGCACCTGGTAGGGGGTGCTCAGGCTGGACTCCCTCCAGGAGCCTCGGAAGCACAGAATCTGCAGGGTCCACCGGGCTCCCCCAGTTCCCTCACATTAGTGGCATATTTTGGGGTCTGTAATCATAGATGCCCCACTTGCTGGGGAAGCAGCTGTTCTCTCCTGTGCCCCTTTCCTTCTCCTCTCTTCCTGCTGTGTCTGTGCAAAGCCTCTGGTTTGAGAAATTGGAAGATGATCAGAAAATTCTCCCTTTTTAGAGGAGATGTCAGAAACAATGGAGCAAAATGAAGAGGGCAGGTGTGCGTGGGTCTTGTGTCCTGCTCAGTGCCTCCCCCCACCCATCCTGTGCCTCCTCCCCTCACCTGCCCTGTGCCTCCTCCCCCCACCCGCCCTGTGCCTCCTCCCCCCACCTGCCCTGTGCCTCCTCCCCCCACCCATCCTGTGCCTCCTCCCCTCCCCTGCCCTGTGCCTCCTCCCCCCACCCGCCCTGTGCCTCCTCCCCCCACCTGCCCTGTGCCTCCTCCCCCCACCCATCCTGTACCTCCTCCTGCCACCTGCCCTGTGCCTCCTCCCCCACATCTGCCCTGTGCCTCCCCCACCCCACCTGCCCTGTGCCTCCCCCACTCCCTGTCCTCCCTCCCCAATACCTGCCACCCTCACCCCCATTTCTGGCCCATATACCTTCCAACCGTCCTGAGCTCCAGGAGAAGGAGGGAAAGGAGATGAGAGGGCAAGAGGCCTGTGCCCCTCACCAGGTCCTCTCAAGGTCTCCGGGGCCAGAAACCCACCTGGAAGGACCTGGCACTGCCCTAGGGCACTCCACCAGCACAGGGTCAGCGGGGCCCTCCCTGCTGGAGAAATGTCTTCATCTGCCTAGGCTTCGCTTACCAGGGTTAGAGCTCCCTTTCTGATCCCTTCTCCTCCTCCCTCCTCTCTCTGTCACAGTATCCTGTATAGCAAAGAGCTAATATGCAAATGGTCATCACGCCCTCACGCCATCACACCATGATGCCCTCACACTGTCACAATCCATCACCAGGAGGCTGCGTGCACAGCGAGGCGCGCACAGGTGAGCAGGCACTTGACGCTGTGTGCACGGTGCAGAGGAGGCGGGGCCCGGCGGCTCTGCACAGCAAGGCCTGGGGGTCCCACAGCTCTGCACAGCTCGGAGGCAGGACCCCCAGCCTTGGCCTACCTCTTTGAGGCAATCCATCGAGGAGACCCAGCTGGGTGGGCTGGGCCTACCTCTTTGGGGAGATCGATTGAGGGGCTCCCACACTGTGAGAGGGCACAGGCCAGGCTGGGGAATACCCCGCCACCTCCCACCCCCCGAGTGCATGAATTTCATGTACCGGGCCTCTAGTAAAAAATTAAAAACTGAATTAGTGCGCATAACCCCAGGCCTCCCGCACACTCACATCCTGAGCCCCACCCTGGAGGTCTGGTGCAGCAGAGCCTTCTGGGAACCTCAAAGTTCAAGGTGAAGGAAGGGCCCGAGTGCCCTCCCGGGACCTTCAGACCCTGCCTTCGCGCAACCTCGGGCATCTCCCCGCTCCCTCTCAGGCAGCCGTGGAGCGCCCGACTGCCATCACTGTCCCGCGTCCCACTGAAGCCAACCCCTCGCCTGCACTCCAGTGAGGCAGCTCCCTGTACTGGTCGCTCTCCAAGGCCCTGCAGGCACCAGACCAGGCGCTGGAAACACGCCCAGCAGAGCCCACATGGAGCCCTGGCACTGCGGAGCCCGTGTTGTTCCCTGAGGGTGTGAGCACTCATCACCCTGCTCTTCCTCCCTGCCTCCCGCGACCCCAGGACCTAGCAACCAAAGGCCACCCTCTGGCTTGCCCAGCCCCAGCCCGGCTTGGACCCTGGAGAGCAGGGCCGGTGCCACACTGCTGTCAGCTGCCCGGCCTCTCTCCGGGGAGTGTGAACAGTGCGCCTACAGCCCTCCTACAAATTCAGTGAGCGTTCCTGCACAGGAATCCCACCGCCTGCCTCCTGCCTCCTGCCTCCTTTCTTCCCGCCCGCCTTTCTCCCTCCCTCCCCCGGTCCCCCTTCCCTCCTCCCTTCCTATCTTCTCTCCTCTTCCTTCCTTCCTTCCTTCCTTCCTTCCTTCCTTCCTTCCTTCCTTCCTTCCTTCCTACCTGTTTGAGCTTCAGGTCTCCTCCCAACACCATTGCCCTCCCCTGGCCTTCAGCTCTGGTCCCAGACCTAAGAGGCCGCACACCAGTGCTCACAGCCCCACCTCGCCTACCCCCCCCCCCCCCCGCCCCAGCCCAGGCCCATCCTGACAGTGGCTGGCATCTCCAGAGTCCCGAGGGCCAGGAATATCAGACCAGGCCAGGGTGCCAGCCCCTCCCTCCCCTTTGTCCCTAATGGACTAATAGCCCAGTCCCCTCTGCTCCTCTCCCCTCTCCCGACACCCACACGCTGTCCACAGAAGGAGGCCCAGGGCTGGAGACCATGCCTGACCTTCCCAGGCCTGTGGAGGGCCATGCCCTGCTGGAGCTGAGAGCAATTAGCTGGGTGTTTCCAACAAGGGCAGAGGCACAGGAGCCCAGCACTGTGCCAGCACATCAGACAGGTATGCCAAGCGCTGGCAGCTCATTACAGGGACAGGACTGAGCAATGAAAAACAAGGGGAGGGGACAGGGGCCCCCAAACAATGACGGGGGGGAGGGGGTGGCGGGCAGTCAAAAAGATGGCTGCAATGCAGAGTCCTGGATACTACCCAGGCCTGGGACCAGCCTCAGGCCCCCATTCCTCCTGGGCAGCCCTGCCCACCCCTAATGGCTGAGCATTCTCCATGCACAGGGCCTCCCAGGCCACATGACCAAGGGCCTGAGGCCTAAGGAGCAGCACAGGACTGGAGGGGACAGTCTTCCAGATGCCGGGAGACTCCCTGGAGGAAGTAACCTTTCACAGCTACATTTAAAACGAGGTCTGCATTCCCTGCCTTTCTCCAAAAGGGAAAGAAAGCCACTGTGCCCAGCCACCTGCTGAGGCCTCTGCCGGTGCCACAGGCACGACCCACCTCACCTCGGTCCCCACATCGGCCCACAAGGCCCCTCTGGCCCAGGAGGAAGCGGCCGGGGGCTCACGTGCCCCACCCCCGCTCAGACAGAGCAGGCCCAGCTGAGACTTGCACTCGGCCTGTTGACCCCAGAGGCCGCATCCTTTCAACGCAAGCGTTTCTGCAGGAGGGGCCCAGCAGGTGAGAACAGCGCCAGGCCTTGCAGCAAAGGCCCAGGTGTGAGAATAACGAAGCACGTTCCGCCACAAGGCTGTCCGCTGGGCTGGAAGTGGGGCTGGTCATGTGTGATGCCAGTTCCCGTGTCCACTCGCTGGGCTAGGGATGCCCAGGCAGGACACCATGTCTGTGAGGGGGTCTCCCAGAGAGATTGGCCTGGAAGCAGGGGGCTGAGAGAGGGAGCGCCCCACCTGCAGGTGGGATCAGTCAGTCCTGGTGTGAAGGGCACCGGAGGCCGAGGACGTGACGTGCCCGCTGCTTGAGCGGGGCCATCGTCTTCCCTGCCCTCGGCGTGGGCTCCCTGTTCTCGGTCCTCTGACTCAGACCGAGCCGACCGCCGGCTCTCCCGGGTCCTGGCAGATCACGGTGTGGGCCACTTCCTGTAATAAATCTGTGTGTCTCCTATTGACCCGCGTCTCTGGGGAACACTGCCTAGCACAGCACGTCTCCGACACCCCAAGACAGGGTCGCCCTCGGGGTTACCGCCGCTGCCCGGTGGCTGCGTCACACCTGGAGCAGCACCCAGAAAGCTCCTGCAGACAGGAGCCCAGGGTCAGAGCCACGTACTGGACCACATCCTCGAGGCTGCCACACTGCTGGGCTCCATGAGTGTGGACCCTGGAGAGAGCGCTGGTCCTGATGCTACTGCTTCTCCCTAAGTGAGGACGGTTAGGGGCACGGCTTAGGGACCACGGGCAGGGGGTGTGGCTGGGGACAGGCGAGAAGCCACGGCCATGTGGACCATGGACGCAGCCCCCGATGGACAAGGGAGCAGGTGCAGATGAGAGCGCTCTATCGCTCTGCTGAATTCGGCCTGAGAACCGGCCCCCCCCTCGCCTTACCCCCCCCCCAACCTCCCAGTGAGGCGGGTGTGACCGCTCCCTGGCCCCCACACCCTCCTCTCCTGATCTGCATGTTCCTTCAGAGTCTGCCCGTGAGGTTAGAATGTCCCGCAAAAGACTCATCAGAAAGCACAGGGCAGGCGAGCACACACCAGGCCGCGGACAGGAGCAGCAAACACGTGTGCTGACTAACAGATCCCTGATTCCGCGGAGGACGTCCCTCGGAGACTGTCCAGCTCTGCGGGCCCTGGGCCTGGAGCGGTTCCGTCTCCTGGGGGTGCTCAGAACACCCTGTGGAGGGAGGAAGAGGAGGGAGGAATCAAGGGGTGGAATGTCTGTCCCACTGGGTGCAAAGCACACTCTCCCCTTCACCAGAGGCCCCTTGCTCCTCCCAGCTGCACACCTCACGGCCTGCTGCCCCCTACTGGCCTCCTGCCTTACACACAAGCCTCACCGTGAACCCCTGCAGACTCCTCCCTCCCCCTGCAGGGACCACGTGGATGGTGCCACCAGCGGCTCTGTGCTGGGCAATAACCCACTTGCTATGTGCCGGGCACAGCGCTAAGCCCTCTCGTTTAATCCTCATGTGCTGTACACACTACTAACACTGCACCCATTTTAGAGATGAACAAACTGAGGATTAGAGAGGTGCAAAGCCACACAGCTGTGAACACAAGAACTAGGACTCAGATGCCTAACTGTTTCCAAAACTCATGCTCCCTGCCACTGAGAGCAGTGATGGCAACTCCACCAGGCTCCCAAGGTCTCACCAAGCACCAGACTCAAGAATGTCAATGACATTGAATTTGACCCCGGCCATTCATTCAATACTGCTGACCCCGCGATTAGCTCGGTGGATACAGGAGTGAGGGCACCAGACTCTGGCCCCAGAGTCGGCTGGTCCTTGAGGTGAGCACCACCTTCCTGGGGCGTGTGGTCCCTGACTGGGGCCCTTCCATCTCCAACACAGAGGCGGAGCATCAGACAGTGCGGGGAAGCCTCTCACATCAGACAGTGCGGGGAAGCCTCTCGCCGGCCTTCCCACCACTACCCGCAGCCTCCATCCCCCCTTCCAGCCACCGTCTCCCCCTGCACTCCCAACCTGCCCCACCCCGCATGCCCGCAGAGCTGTCTGCCTGAGCCCTGCGCTCCAAGCACGCCTAGGCGCAGGGGACCTGCTCCCCTGGGGCTCTCGGGGCGTCCCCACCCAGCGCCTGGGGGAGCAGGGTCCTGGAGCCAGCACACTGCCCTGTGGGGAGCGTCTCCTCTGAACGTTGAGGGGCTGCCATACCTGCCCCAAGCGCGCTGCCCTCCAGCCACACGCTCCCGCCTCCTGGCTCTCACCCTCTGACAGCAGCAAGCCTTCCTCCGTCACTCCCTCCTCCCCTGTCTCAGCCACTGGGAATCTGGCCCCAAAACTGGCCTCTCCACGGCCCCTGTGAGGCCTCTGCCCCAGCCTGCCCTCCCAGCACCTCGCCACCCTCTGTCCTTGCTGCAGTAGCATCTGAGGTGGCGTTTGCCCTGCGCAGCGCCTGACACAAAGAAAGCTCGAAACTAATTCTTAACCGAGTTACTAAGTCCAGGGCACTCATCTAGTTACAGACACGGGAATCACAGCCCAGAGAAGTGGATCGGTGTCCTGCAGGCCACAAGGCCGCTCAGTACAGGAGGCAGCTCTGAACCCACAAAATGTGACCCCCACCCTGCCCTCTTCCCCCGACCCCCACCGCCTCTTACCGCCCGCATCAAGCCAGGCAGCAGCTCGGGGTGGGCCTCTGTGACGGCCAGGGGGTCTCACACAGAGGAGTATACACATGTGTGCAGTGAAAAGGGTCGCAGTCACCTGAGTCTCCACCACGGGGTTAAGAAACACAATGTCATTGGCGCCTTAGAAGCCCCTGCCATGGCCTCCCGCCCCCGTGGTGACCCCCGTCCTGACCCCGCAGGCACCATCCCTGGCTCTGCTTGTGGTCGGCCACGTCCGCATCCCCCTCACCACGCACCGCCCTGGGCTTGCACGGCGAGGCTTGGGCTTGCACGGCGAGGCTTGGGCTTGCACGGCGAGGCTTGGGCTTGCACGGCGAGGCTTGGGCTTGCACGGCGAGGCTTGGGCTTGCACACAAGGCTTGGGCTTGCACGCTAGGCCTGGGCTTGCTGCTCAGTTTTCTGGACGAAGCGGGATCTGTGATCTTCCGTGCTTGCCTCAGCTGTGTGCAAGTTCCCAGTGCGGTGGACCCGGAGCAGATGCCTCTATAAAACCAGGCCATACGGCCCCGCACTGATGGAGCACAGGACAGCACCGTGTGTGGAGGCCGCAGACGCCTCGGGTTGCTGTTTCCAGGAAAGGATGTTTTGCGTGTGAAGAAAGCCAGCCATTGCTTTGATCCCGTTGTCTGGCAGTGGGCCCTGCCTCGTGTGTAGAGGCCGCACAGAGGCCCGGGAGCCTGTGAGGAGAGCAGGCGTGGGGGCCTCGGACTCCCCCTCTGCCCCCGGCCAGCCTCACCACGGGGGCTGTGGCCCACAGCTGCCCTCGCCAGGGACCAGTGGCAGACAGAAACAGACCTACTTTGGTTTCCATGGCAACTGCAGGCCTCTGAAGGCCAACCCAAATGAGCCGCAGCCAGCAAGGCAGCTGGTTTGAAGGGTGCGGATCTCTCTGTGGACCAGCAAGGCAGAAGCGCCAGGGACCGGAGGCAGCAACCCTGCCAGGAGGAGCCACAGGAGCGGCCGAGCGAGGTGTGCAGGGCCTGTCTGCCACGTCTGCACATGTGCAGATGCACACCCTACACACCTGCACCCACACTCACCGGGGCCCACCCAGGCAGAGGCACGCGCTGGGAAACGCACATCCACGCTCCACTGCGAACACAGACCCGTGTTCACACTCAAACACCTGTTCACACCAAATACACCCGTTTTACACCTGGCCCCATTTCCCACTCACAATTACAGACTCCTACATATGGGGGCACACTTATGCATATCATATAAGATGTACCCTAGAAGGTCCCCATTCACCCCAATGCACACGTTCTCTGTACACACCACACGCGCAGCCTGCACACGCACCGGGGTGCACACACTACATTCACCTGGGACACCGCAGACCCGCGGGGACAGGGAGAATGCGTGCCCATTCTCACCTGTGCGCTATGGGGATGCTCGGACACCACAGATTGGAGCAGCCGGCGGCTAAATCTCAGACACGGAGGAGCCCGCGGTCCGAACCAGCTCAGGAACCAGCTGTGGCTCCATCCCAGGGCCCAGGAACCGCTGGCTCATGGGCCGCCTGGCGCCCCCCACGGGGAGGCCTTCCATCTGCTTATTCACTCAGTTCTCGTCTGCGTCCTCCATAAATGAGGGCAGAAACCCACAAGCCTGTGTCGCTCAGACTTGAAATACAAATGTTGACGACAGACTCACGAGGTGCACTGGCCTCTGTGGGGCGCCTCTGTGTGGCCCTCTCCACCGTGAGGTGCCCAGGTCGGCCCGCTGCCCGCTGCCCGCTGCCCCAGCAGGCAAGCAGAGGCCGCTGGCTCCGTGCCTGGGAGGGAGGGACACGCGCACAGAGAGGGACTGTCTCGCGAGTCCAGGGTTGTCTCCTGACCTGGCGGGACGCCTGCCACCACGGGCTCCAGCCACCTGGAGCACATTGAAGGCACGAGGCGTTATTTCATGTCTCCCCGCGACCACCTAACTCACGGCAGGAACTGAAAGGTGCTCGTCCCTGTGCGCGTCCCTCCTGTGGCAACCACCACCAAGGGTGCTTCCTGGGGACAGAAAGGTCAGCAGTGCGGCGCTGCTGGACTGTGGCTTTAGGCTGATGACAAAGACAAGGGTGTTGAGATGAACCTCCTTCCTCCACGGAGCCTCACTCCATAAGCACTTCCCGTTCCCCGCAGCCCTGTGTGGACTGCACAAAGCCGTCCCCTGTCATCCGAAGCCGCGCACCTCCCGCCGCCTCTGGAGGGGGGTGGGTTGTCCACTAATAAGACCCAGACCCGGTCTGAGGCCACAGCCCAGGCAGGGGGGTGGGGAGCAGCGGTACCGATCACACCCGCCTCTTATCACAGAGGCTGCACAGTGGGCAGAGGCCCAAGGAGGGAGCACTCCCTGACGGGGACGGAGAATCAAAGGAAGCTGCAGGGAGGAAGCCCCGGCTGAGCTGGGCCTGAGCGCACGGGGTTAGAGGAGCCCAGTGCGGGCCGGGAGGGACGCTGAGCCCCGCGTGGCAGAACGGGCGCCGTAGACCGAGCCGGAAGGCAGGTTGAGGCCGACTCTGAAGGGCCTGTCACGCAAGCCCAGGAGTTTGGCTCAGGAGTCAGCAGGCGTGTTAACGGGGAAAACACCGCAGGTGGCCATGTGGGCACTGACGGCGCCTGGGGCCAGCCATCGGGTGAAATAGCACCTCCCTGCACAAAGGCCGACAGACAGACCGACGGACGCACCGGCTGGGCCTGCCCCTGCAGGGTCCCGCATAAATGTTTGCCGAACCGCAGGCGCCGGGAGCTGCGCAGAAAATGGAATTAAGAGCTGGCGACCGCGGGCCTGACCCGGGACCCTGACCCAGGACTCAGCGGGCGCAACGAATCTGATGATGCTCTGACCTCGGCTTAGCTGTGCGGAAGCTCACGGGGGAACCGGCTGAAGGCGCTGGAGGGGACCACACGGGCCACCCCGCCACACTCGGGGCCAGATGCAGGAAGAGCTGGCTCAGCGTCAGCAGTTACCTCCCAGACGGACACCCGCGCCCCACGGACATCCGCGCCCCACAGACACCCGCGCCACATGTGGGCAAGGGCCCCTGGTGCCATCCGGCCGTGCCTGGAACGCTGACGTGGTGCCCATGGCCGACCGCGGTGCACAGGACAGACCCCGAGGGGAGGGACCTGGGCACGGGGGCGGACCCCAGAAGAGGATGCGACCCCAGGAGAGGACGCAATCCCAGAAGAGGACGCGACCGGCTGCACGTTGGCATCCAGACCTCGGGGTGCCCAGGGCGCCCCTACCCTTCCAGGAGCAGCGCCCCTCTCCCAATCCTCGTACCCCCTCTGGAAGGTGAGTGGGAAGGGGTGGCTTTCCGCTTCCCCGGGGAGACACTGAGGCTCAGAGCTACCGGCTGACTCTGGCTTCCACACAGGCTGAGAGATGGGACCCACGTCTTCTCAAGGCCAAGCCTGGCTCTCCTGAACCCCCGCCACCCCAAGACCCTAAGGTCAGTGGGATCTGCGCCCAGCACAGCTCGGGTCATGCCATGCCCACAGAGATGCCTTTTTAAAGCAGATGCTTTGCTCCCAGCAAACTGCCCCTGCAGACAAGGGAGCTGCCCTCCCACACGGCGCTTCATCCCCTGCTTGGAAGAACCTGCAAGGAAACAGAAACTCCATGCGCCCTGGGCAGGCGCAGGCCTTCTGTCCCCAGTCCCCACCACATGCTCCTCCAAAGCTACAGCTTGCACCCTCCCCCAAACCGGCTCGTCATCCCCTCTCTTCCCAGCTCGGTGAGCAGAGCGTCCTTGCTTCTCTTTAGCAGGAATCTGCCAGTCACCTCGTAGACCCCATTGTCCCTGCCGGGGCCACACGAGCAAATCAAATCTCCTCTCACAGTCCAGGGTGCGTGAGGGGCAGCCTTCCCTCTCCCTGACTCAGCAGCCTGGGCCCTTCAACGGCCCCTCACACTGTGAGCTCCTTCCCCAGCCTCCAGACACGCCCCTGTCCGCCTGTCCTTCAGCACTGCTGTGTCCCCTCCCTCCGGACAACAGCTCCGCTCCTGCAGCCCCAGAGGGGACATCCCTCTTAGCAGGTCCGCAGGACGGGAGCGCGGGATTTGGGCTCGAACATCTGGCTTTGCACCCCCTGTCCACTCGCGGCGTGGCCCAGGCAGCTCTGAAGTGGGGACGTGACAGGGTCCAACTGCTGGGCTGTTGTGAAGATCAGGACAGACCTGGGAGTGACCACAGCCTGCTGTCCCACACTCCCACGCCCCCGCCAGTGCCGCCGGACTCACTGACACAGCAAGTGAGGCCCCGCCGCAGCCCGAGGTGCCGGGGCCTGCGCCAGGGGTTCAGGGCTCCAGGTCCCCCGCCCAGCCAGGAGTCACTCTCTAAAATGATTTGTCAAGTGACAAGCAAAAATATATGACCAATTTAAGAGTGTGACTTGCCTGCAACGTTTTAATCCTCGGGCTGTTGTTGAATAGATTAAAGTGTCTGCTTTGATCCATGCATTTAGATGGAAGCATAAATATAGACATCACTTACTCTTCCCACGCCAGGAGGGTGTCACGCGCGTCCTGCGGCTCCCACCCCGCGAGGGTGATGCATGAGAATGACTTCTTTGCCATGCAAATCCCTCTCCACTTTCCTGCACAGGCCTGCGCCCCTCGCCCCGCCCCTCGGCTGCCTCCTAACCTGGCAGGGTCACTGGGGGAAGGGGAGAGCAGCGGCCGCCCGCCGCCCGCGCCAGGGTCTTCCCCAGCTCCCAGAGCCCTGCAAGAACACGTCTCCGGAGAAACAGGTTTTGAAGAGGAATTCGGTCATAGATCTTCTGTCAGCGGGCACACTCGGGCACAGCCGTTTTTCAGGCTCGCTGCTTATCCAGAAACACATCTATTTTTACATACATCTCTAGCGAGATTTCCTCCTCCCTCTGGGGCGGGAGACTGCAGCGCGAGTCAGGTGGGGTGGGAGGACACGGGGCGTGAGGAGCCCAGGGGAGCAAGGGTGTGGGGGCCCTGAGCTGCCAGGCCTCCCTGCCCTGCCCTCCTCTGAGAATGGCCCATCCTTCCCAGTCTCTATCACCACACTGGCCCCTTTGTGCCCCCCCTGCCCACCCAAAGCCCCAGGAGTCTGTCCGCATGTCACCACCGTTCTGTCCGTGACCCCCAACCCTGAAGTGCCCAGGGGGCTGGCTGAGGACACCCCCATGCTCACCATGCACAGATGCGCAGACGTGCACACATCGAGGGCCAACATCGAGAGGCCACAAAACTCGGCGGCAGTGAAGCCTGGGCCTGCCAGGGGGCCCCAGGTCCCAGGGAACATTGAGGGACCCCTGAGCAGCACCTCCACCCCCACCCCCCACCCCAACTGAAATGGCTGGGGGCTGAGGCAGCTGCTGCTGCAGGCAATTGGGCCTCAAACAAGGGCCTGGGGAGGTGGGGAGGAGCCGGCAGCGAGGATCCATGGGGGCCTGGCGTGTGGTGTGGAGGCCAGGGGTGACCCCGGCCCTTTGGGAGGAGAGAAGCCCCTGTGCCCCCCTCCCCAACCCCCTGAATAAATGAACTCCTGTTTCAACTGAGACCTCGGGCTCCGGGAGCAGGAACTGGGCGGGGCCTGTAGCAGGTAAAGGTGGCCCGGCTCACTGCCACTGAGGGAATGGGCGTCTCAGTCCCACAACCACAGGAACAGGATCTGCCAACAACCTGAGTGCGGCTGGAGGCGGGCCCTTCCCAGAGCTCCCACCGGAGCCCAGCCAGCATCTCGCCTTCATCTCTGGAACCCAGAGCAGACCCCCTGGCCCAGCCAACCTGTACTTCCGGCCTGCAGAGCCGCGAGAACATACCGTGACGGAAAACTACTGCTGCTCTCCATTTAGCAAAGCACTGCTATTGGTACCCTCAGCCCCTGGCACCGTTCCGCAGTCCCAGCGGCACAGTCTGCATGTGCCCGGTCCTCAGCCTGACATCAGAAACCCCGCTTCACACACCGGCCTCTTCACGCCTGCAGACTGCCTCAGCGCGCCCACCTCCGGGCTCTCCCCACAGCGACCCCTCATCGGAGCCCCCTCCTTCCCCTCCTCTCCGCTGATCCAAACCTGAGTCCCCTCCTGCATGAAGCCCCCCGGAATCGCCTCTAGCTGAGGGGCCGCCCCCCCTGCTCTCTCTGCCTCACCCCTGGGCTCTCAGCACACACGGCCTCGGGCTAGATTCTGCCCCTCCTCGGCACCCGGACACCCTTCCCAGCGGATGCAGGGCCACACCTGTCCCTTGTCCTCTACGCCAGGGTGCCTGGCACAGTGCTGGAAGCAGCAGGAGTCGTCAGAGTTACCATAAAATGCAAATGTGTCCAGCCTCTGACCCAGGGAGCTAGATCCCCGGGTGAGGGTCTGAGGGCCCATCCAGCCGGGACCTCGTGGCCCCGGACAGGAGCCCCTCAGCAGATGGGGAGGTGGTTGGGGGTGAGAACAATTCCAAAGCACGCAGAGCCCTGAGAAGCCTGCATGGGGCCTCTCGCCAGGCCAGAAAGGACCTGCGTCAGGAGCCAGAGCCACAAAGAGCAGGGGAGTCAGAGCAGAGCCTGAAGGGCAGCCGGGCTCAGGGCCAGTCAGCCAGGCCCTGCACACCAGCCACTACCCTCCTCCCAGCAGAGTGAGAGGCCACCTGGGTGTCGCCACTGCCAGCAGACAACCCTGAGACTCAGGAGAGGCTGAAGAGGGAGGAAGACGCGGGCAGGGAGGGGGGAGGGGGAAGGAGGAGGGGGAAGGGGGAGGGGGGAGGGGGAGGGCGGGGAGGGGACAGGGAAAGGGTGTGGGGAGGAGAGGCAGGGAGTGGGAGCAGAGGCCTGGCCGCTGTGGGAATACAACCCCGAGAATATCCTGGCCCGCCAGGGTTAAGGTGAGGCAGGGATGGCACACCCGCCCCCTTGGCCACCACAACTGAGAAATCATGTCGAGTAATTAATCCAACGCTAATGAGAAGCGTGTCTTCCCCCCGGCCTAGCCCCACGGCATATTCTTATTAGCGCAGGTTATTACAATAGTAACCATGCGTGCTCCAGGCACAAATTGGGTTTTTTGCTCCACTGCCACCAATTTAGAAAACCATTAACGGCAGATAAAGCCCCCGTGGCTCACAGGCTCACAGCAGGCCAGGCGGGAGGCCCCGCTGGTCCCTGCTCCCCCACCAGGCCCACTGGCCAGCCCCGCCCAGGAATTGGAGGTCTGACCATGGGGAGGAGCCAAACACTGGTGGGTGGGAGGGTGCTGGGCTGGGTGGGGGGCCGTGGATATCACACTCACACGCACGCACGCACACACACACTCACACTCACACACACATATACACACACGCACACACTCTCACACACACTCACACATGCACGCACACACTCACACACGCACACACACGCACGCACACACACACACACACACACACACACACACACTCACACACACTCACACACACACACACACACACACACACACACACTCACACACACGCCCTCCAGGGAGAACTGACCCTCAGCTGTCAAGGCCGAAGGCTGCTCAGGGCTCCCCTTGCCCTTGCTCAGCTCTCAGGGGAAGGAGCTGCCCTCCCTCTCAGCACCCACACAGGAAACCGGGGCAGGGCTCCCCTGTCCCCCCCGGGGTCACACATTCTAGGCCGGTCACTGTGGCCAGGACGCCGTGCTGACCAGGCCCGCGCCATGGGACTGCTCCGGAGGCCCAGCGGCAGGAGGGTCCCCCTGGAGCGGGGGCCGGCGGTGCCCTGAAGGAGGAGGGACATGGTAGCCCAAAAAGAGGGTCACTGGGCGCCACGGAGACCAGGAAAGCAGACGCCCACTGCACCTGGAAAGTGAGATAGCATTTAAAGCGACGTGTCCTCCACCCACCCCAAAACTCCTCCCAGATCCCGGAAACGCTGAGTCAAACGCTAATTGTGCCTGCGAGGCCGGTTTCCTTGGTGACCTCGACCTCCCGGTAAAGCCCTGTCGGGTGCACCTCCTGCCGCACCCCGCACGGGGCACTGGAACCCCGGGCAGCCGGCAGCTCCCAGGCCCCGCTGGATGGTGAGCGGTGAGGGAGGGCAGCAGGCGCAGAGGGGCGCCCAGGAGCCAGGGAGGCCTTAGGCTCCAGACACACACACACACACACACACACACACCGCAGCCCCCAGGCCGCAGTCCCGCAGTCGGGATCAGAGGCGTGCAGGGTCTCGTCCCCCAGCTGCTGGTCGGGCTGCTTTTATGATTCATTGCTGTTCAAACCCATTATCTATCGACGTCCCCCAAAATTCAAAGGCCCCCAAACAGACCTGGCTCCAAGGCCCGCCTCGACTTCGCACTGGCCATTGGGCTTTGAGCAAACTGGCCTCTCTGACCCGTCTCTCCCTCCGGATGCACCCAGACACCCTCCTGCACCTTCTCTAAACTGCGGGAGGCGCTGCGGGTGGGGAGAGCCAGCCACGGAGCCTCCCCGCTGGCGCTGGGGAGAGAAGACACCCGCCCAGCCTGAGTCAAAGGGGCAGGCGTCTGATGAAGCGGATGCCTGATGATCTGTCCTGTCTGCGGGCGCTCAGCTGAGGGGAGAGGAGGGCAGGTTTGGTGGAAAGTGCTCTGGCCTGAGAGAAGGAGACGGTGGGAGTGAGGGTAGGGCCCCCTGAGAGAGGCGGGCAGCGGTTTGGAGAGCACCCTAGCACCCTGAAAGGGAGGCTCCCCGACTCCGGAGAAGCCGCATTGGAGGGCTCCCCCCTGGACCATCCGCTTCCTCTTCTCCACAGCTCTCCCCTCTCCCTGTGTGTTCATGGTGACGTTAGCTGGCACAGCCAGGGTGGCACGGAAGAGCGGCCTGGGCCCCCTCCGCTGCCAGGCCTGGGCCCCCTCCGCTGCCAGGGCTGGGCCCCCTCCGCTGCCAGGGCTGGGCCCCCTCCGCTGCCAGGGCTGGGCCCCCTCCACTGCCAGGCCTGGGTCCCCTCCACTGCCAGGGCTGGGCCCCCTCCACTGCCAGGCCTGGGTCCCCTCCACTGCCAGGGCTGGGTCCCCTCCACTGCCAGAGCTGGGTCCCCTCCACTGCCAGGGCTGGGCCCCCTTCACTGCCAGGCCTGGGCCCCCTCCGCTGCCAGGCCTGGGCCCCCTGCACTGCCAGGCCTGGGCCCCCTCCGCTGCCAGGCCTGGGCCCCCTCCACTGCCAGGGCTGGGCCCCCTCCACTGCCAGGCCTGGGTGAGACTTCCTTCCCCTCCTTCAGGGAAAGCACAGCAGGCCTCAGAGGGGGCAAGAGGGAGGGGGAGGGGGCGGCTGAGCTGAAAGAGAGGGAAAGAATGAGGGTTTGGGGGACTAAGCCGTGACTCGGGCTCCAGCTTGGCTGAGCCTCTGGGGCAAAGCCCTCACCCACAGTGCCCAGTGCTCTCCAAACAACCATGGGAAACAGGCATTGCTGCTGTTTTAATGTTTTTCTTCTTTGGTCCACGCTAAGATCCACAGGGAAGGGACCACGTAAGCCTGCCACTGCTGTGTACCCTCAGGGCTCCATACAGCGCCCAGCACAGAGCTGGCATCCGGCAAACAGTGGCTGACTGGCTGGCTGGCTGAATGGATGGACGGGAGGGAAATAAGGAGGAAAGAGAGAGGAGGAAGGGAGGGGGGAGGGAGGGAGGGAGGGAGGGAGGAAGGGAGAGAGGGAGGGAGGAAGGAAGGAAGGAAGGAAGGAAGGAAGGAAGGAAGGAAGGAAGGAAGGAAGGAAGGGAAGGAAGGAAGGAAGGGTGAGAGGGAGGGAGGGATATGGTATGAACAAGGCAGACAGATGGTTGCATGATGAATTGTCCCATTTTGCAGATTAAGAAACTGAGGCCTAGAGAGAAAAAGTGACTAACCAGACCAATCAGACAGCTAGCAGCAGATCAGCATCAAGCCCCAGTTCACTGACCTTCCCAACGCCCCGAACGGCCTCTCTTCTTTGGTTTCTCGCACACACTTAGCCGAGAAAGGCTTCCACAAAACCGAGGGTCCCAAAGCCCAGTGACCATGGACAAAGACAGGCACCTCTCTGATTGCCGTTCTGGGAACACCCGCCAGCTGACCGGCGGGAGGAAGCAGACACTGCCGTCCAGAGCACGGGCAGCATGGCCTTGGGACCCTCCCTCCACAGCCCTGCTCGCGTCTCCCCACCCTGCGCAGCCGCCCCCACTGCAGCTCAGTGAAGCTGTCTCCTCACCCCACGTCTGGCTCCCTGCCGACACCTCCCACACGTTTCTCTGGTGGTTAAATCAATGATGAGGTGAAGTCCAGACCTTATCCAAGTGGACTTCCCGCCCAGGACCGGGAGCCAGGGCCACAGCAAAGACGCCTCTCTGGCCTTCACGTCTAGTCGGGAGGCCTCACTGCTGCCTCCCCGCCACTCTCCCCTCACCCCCTCCCCACCCCTCCCTCTGCCCAGCCACGTCAGTCCTTCCCCTTCAGCTCCTGGGTCTCAGCTCCAGAGCCTGCTCGCCCTGGTCCCGTCATCAGTGGGGTGCCCTCTGTGTCCCCACCTGTCCCAGAAGCGGAGTTCTTGCAGTGTCGCGAGGAAAGGACTTTCCTGGGACTCACAGGAGGAGGAGTGACCTTTATTTCCGTGGGATTAAACCCGGTGTCGAGGGTCCCATTTCCCTTTGTCCCGCCATGGACAAGTCCCGGCTGTGCTGAGTAGGGCTGGAGCTAGGGCCGCTGCCCTGAGTCTCCGCTCAGATCCTGCGAGGGAGTCTGCGTGGCTGGAGCCCATGGCTGCTGAGGCCGCAGGGCTGTGGGAGAACAGGCGAGTGTGGGTCATGGAGCAGGAGAGCACAGAAAAGGAGAGAGAAGGAAATCTTGGCTGGGGAATCTTAACTTCCGAGGTTCCGTGGGCTTGCACTAGTTCCATCCTTCTAGCCAATCCATGCTCTCCCAGGCTAGACGGACAGGCAGACCCTTCCCTAGGTCACCCCGACTTCACAGCCCATGCACCCATCTCCCCCTTTGTTGGGCCCCTTCCGAGGGGCCTGCAGGGATGGACCGGTGGTTCCCTGGGGAGCGTGGAGCTGCAGCGTCCTGGTGAAGCTGCCCAGAGGCCTCCCCTCCGCTCTCTTCCTTCATCCACATCAATAACTAGCTCATTACGACGATGGCATGAGGTCCTTAGTCCTTGGGGCGGGGTGTGTTTCCTGCCCCTCCCAGAACACCTTGAGACTTCCCACACAGGCCCCGGGCAGGCCACGCGGCTGCCGCTCGCTGTCCGTTGTCCCCTCTCCCCCTGGTTTTCTAAACCCCCTGGCCACGGGTCCTTTACAGGGTCCTTTACCAGAGGCCAGGACCCCTAAGAAGGCCCTCAGGACACGTTTGGGTTGGTGGACACACATGCATGTTGTATAGGAAAAGGGCTCACAGCTAGGGGGCCCCCTGACACCAGAAAGCTGGAGAGTCGCTGCCTGGAGGCCCATTCCACTTGGGCCTGTGACCTGCGAGGACAGACAGCTCAAGTTCGCCCTCCTTTGTAACTCGGCGCGATGTGGCCTCTTCCAAGCCCACTGGACAAGACTCCTCCAGCTGTCCGGACACCCACATGAACTTCAGGGACACGGGGCTTTGCCCTGAAAGCTCCTGGACATCACAGACTTTGGGCCCCTCCCCCCGGCCCTGGCCCTGGCCTCAGCACAGGTGTGGCCTCATCGCTCCACCGGGCTGATGTGTGAGCCACAAGCAGCCGCCATCCTCCCAATGTTCCTTCCAAGCAGAGCCTCCTGGTGTGGCTGAACAGCAGCCGAGGCAGCAGGAGGCTGTGACTGGGAGAGGTCGGGGCCTTTGGCAAGAGCAGGTGGAACTGGGGACCCTGGTAAAGTGGGGGACATACAGTCCTGGAGTTAGCATCTTAAGAGAGCCCAAGAGACCATGTTATTTAGCCAATCATTCAAAAAAACCACTTCAGCCCAGCAGGTGTGGCTCAGTGGTTGAGCATCGACCTTTGAACCAGGAGGTCACAGTTCGATTCCCTGTCAGGGCACATGCCCGGGTTGTGGGCTCGATCTGCAGTAAGAGGTGTGCAGGAGACAGCTGGTCAATGATTCTCTCTCATCACTGATGTTTCTCTCTCTCTCTCCCTCTCCCTTCCTCTCTGAAATCAATAAATATGTATTAATTAAAAAAACACACACACTTCAGTCGCACCTTCACTGTGTTCAACGGTGGAGACAGACAGACCTACAGACAGGGCCCCCTGGGAGGGTGTATGTGTGATCCCAACCTAACGGAGAGGCAGCTGACACCAGGCGCTTAATGCTTGTCTCAGGTCCAGAGCTGATGAGAACAGCAGAGGAACTGGGTCAGACCCAAGTGCCCATACCTACACACGCCTTCCCAGGATGGTTCCAGAGGCCATGGGCACACCGGCCCAGTGGCCAGATGGGGCTCTGCGCCAGCCTCTGCCTCCGGCTCTAGGGTGGGAGCGGCTCTGCGGGCGCCTGAGTGGGAGACTCCGGGCCAGCAGGTCTGCACTCTGCCCAAGGCACAGAGAGGGTGCGCGAGAGGCTGGGGAGCCACAGCAGTGCATGCAAACGAGGCAGCTGCACAATTAATCAACACCGAAGAGTCTCAGTAAGAGATGGGGCTTCACAGCTGTTTATCTTGGAGAAGAAAACTGGAAGCAGCAGGAAGGGGGCCAGAGAAGGAGGCTCAGACTGCTCAGGTCCAGCTCAGAAGCTAATGGTCTGCCTGCAGGGCGGCCAGCGACCTGGAAGTGGTGGTGAGCTGCTGGGAGAGGGGTGGATGGCTCCAGGAGGGCTTTGGCCCCGATATTAGACGGGGGTTCCCTGGGGGTCATCTTACCCCCCTGGACACAGATGGTGCCCCTCAGCTGCCACCTCCACGTCCTTCCAGGAGCTGAGATTTGGGGAAGGAGGGTGGGCATTGCCAGTGGGGATCAGCCCCCCCCAACCCCCCAGCGCAGCAGCGGGTGGTGCTCACTGGCTTCTGAGCAGGGGCATCCCCGGGGAGGGAGCACAGGCCCCTCACACCCGGCGACTCAATGCTCAGTCTCCAAAATGGTCTCAAAGCTCGTGGATGGAGGGAAGCCACCCAGAGAAACCAAACCAGGGGGCCCATTTATCCCTAAGTCCCCACCCCAGGCCCCTACCATTCATTTACTCTAAAGTGGGGCGCGGGGGCTCCTTACCAAGCCCCTGGGGCTAATGCACAAGGGTTGGAGCCTCCCTAGGCCCCTGGCCCTGGGCGTGGCCCCCGGATGCCCTGGCTCAGTCCCCATGGGCAGGGAGGTCACGGCTCAGAAGACATCCTCCCAGCTCTTCCTGACCTGCTCTCCTTCTCTGCAGCCCCTCCTCGTCCCTACCAGCCCCCTGTGCTCCGCTTATAACAAGGCCCTGCCACTCCCAGCAGCTCGCCCGCACACTCCCGGCCATTCCTGGTGCTGGGCGGCCTGAGCCCTGTGCACCGCCCAGTTCAGCCTCCCTCCCGAAGGCTCCCGGCTCCCAGACCCTGCGGGGTCAGGCACTCCCCTGGCTCTGCATCGTGTTGCAAGGATTTGGCCGCGAAACAAAGAGCTCCTGCGGGACCAGGCACCTCTCTCTGCCTTGGCATCGCTGACCTGGGCTACGCTTCCAAAGGGTGTCAATGGAATAAGCCCTTTGAACTACAGGTCACAGATACTCACCTCCTCCAGACACTGACTGGAAAATGTCCGAGCCATCAGAATGAGAAGCGCGCTCCCTGCTCTATCTCAGAGCCCGAGGCTGGCTGGGATGGGAGAAGGAACGCCACTCAGGGCTGGGCTTCCAGGACCGCGCGCCCCAGGACCAGGGACAGCTCCTGACTGCGGGTGCCTTAGGCTGAGCGCCAGTGACTAAGTAAAGGCCTGTGTCCGGGCCAGAGCCACCGCTCTCCCGAAGCCGCGACTGTGTGACACGGACTTCGCCTGAAAAGGGGGTGGGACCCAGGGGTTCTGGTGCCTCTGAGCCAGCGGGGCCTGGCACCACCGCCCGGAGCGCCGCCTACAGCCCGGAGTCACGGGGAACAGGCCCTGGGGAACCAGGCCACCTGCAGCCCGGAGCCACGGGGAACAGGCCCTGGGGAACCAGGCCACCTGCAGCCCGGAGCCACGGGGAACAGGCCCTAGGGAACCAGGCCACCTGCAGCCCGGAGCCACAGGGAACAGGCCACGGGGAACCAGGCCACCTGCAGCCCGGAGCCACGGGGAACAGGCCGAGGGGAACCAGGCGAGACCCAGCAGCTGCCCCACCAGGTCTCTTACCCTCTCCACCTCGCCAGTCCCCTTTCCTCCAACCTTTTCCTTCCTGGTGACTTGTCTTCCCTGAGAAGGCAGGAAGGGAGAGGGTCCATTTTAAATTAACAAGGTTATTAGCAGCCAGTTACCTGCTATCGTGGGCTCATTGTAACTGAAAAAAAAGGGAGAGGAAAGGGGCTCACACCTTCCCGCCACTCTCTCCATCACCGGGGGAGGGGAGGGGAGGGGAGGAGAGTAGAAAGGGAGGGGAGGGAGGGGAGGGGAGGGGGAAGGAATGGGAGGAGAAGGGAGGGGAAAGGGAGGGGAGGGATGAGAGGGAGGGAGGGGAATGGAGGGGGAAGGGATGGGAGGGGGAAGGGAGGGGAAAGGGAGGGGAGGGGAGGGGAGGGGAGAGGGAAGGGATGGGAGGGGGAAGGGAGGGGAGAGGAAGGGGAAGGGAGGGGAGGGGAGGGATAGCAGGGCCCTCTCCCCTCTTTGGCTGGCGTGGTTCCCAGGATTCCTCCGCGGGCTCCCCCATTTTCCCATGTGTCTGTAGGGAAGCCGGGCAGGGAGAGCAGGCTGACACTTCTAAGTTCCGGAGAAATGCTCAGCGGGAGCCAGAAAGATGCAGAGATGTGTTTCCTATGGGGCGGAGGGGGGGGGGGGGGTGTTGCAGGAGGGAGCCCTCAGTCCCAGTTTTTTGTGCGTTTCATCTCTCTGTCCTGTTAGTCTACAACTTAGCATGGCTGGCCTGTCGGCACCGTGCTCCTCAGTCCCACATTCCCTGCCAGCAGAGACCGCTGTGGTCAGGGATCTTCTCTCCCCTCCCCTCAGAGGGAAGCCCAGGCCAGCCATGCTCACCGCACACCCTAACCAGACCCTAAGGCAGCGGCTCTCGGGAGGGGCTGTCTCCTGCAGGAGCCGCACCAGGCCTCCTGTCCCTGGGACGGTACAGGAGCCGCAGACCAGGCTGCAGGAGGGCCCCGGGGAGACCCAGCCCTCTCATTCTCACCATCTCACCAGGCTGTCCCCTGCTTAGGATAAACCAGTAGGAGCAGCACAGAGAGAGCTAAGAATCCCCAAAATGTCTCGGGGTGGGGGTGGGGGTGGGACCAGCGGCAGGCGTGCAGGGCTGAGCCCTCCCTGGCCAGGCCTTAGCAGAGCCCTGCCAGGTCGCCAGGGTGGGGGCAGGGTTGGGGGGGGGGGGCAGGATGGTGGGCGAGCTGAGCAGGAAGGCAGCACTACTTCAAGCCTCTGCTGCCTAAGCCTCCCCCCCCCCTACCCCCATCCCTCTGCCGGCACTCCTGTCCGCCTTCCACCTTCCTCCCCTCCGCAAGGCTCTGGCTCCCGACCCCTCCCCTCTGTCCCTGAGTAGCAGAGGGGAACCTTCTGGAGGCAACACAACAAAGAGCAAAGAGGCGACGAGAGGCCCACAGAAAGCCCACACGGACCACATGTGTGTGCACGTGTGATTGGACGCAGACACATACACATGGAAAAGTGCGCATATCGTTAGGGGTTTTATTGTTGTTTTTTTAAAATATTTCTTTATTGATTTCAGAGAGGAAGGAAGAGGGAGAGAGAGATAGAAACATCAATGATGAGAGAGAATCATTGATTGGCTGCCTCCTGCTCGCCCCCAACTGGGGGTCGAGCCCGCAACCCAGGCATGTGCCCGGGACCCCTCAGTCCGCAGGCCGACACTCTATCCACTGAGCCAAACTGGCTAGGGCAAAGAAACAATTTTTTTTATTTTTTACAGAGAGGAAGGGAAAGAGATAGAGAGTTAGAAACATCAATACGAGAGAAACATCGATCAGCTGCCTCCTGCACACCCACCACTGGGGATGTGCCCGCAACCAAGGTACATGCCCTTGACCAGAATCGAACCTGGGACCTTTCAGTCCGCAGGCCGACGCTCCATCCACTGAGCCAAACCGGTTTCGTTAGGGTTTTTAATTGAGTGTTTTCTGTGTGGCAGGCAGGCGGCATTCCCAGGCAGTTTATGAATGGAGAAAAGGGGCCCCAGGTCACACAGCCAGTGTGTGAAGGCGAGGAGTAGGAACCAGGCAGTCTGTCCCTAAGCTGCCTAAACCCTGAGCCTCCACTGTGTGCCTTTCAGTGAGGTCTGCCTCGGTCTGAGGTGGGAGGTTAAAGAGCAAGCTGCCCAGCGCCGGACAGAGTCCTCCTCGCCTCTCCTCCGGCAGAAGCGGGGGCAGATCCCTCGGTGGGGGATGGAGACTCCCCCCACCCAATGCCTCAACCTCCCTGTCCCCTCTGCCCTCCCATCCTCGCTCCCAAGGGCAAGAGGACCCAGCTGTGCCAGAGAGGAAATGCCCGGTCTAGTCCTCCCCTCCCCCCAGGACCTGCAGGGTCAGTCCCCTGGCGGTGTCCGCCCAGGGAAGGCAGGTGGAGGGCACATCTCCAGCTCGCTCAGGCTGGGGCAGGGCGCCGGGCACAGCCTGGAACCCGGCCTCCAGGGCTGGGGCAGGGCCAAGGGGTGAGCCCTGGGCGGACACTGGGACCGGGTTCAGGGGCAGGTGTGGTGGCCATTGGGTATGAAATCAGAAAGTGAGTGAATGTGGGAAACTGGAGGGGTGGGTCTGCCACCTGCAGCGGCCTGAGCCCCAGCGTTCCCAGGCAGCAGAGCTCCAGAGCCGAGAAAGCTTAGCCCCTAACCCTTCCCTTCCTTCCAGGGAACTGAGACATCAAAGCAGGGAGGGAAAAAGGCCCCCAAGCCCACGGCCCCCGACGCTGTGGGGCTGTGGCACCTGCCTCGCGGCTCCTCGGTGGGCTCTGGCCAGGAGGGGGTGGGAGCCGCCCCACGCACCCCGCCACTCCCGGGCTCTGGGAAGAATCGCTTCACCTCTGAGGAAGTTTCTGTAACACGGGGATCCCCCCCCCACACCTTGCGGTTTATCACACAAAACACTGAGGGCACAGTCCCTTTCTTCCCACCACCTCCCACTGCCCGTCTCCATCCTTAGGTGGCATGTGGGGGCGGGGGGGGGCGTGAGGATGCACTTTGGGAACTGATGGAATCTACTGGAAATCCTGCAAGAGCAGTGAGAGGTCGGACCATGTGTTGGCACATTCCTGGGGGCACCGCTGGGTCACCAGAAGTCCACTGTGGTGTGTTGGAAGCAACCCGGGCACGGCTGTCTCCCTGGCAGTCACGAGTGTCCCTGAGACTCCGTGGAAGCCCCACAGTGCAGGCCTCACACGATGGGGGGCCGTGGGAAGGCGGTGAGGGCGCTGGGGACACACTGGGAGCAAAAGCGCGTGCCTGGGCATTCCCGGGGCACTCTGGGATTGCAGAGGGCACAGTGCCAACCGGGGGCTCCCGCACTCAAGGCTGCTCTTCTCCTGACAACATGGTGGACGGGGAGCAGGTGCCCAGGGAGCCCCAAGCAGGGCCCTGATGGGAGAGGGAGCAAGCTGCTGGCTGGCTGGGCAGCAACACCACTGTGCCCCTAGGGGTGGCGGCCACCTCGGGGGCAAGGGCAAGGGCAGCCTGGCTTGGAAAATCACCCCCGAAGAGGAGGCAACTCCACCCTCCATCGACCAAAGGCTGCAAGACAGGGGGCCAGGCCCCATGCCAGGGAAGGGAAGGATCCCATCACCTCTCCGAGCCGTTTCAGGAAAGAGCAGTCCTCTCCAGGTCGGGCTCTGGTCAGAGCGAGGAGGAAGGAAGGCGGGACACGCCAAGGCCCGAGCTGGAGAACGGTCATCACCGAGCAGGTAGCCAAGCCACCACGTGCCCAGTGACCCCACCTCCAGTGCCCTGGGCAGCGTCCTCCTCTCTGTCACCTCCTTCCCCACATGCCTCTCAGGGAACAACGCCCTTCAGGCCAGCAGCAGGGTGTCACCTCTCCCTTGCCCTGCCTGGCGCTCAGAGGCGGCTGCTGCCCTTTGTCCCCATGACCGTCCCTCCCCTCCCACTGGCTCTCAGGCCACAGCCAACTCAGGTCAGCAAAGCCCAGGCAGCCTGCGACACCTCCAGGGCCCTGCCTCAGCCTGGCCCCCGTCCACGCTCTGCCGGGATGGTCCTTATTAAACACCAGAGGCCTGATGCACAGCTTCGCGCACACTGAAAGGAAACTAATTAGAAGAAATATTTTAGAGGCCGGGAGGGACTGTGGGAGGGCTCCAGGGTGTGTCCGGCTCCTCTCACCCAGTCCTGATCACAAGCTAACCTACCAGTCGGAGCGTCTGCCCCCTGGTGGTCAGTCGCATCATAGTGACTGGTCGAATGGACAGTCAGACACTTAGCATATTGGGCTTTTATTATATAGGATCGTTCTAATCACTCAAGCCTGCATCCTGCTTAAAGTCCTTTCTTGTCCCCTCGGAGCCCACAAAACAGTATCAAGTTCCATGGACAAAGGCCCGTCAGCCCTAGGGCTCCCACACTCTCAGTCTTCCAGGCAAACTCCTCGCGGCCTCACACCCATCCCTCCCCTGCCCTGGGCCTCGGCACCGCTGTTCCCTCGTCTCCTGTGAGTGGCTGAGCAGCCTGCAGCTCAGCATGCCCAGCACCTGGTGAGTCTCATTGGCATGAGCACCAGGAGGACTGCGGGATAGACCAGGGCTGCAGTGTCTCCATCATGGCAACAAGGACACAGATCAGGAGACGTGAAGCCACTCGCCAAGGTCACCCAGAGTCAGTGCTCACCCGCTGCCCTTTGCTGCCCCAGAAGAGCCTGGAGAACCCAAGACGAAAGAACAGGGTAAGCGCTCAAGGTGAGTTCCCGGAGCACAGGGCGGCCGCAGCGCCGGGATGAGGAGATGGAGGAGGAGGATGCTGGGATGCAGGCGCCCCTGGTGAGACAGCTCAGAAGGAAGAGGCCTGGGGAGAGGAGATGGGGGAGGAGGAGGAGGAGGAGGAGGAGGAGGAGGAGGAGGAGGAGGAGGAGGAGGAGGAGGAGGAGATAGAGGGGGGGGAGGAGATAGAGGGGGAGGAGGAGGAGGAGGAGGAGGAGGGGGAGGGGGAGGGGCAGGGGAGGGGGAGGGGGAGGGGAGGGGGTGGACATGGTGAGACAGCTCAGAAGGAAGAGGCCTGAGGAGAGGAGATGGAGGAGGAGGAGGAGGAGGAGATAGAGGGAAGAAGAGGATGAGGAGTGGAGGAGGAGGAGGAGGAGGAGGAGGAGGAGGAGAGGGGGAGGAGGAGATAGAGGGGGGAAGGGTAGGAGGGGAGGAGGAGGAGGAGGAGGAGGAGAGGAGGAGGAGGAGATAGAGGGGGGAAGAGGAGGAGGAGGAGGAGGAGGAGATAGAGGAGGAAGAGGAGGAGGAGGAGGAGGAGGAGGAGGAGGAGGAGGAGATGAGGGGGAGGAGGAGGAGGAGGAGGAGTAGAGGGGGAAGGGAGGAGGAGGAGAGGAGGAGGAGGAGGAGGAGGAGGAGATAGCGGGGGAGAGAGGAGGCGGAGGAGGAGTAGCGGAGGAAGAGGAGGCGGAGGAGGAGGAGGAGGAGGAGGAGGAGGAGTGAGGAGGAGGGAGAGGGGGATGAGGAGGGAGGAGGAGGAGATAGGTGAGAAGGAGCAGGAGGAGGCGAGGGAGGAGAGGAGGAGGAGGGGAGGAGGAGGAGGAGATAGAGGGGGAGGAGGAGGAGGAGGGGAGGAGGAGGCGGAGGAGGAGGAGGAGGGGGAAGGAGGAGGAGGAGGAGGAGGAGAGGAGGAGGAGGAGGAGGAGGAGGAGGAGGAGGAGAGGAGGAAGAGGAGGAGGAGGAGGGGAGGAGGAGGAGGGAGAGGAGGAGGAGGAGGAGGAGGAGGAGGAGGAGATAGAGGGGGAAGAGGAGGAGGAGGAGGAGGAGGAGGAGGAGGAGGAGGCGGAGGAGGAGGAGATAGAGGGGAGGAGGAGGAGGAGGAGGAGGAGGAGGAGGAGATAGAGGGGGAAGAGAGGAGGCGGAGGAGGAGGAGGAGGAGGAGGAGAAGGGGGGGAGAGGAGGAGGGGAGGAGAGGAGGAGGAGGAGGAGGAGGAGTAGAGGGGGAAGAGGGGGAGGAGGAGGAGGAGGAGGAGGAGGAGGAGGAGGAGGGGATAGAGGGGGAAGAGGAGGAGGAGGAGGGGAGGAGGAGGAGGAGGAGATAGAGGGGGAAAGGGAGGAGGAGGAGGGGAGGAGGAGGGGGGAGGAGGAGAGGGGGAAGAGGAGGAGGAGGAGGGGGGAAGAGGGGAGGAGGAGATGGAGGAGAGGAGGAGGAGGAGGAGGAGGGGAGGAGGAGGAGGAGGAGAGGAGGGAGGAGGGGAGTAGAGGGGGAAGAGGAGGAGGAGGAGGGGGGAGGAGGAGGAGGAGGGGGAGAGGAGTGAGGGGAGGAGGAGGAGGAGGCGGAGGGGGGAGAGGAGGAGAGGAGGAGGAGGAGGATGAGGGGAGTGAAGCGGGAGGAGGAGGAGGGGAGGAGGAGGAGGAGGCGGAGGGGGAGATAGGAGGGGAGGAGGAGGAGGGGAGGAGGAGGGGAGGAGGAGGAGGAGGAGATGAGGGGGAGAGGAGGAGGAGGAGGAGGAGGAGGAGGAGGAGGAGGAGGGGAGGGGAGGAGGAGGAGAGGAGGATGAGGAGGAGGAGGAGGAGGAGGGGAGAGGAGGCGGAGGAGGAGGAGGAGAAGAGGGGAGGAGGAGGAGGAGGGAGGAGGAGGAGGAGGAGGAGGAGATAGAGGGGAAGAGGAGGAGGAGGAAGGAGGGGGAGGAGGAGGAGGAGGATGAGGAGGAGGAGGAGGAGAGGAGGAGAGGAGGGGAGGAGGAGGAGGGGAGAGGAGGAGGAGGAGGGAGGAGAGGAGGAGGAGATAGAGGGGGAAGAGGAGGAGGAGGAGGAGGAGAGGAGGAGGAGGAGGAGATAGAGGGGGAGAGGAGGAGGGAGGAGGAGGGAGGAGGAGGAGGAGGAGGAGGAGGATGGGAGGCGGGCGCCCCTGGTGAGACAGCTCAGAAGGAAGAGGCCCAGGAAAGGGGAGGCTCTGGGTGAGGTCACAGGGGTCCCAGTGGGAAACCCTCCTCTAGGAGTCAGAGTGGGACTCGAGGAATCCAGGCTGCAGTGGACAGGACACCAGGCCGGGCCTTCCACGTGCGATGGTGGGGCTGTGCAGGTGACGCCTGGACTCACGGGCGGCCCTGAAACAGAAGTAGCTCCTCCTCATGCCCAACCGGGGACACCCAGGCTGGACCTCTGGCCTAAGAAAACCTCCACTTCCAGCCCTTGGAGGTGACACTGTTAGGAAAGCTGGGGTCTTTGGGGGAGAGATACAGGCTGCCATAACCCGCAGGGCCTACCCCGCACCCCTGTCTGCTCTCCAATCCCTGTCCCGCCTCAGACGCCTGCACACCGCCAGCACTGCTCCTCCCATGGTGAGGCCAGCACTGCTCCTCACCTGCTCTGCTCCCCATCTTCTGCGGTCCTCTCCCTGTGCAGCCGCCTCCCTGAGCCCTGCAGGCCGCAGCGAGGAGCAGGGCAATGCACCAGCCACCTCCCTCGGCTGCCTGCCCGATGCCCTGGTCCCCTCTCCGGCACACTTTGCTAAGTAAAAGCCACGAGTGCTGCCCTTCTTCAGCAGAGGAACCCAGGGTGGCAGCACGCCCTGGAAAGCACCAAGTCAGCTGACGCCACAGCAGCCCCTGGGCCTGTCCCTCGGGGGCCGGGCTCAGGACATCACTTGGTTCCATTGTGCCTCCACGTCAGGGGAACTCAGACCCAGGGTAACCCCAAGGCCAGCATGTGTCACCCTCCTTGAACGTGCAGCACTGAGGAGTGTGGCTGGACCAGGTGTGCCCACCAGTGTCCACCCAGGACCACACTTGGCCCAGAGCTGAGGCAGCAGTGGGGACAGGCCAGTGGAAAGCAGCGAAGCTTTGTGCGCACGCACACGCACACACACATACACGCATACACACACACGCATACACGCACACACACACATACATACACGCACACACACGCGCGCACGCGCATACCCGGCCTCCATGAGGCTGGCCTGCCTCCCCTCCTGCTCAGCCAGCCCCAGCCCTGGCCACCCCCAGCCCTGGCAGCACTGAGCCCATCATCAGGTGCTAATTAAATCCCCTAATGAGCAAATAAGGATACAGGAGCCGGTCCTCCATGGCCCACCGCCCTCGTCTCTCCATCGGACTTATCACTCGTCACAGGATGTTTACAATAATTTTTAATTTGTGCAATTATTAATCACTTTTCTATCTGCCTCATTTGCATAATAATTAGCCATCTCACTGTTTGGCAGGCCTGTGAATGACAGTGTTCTAAATTGAATTAAGATTTTAACATTCTCTTTTCCTGCTTTCTTCTCCTCCATGCACTAATCACAGCCAGAGGGCGGTGTGAGGGGGCTGGCAGGCACTGGACTTGGCCCACTCTGTGCCCCTGAGAACTGCTGGGTGGAGGGCCTGTCTGCAGGAGGGAACATTAACCCAGACCTGGCACGTGAGGGGTTAAGGGCCTTGTGTGAGGCCTGGAGGTGAGGAGTGAGGGGTACAGGCCCGGAGGGAGGCCCACTGGCTCAGTGGCCAGGGATCAACAAAAGCACTGGGGCTTCTTTTCCAAACAGGCTGCTCTGCAAGAGGAATTGACAAGCACATTACAGGCCAGTAATGGGTCCCTGGTCACTCGTCCAGGGAACTTGACGGCTCACGCCCCCAGCAGAGAAGCAGGCCGGCCCAGTCTAAACCATGGCCGCTCCTCAGATGGACTGAGAAAACAGATCCGCCCCCTCTAGTGGCCCTCCACACTCCAGCAGGCCCACTGCCCAGGCTGGGCTCCTCGCAGACCCTGCGGGGTGGCAGGTGGGCTCCCACTGACAAGCAGGAGCTTGCTGCCCCAGCAGGACAGCAGTGGGTCCCCCCTCCCTCTCCTACCCCAGGCCCTCTGACCAGCTCTGCCCTGCCTTTCCACCACCATTGCTTGCCTCTGAGTTGCCATGGTAATCGCGGTGGCTGCCTTGGATACCCATGGCTGCTCCAGAATGCTCTACTTAGGCAGGGCAGCTCCCCCTGCAGCCCACTTCCAGCACCTCCCCTTCTCCATCACTGAGGACAAAAGGTATGATCACAGCACGTGCTCTGCAAAGTCAGATCCTGGCCTCCCCTTTAGGCGAGTTGGGGAGAAGCCGGGAGACTGGTGTGAGCCAGCAGTGGGGGCCAGGCCACCATAGCTGGGGGCGGGAACCAAACCCCACTCTGCACCCGGGGTCTCCCCGGGAAGGACTGGTCCTACTACAGAAATCCCTTCCTCCCACGGAGAGCAAGGTCTCCAACCGTGCACTTCAGGACAAGGAGGGAGTCTTCTGGGCGGGAGCAGGAGCTGGGGTTGCTGCCGCAGGCAGAGCCGGGTGAGGGAGGGCGCCAGGCTCAGCAGAGCCCTTCTCCGGGGGCTGCTCTGCCTCTCCCCACCCCACAAGTGGGAAGGGTCCAGGCATTTCTGGCGTCCACTCTGGCCACCGGGTGTCCCTGGGCTGACCCACAGCCCTCCAGCCAAGTACTAGCCCAGCTAGGAGGCCCACAGGGGCTGGGAGGACTAGTCTTTGCCTGAAGGGGCAGGACGAACACTGCCAGGCCAGAGAAGGACACAGTGTGATCCAGGAACCACAGGGCACATGGAACAACTGGGCCCCAGGGCTCGGGCTGCCCACACCCCAATGAGAGGGAGCACACCGCCTCCTTCTCACGCTGTAACAGGCCCGGGTGCGCCCAGACTTCACTGTCTCCTACTCCTCGCTCTCCCAGCTGTGCCCGCCACATCCAGCTCTCTGCTCCCGGCCTCTGGCCTCTGACCCGAGAAGGGAGCTCTTCAGACAGTGAGACCTACACACACGGCTGGTGTCACAGCAGCCTCTGCTGGCCACCTGCGCCTCCACACCTCGGCCGGGGACGGAAGGCCAGACCCTCAGAGCCATGTCACCAGGAGCCCAGGCATTGGGCTGGGACAGTCCTGCTTCTCGCCTATTGTCGCGCGCGCGCGCACACACACACACACACACACACACACATACACACACACACACACACGGTTCATTCCCAGGGCAATACGTTAAATGGTCTCTTCAGGGTCCCAGAGAGACTAGGGGGAAGGTGGAGGAGCCCCAAGCAGGGAGACAGCAGCCTTCTCTCCACCCCCAGCCAGAGGGAGTGCGGAGCCCCCTGGGCCAGAGCAGAGGCGTCAGGACAGTCCCCCTGGGCACAGGGGAGCACCTGACAGAACAGAAAGAAGACAAAGAGCCCACCCAGCAAAAGGGTGGGAACCTGAAGGGAGTTAAGTGCAATCTCCACAGACGTCCAGCAGATGGCGACGCAGAGCGCTGCTTGGGGCCCAGGCCCATTTCAGTGGGCAGCCTCATCCCGTTTGCTGCCTTGGCTCCAGGGTGTGGCCGGGCCTCCCACAAAGCTCACCTAGGCTACCACGCCTCTGGTCCCCTTTTTCCTAGCTTCATCCACTTCCTCCCAGCTGGCTTTCTAGCCTGAATCGAAAAATCAATAAATTAAGACATTTCAAAAGTCCCTCCTCCCTCCCCATCTCCCGCTCTGCCACCAGGCAGGGAAGAGAGGTGAGAGCAATCAGACCCAGCTAGGGGCTCCTGTACCCCTCCCTCTCACGCTGCTGCCTGGTGGATGCAAGGCTTTTAGGGATCCCTTTCTCTCCACCCACCTGGGTTGGGATCCCTGACTTCAAAGGTATAGGGACCTCTGTGTTTCTTTGTGCAGTGGGAATGGAGTCATAGAAATCAGGGACTATCTATATATTCTGTCACTTGGAGAAGTTCATGCAAATTAGCTACAAAGTAATACACAAATGTGCACTGTCAATATCAGATACCAACAACTGTGGCACTTCGGGGACTCAGCGGCAGGTTCCGCTCCACAAAGCCTGGTCATCTGAGTGGTGAGAGGGGTTCCTGCACTGCCCCCTCCCAAGGCCCCCGGGGAGTGAGCATGGGGCCAGCCCTGCTGGAGGCCGAGGAAGTCAAGCTCTGCACTGACACAGCTCGGGGTCCGGCTGGTTGACCCCTGAGCCACCATTTCCCCTCCAGCCTCATGCCAAGACTTCCTAGGCATGAGGCTGGGGCCAAATTGGTATTTTTATGCCCCTTTTTTGCCCTTGCAGGAGAGGATTCTTGTGAAAAGGAAAAATAAGGGTCATAAAATCCTTAGGAAGATTTCAGAGGTGCCCCGCCTACAGGTGCACATTACCTGCGGAATTCCGGAAGTTCACACTCTCCCAGTTCCTACCAACCTAGCACTGAGGTGAAGCCGACCGACCCATGGTTATTGTCTCCTATAGCCCAGGCTTCGCGATAGATGCTGGAGAAGGTGGTCTCTGCCTCTATTAAGCTCGGGCTGGGCAGGGGGCGCGTACATACCACAGCTGATTGCAATGTGGAGATTTACACTAGAGTCAGGTGTGCACACATATTATGGGAGCAGGCTTACAGAGGAAGCATTTAATTCCGCCATCCCACCGGGAGTGGCAGCCAGGGACGACTCCACAGAGGAAACAACCTGGGAGCTGGGCCCTGCGTGCATGGGCTCGGCTAGGGAGAGGAGGGACAGGGCAGAGGCAGCAGTCGGGGAAAGCACGGAGGCCTGAGCCATCGGCATCTGACCAAGGGAAGTGAGAACTCCTGAGGGTTCGGGGAAGGGGCAGACTGGCCAGGGCAAAGGGACCCTGATAGAATGCTGAGGACGGCCGACACCTGGACACAAGGGTTTCGTCCTCCATCTGCCTCCCACACGGCCCTGGAGGACATCCTGTCCTCAGTCTCCTGCCGATGCTGGGACTACCGTGCTTCCTCACCCTGTTCCCACAAAAGCCACAGCCTCTCTGGGACGTGGAGGCCGGCTCCTGAGAGGCAGCCCCTGGCTAATTAAGCATTCACCTCATTGTGGCCACGACAATCAGCCCAGTCAGTGGTCAGCAAACTGCGGCTCATGAGCTACATGCGGCTCTTTGGCCCCTTGAGCGTGGCTCTTCCACAAAATACCACGTGCAGGCGCGCATGCACAGTGCAATTGAAACTTCGTGGCCCATGCGCAGCAGTCGGTATTTTGTGGAAGAGCCACACTCAAGGAGCCAAAGAGCCGCATGTGGCTCGCGAGCCGCAGTTTGCCAACCACTGTCCCAGCTGATTAGACTAGGCTCCTCATGGTGCTTTGGGGGCATCCTGAAGACACCGAACACACTTGAGCCTCCTCTCACTCAGAGTAACCCCCTCAAGAATTTTTCATTCATTCATTTGGACAAAAAGGATAGGTTTGGGTAGCTCTGTGGTTTAGCCCGTTTCCTCAACTGCAAATGAAAATATTAGCATCAAATATGCTGCCTGGCCAGTGTGGCTCAATGGTTGAGCATTGCCCTATGCTCCAAGAGGTTGCCGGTTCAACTTCCAGTCAAAGCACATGCCCAGGTTGTGGGCTCGATCCCCCATGGGGGCCATGCAAAAGGCAGCCAATCAATGCTTCTCTCTGATTGATGTTTCTATCTCTCTGTCCCTTTCCCTTCCTCTCTCTCTAAAATCAATAAAAACATTTTAAAAATGTGTTGAGGTTTTATGAGATAGATGTTTAGAGAGTGTCTTACCCAGAGAAGCTCTCAGTAAATGACAGCTAGCCTGACCAGCATGGCTCAGTGGTTGAGCATTGACCTATGAACCAGGAGGTCATGGTTCAATTCCTGGTCAGGGCACATGCCCGGGTTGTGGGCTCGATCCCCAGTATGGGGCGTGCAGGAGGCAGCCAATCCATGAGTCTCTCTCATCACTGATGTTTCTATCTCTCTCTCCCTCTCCCGTCCTCTCTGAATCAATAAAAAATATATCTACACTAATAAAAGACAAAGATGCTAATTGACCATACCTTTGCTACACCCATCAGCCAATCAGAAGAGTATGCAAATTAACCCAACAAAGATGGCTGTTAATTTGCATACTGCAGGCAGGGTGGGACAGCACCATCCGTCGCCTGCCCCACCGCCATCCGGGCCTGCCATCTGCGACCCAGGGTGGTGGGGCGGGACAGCAGCGATCTGCCACCTGCCCAGCCACCATCCGGCCCTCCCATGTGCGACCCGGGGCGGCCGGGTGGGACAGAAGCCATCTGCCACCTGCCTGGCCGCCATCCGGCCCTCCCGTGTGCGACCTGGGGAGGATGGGCGGGACAGCAGTGGAGATGGGAGAAAGCCAGGCAGCGGAGATGGAAGGGAGAGAGGCGGCGGAGAAGGGAGCGAAGTCTGCCAAGCAGGCTTCGCTCCCTTCTCCACTGCTTCGCTCCGGCCTCAGGAAGCCCTATTCTTGCAGGAATCTTCCTGCAATGGGCCTCTAGTATTTTAAAATAAATAAATAAAAATACATGGCCATGTGCCCTGACCTCTTGGTTCATAGGTCGACGCTCAACCACAGAGCCATGCTGGCTAGGCAATAAAAATATATTTTTTAAAAAATAAATAAATGTCAGCTGTTAGTTCATCTGAGAGATGCCTTGGGCTAGGAAGTGGGACTTGAAAATGAATAAGAGACCTGAATGAGAACATAATAAGAAAATAAGGAATCCTGGCCATAGGACTTCACAATCCACAAAGTAGCATGATGAATGTTCGGTACAAGGTGCCATGAGAGCTCAGAGAAAGGCTGACTCAAAGAAAGACTGGGAGCAGCAGCCTGGGTTGCACTGAGCCCCTGAGCAGAGCTGGGCAGATGGCACCCCGTAGGCCCTGCCACAAGGCCCACGGCTCCCAGCACCTTGCTGGACACTTGTGTTTGCCTTTGGCGATGCTTTCCCTTTAGTCCACATGGAAGACTTTCCAAACTGTACTCAGAAGTGAAGGCCTCCTCAGCATGAGGCCACAAATGTGAACCTCAGGAGAAGGAAGGGGCCAAATAGCCCCATGCCGCCCCCGCCCCCGCACCTGGGGCCTGTCCCACTCTGACCCTGGCATGGGGACACTCAGCATTGCAGCGGATGGAACCGGAGTCAGAACGGCAGCTGAGCTAGTTCTCATCGCCCCTCCCAATAGCTGCATCCTGACAAAATCTCCCGCATGCAGGTGCGATGGCCCCACAGCTCCTCCCTCCCATGGGCTCCACACCTACCCTGACTCCTACACCCGCGGCCAAAATTAAACTGTTCTTTGTTTGCCAGCCAAAAAGCTGCTTCCAAAAGGGCAGCTGGCATCCCCGCCGTGTCTGCCCTTGAACCTCAGATGCTGAATCTGTCTGGCCAGAGCAGGATGCTGGCCTTCCTCCCTCTCCCTGCAGAACTGGAGGGGCTCCCACAGGTCTTGGGAGGGGGGGTGGTCCTGGTGGCTTCTGAAGCAGGAGGGAACAACACCCTGACGCTCTAACCCTTCTGCTCCTGGAGCCAGCTCCTCCATCCCTTTGGACAGACACCAGCAGCTGCCGAGCCCTGGGAAAAAGCAGACCTTTCTTGGAGCCTGGCCCTTCTATCAGTGAGTCCGCCACTAACCGTCCTCACGTAAGCCACTCCCCCAACCGCCACTACTTTTAAGGCAAAAAAAAGACCTGAAATTCAGAGAAAGCCTCCTGCCCACCCCACCCCCACCCCCAGGTTCTTACTGATCTAAATAAACTCAATTTGGTCTGAGAAACAGCAGCTGTGTGGTCACCTTTATTTGGGGTTATTAATATCATGAATACATTTGTGTTCAGTGCCTGGTACGTTGTGCCTTGTTGTGTGGTATTTTGTGCCTTTAAATCAACTCAGCAGATCCAAGCAACAGCAGCCTCCTGATCACCACACCCTCTGTCTGAGGAACAGCAGCTGTACGTGAAGCCTCCCCCCACCAGCCAGAAGAGCCACCACAGCTGTGAACAGCACCCACCAGAGGAGCTGCTGCCAACTGAGGAGCAGCTGCTACCGCAACCACCCTGGGAGCAACCACAGCCCGAGGAGCCACTGCCACCCAGGGAGCAGCCACTGAATGACTCAACATCTAGATATGTCGGTGAGATCAAACATGGGTAGACAAAGAAACCCCCAAAGGAAAGAAAAGGAGGGCTCGCCAGAAAAGCAGCTAAGTGAAACAGAGGCATGCAACATGACAGAAAAAGAATTCAGAATAAGGGTCCTAGAGTGCAGGCATGGATGGAACTGGAGAGCATTATGCTAAGTGAAATAAGCCAGTCAATGAAGGAAAAATACCACATGATCTCACTCATTCATGGATAATAAAGACCATTATAAACTTATGAACAATAATAGATACAGAGGCAGAGCTGCCTCAAACAGACTGTCAAACTGCAGCGGGAAGGCCGGGGAGGGTTGGGGGGCAGGAGGTAGGGCGGTAAGAGATCAACCAAAGGACTTGAATGCATGCATATAAGCATAACCAATGGACATAAGACACTGGGGGGTATGGGAGGCCAGGGGATTGTAAAGGGCAGGGGGAAAAAAGGACACATATGTAATACCCTTTGTAATACTTTAAGCAATAAAACAATAAAAATAAATAAATAGATAAATAAATAAAAAAATAAATAAATAAATAAATAAACTCAATTTGGGTTCTGCCTAGACACTAGCAGCACCAGCCCTGCCCCATGGATCCCCTTAGTGAAGTGATGGGCTGCTAGGAGATGGATGGGAAGAGTCACTGGAATAGGCCAATCACTACTCCTCTTGCTGCTCCAGACCCCGCCTCTCCTGGGGACAGAAGGCCCCACCCACAGACTGCCCTTCAGAGAGCAGCACCAGTCCCTGTGGCCAGAGACACTGTCTCCACAGTCAGACATCCTGGGGGGCAGGTCAGATCAGGTGAGACAGTGAATCAGCAGGGACACCTGTCATTGATGCAACAGACATGCTCTTGAATTATCTCCATGTTAACATGTAAGAGAAGATACTATTTATTAAGCACCTACTACATGCCAGACACCAGGCTAGATACTCATTCCAAACCCTCCCAGTGACGCAGGAAGGGATGTGTCACCCTGACTGCAGCTAAGGGAAGGGTGCCTCCCACTAACTGTAAGAATCCTGGCTCGGAGACGGTAAGTAACTTGCTAGAAGGTGGAACCTGCCTCATTTTCCATGACCGCTCCTCTAGGAGAATGGCCCCCACTGCTTTCCCCGTTAAGGAGGGGGATGAAGAAAGACCCCCAACAAAGGGGCAAGTGAGCTTCCCACTCTGGGGAAGCAGCAACAGGGACCCACTCTCTGTGCATCCCCAAGCCACAGCACTCAGACTCCTGGCGCCCCTCCAGCACCACAGGGAGACCGGCCCTCCGCATGGTGGTGAGAAGCCCTCCCCGCAGGGGGCAGCGTGGGCCAGGGCAATGGGCCAGGGCAGCAGCACTCGGCGGGAAGCAGGACCTACCTTCGGTTCCCAACCCACCAGGGCACTGCTGTCCCCCAGGAAGACCCCAGGGGAGGGAACCCCACCCCAGGAGAAAACAACAAGCAGCAAGGCCTGGGCCCTCGCTCCTCAAGAGCCCTCAGGCCACATGGTAGTCCAGGACCCTCTGGGAGGGGACCATGCCACCCACCCCCTCCCAGCTGTCAGCCCTGCAGTCCAGGCTTTCAGAGCTCAGGTGATCCAAAAGGGGCTGGCAGGCCATAGGGGGTTCCACACTAAGGACTCTTTAGTTCTGGTCGTGGGGAAACACCATGAGGGCAGAGTGAGGGAAGAGGCAATGCTGACATATTTGGGGGCTGCTGTTCCTGTTCTATGAGGCTCAGTCGAGTACAGCTGCCATACAGGAGCCGAGGCCAGGGGCCCAAAGCACCTTTAACCGCATGACTTCCCGCTGAGGTGGCTCTCTGCACACGTTCCTGCTCCCTCAGGCAACCACTACTCATCACATTTCCTTCCAGACCCGCCTCTTGGTCAATCGATGTTCCCAGTTCACACTCAGGGCAGAAAATAGCACCAGTGATGCGTCAGGGCTGCACGGAGTGCATTGCCACATCAGAGTGACTGCCTGGCGCCAAGGTGGAGCCAGGACCTCAACCTGTACCCCAAAGGAGCGGCCAGGATGGAGTGAGCAACCGGAACTGCTGGCAGCTGCAGGGCAGCCCAGGGGAAGGGCTGGAGGGCCCAAGGCAGTAACTCCAGCACTCAGTCCTCCACCCATTTCAGAGACATAGCGTAGAAGGTAGCATAGCAAAGGACTGATTGTGTAAGAATCCCGCCTCTCTGTCTAGTTCAGATTTACTTAGTCCTCTCCTCGCCTAGGCTCTCATCACAGCCTATGCTATTCATAACGGGGCTGGCCTCTTGCCCCCGCCTCTCCAGGAGACAAGCCAGACACGAAGGCGCCAGGTTCTGCAGTGCCCAGGGAACTGGAGTCGGGCACTCCACCTGCCTGTCCTTATCCTGGCCCCCCCACCTTTCCAAGCCTCTCCCTTGGGGCTCAGAACGGCTCTCTACATCCCTGACTACTCGTTCCTGAAAGGCGAGAAGGCCCAGCTCAAACCCAAAGCCAGTCATATGTGCACAATGTTACACATACGGTGCAGAAACCACAGTCCCAGTCCAAAGCAGATGAGAAATCAGCCTAAGCCAAAATCACCCAAAGGCTAAATGACCAGGGACAGACTCGCAACCACAGCAGCTCGTCTCCCCAGCAAACACACGCCCGAGCTCCTGCTTGGCAAGCCCACGTTCCCTAGGCCGTGGCCTCTGGCTGCCTAGCTGGGTGCTTGAGAAATGCTCTCCACCTCTGGCCTCTGCCTGCAGGGCTCACACCCTCTCTGCTGGGTCTTAGCAGGACTGCTGGGGAGTGTGGGGGAAAAAAACACAGATAAAACAAATTAAAATTTCATTTTCAGGGAAAAAATAAAAACACTTTTGTTTGAAATCACCTGAAAATACTCTGTCTGTCTAGTGTAGGCAGACACACAAATGAAAGGCGAAGCAAGCATGCAGTGGCACAGCGCCCTTCTATTGGGCGTGCCTGAGTGGCTTCTCAGGGGGAGTCCCACTTGCAGAAACATTTTCACTTCATGCTGCAAACATCCAGATAGTGCGGGACACTGCCCCTGGCTGGCAGCCACTGAGCAGTCGCGGCAGCAGCCGAGTGGGCCGAAGCACATGTCCACGGTGGGAAGGGCAACGCCAAGGTGGATGGAGACACAGTAACAGGGTAAAGTGCCCAAGCTCTCTGCCAAGAAGCAATCAGGATGAGGGTCCTGGCAACTCCCTCAACCCAAATGGTGGGGGCAGGGAATAGGAGAGAGAGTTTACCCCGCCAGGACACCCCTACCCCACTTTTCTTGGGAAATCTGCAGCCACTTACAGACTGATGTCTCCCTGACCACAGAGGTGAGGTACACAAGCAACTGACGTATGTTTGACACATGGCAAGCACATAACCAAAAATAGCAATTAAAAATCATTATTACTATTTCCCCGGACATGCATTCATTCCTCTCTTCCCAACTGGATTACCTCCTCCCAAATCCCTGGTAAGAGTCAAATGCCCTGGCCAGTTTTCTCAGTGGTTAGAGCAGCGGCCTGTGGACTGAAGGGTCCAGGGTTCTATTCCGGTTAATGGCACGTACCTCGGTTGCAGGCTCAATCCCCAGCCCCTGTTGAGGCGTGTGCGGGAGGCAGCCAATCGATGTGTCTCTCTCACATCGATGTTTCTCTCTCCCTGTCTCTCTCCCTCCCTTCCACTCTCTCTAAAAATCAACAGAAAAAATATCAGTGAGGATTAACAAACAAACAAACAACAAGAAAGTGTCAAGCATAAGGGCCCCTCTAGCACACTCGGGGTCCTGAAAGCCAGGTTCCAACTGAAGCCCCAGCAGGCAATTCTTCCAGCCCCAGGTACACCATGGGAACCGCACTGCAGAGGCAGGGAGAGGCCCGGTAAGGAGTGCTGTGGGCTCTCCCCTCACTGCTCGTCCTGCTACCAGGGTGAGGATGGCTGTGGGGAACTGCAGGGAGAGGAGTCTGATGTTTAAATCCGGGCTCTTTTCCAACTCAGAGCGATTCTGAGCAAGTTCACCTCTTTGCACAAATGTTCTCTCTCCTGCCAAAAGAAAAGACAGGAGAGAAAACGGCCCTGCTCACAAGTTCGAGTCCCCTGTGACTGTAAGTCCTTGGCTGACAGGGTGCTGAAGGTACTGTCAGGGGCGGAGGTTTACTCCTCTCCCGCTGCTGGCTCCGTCTCCCCCCAAGGGTCTGGGTCCATGGCATCAGCTGAGGATCGAGCTACCACCGGACTCCTGCTGCCTTGTTTTCTGAAAGGGTGGACCTGTGCGAGCCCAAGGTCAACAGCATCAACTGTGAGGCAAACACAAGTTCTCTGCTGGTCAACGGCCAACAGGTACGGCAGAGTCTAGGTCATTCCCAGACACAGTCAGGGACGTGGCAAGGACAGCGTGTCACGGGAGAGCTACAGCGCGGCTCCCGCCTGGCCCAGAATCTCTCCGCCTATTTTACAGGCCAGTCCCACTGCCTGAAAGCCAGCTCCCGGAGTGCTGATGCCAACAATGACTCAAAACTCAAAAGAAACCAGGAGAAAGAAACAGATCAAGTAATCTGTGCAAAAATGCACAGTTCAGGACACACATCTCCTAACAACTCAAACCAGTTCTTGAGACAGCTACCTCCCGGCCCGGGCTCCGCCTCCTCCAGCCCGGGCTCGGCCTCCTCCAGCCCAGGCTCCGCCTCGTCCAGCCTGGGCCGGCTTCACAGACGGTTTCATTGCTTTCACCCAAATTCCATGTCTGCTAACATCTTACATAACTAGGGCACATTTATCAAAACTAGAAGATTAACATTGCATATTTCTATAAACTGAATTCCGGACTTTAATCAAATTTCACCAGTTTCACCACTCATGTCGTAATCTTGAGCCATTTTAAAAGTTTACAGCAAGGAGTCAAAGGGCAAGACACTGGGCGTTAGTCCCAACTCTGCCGCATGCGAATGTAGAACCTTAACATTTCTTTTCTGAGCTCTTTCCTCCCTAAAAGTCCCTCCATCTCACAAATGCTGCTTCTAGACACACGTCCAGTCTACCCCTCATCTCCCTGCCTGACTCCTCTCTGACGGCCACTGCCAATTAGGGAAGAGACAGCCCTGTCTTGTAGACTCCAGCGGAGAATCTCCAGTTAGAAAATGGAGTACCTTTTTTTTTTTTTTAAGCATTTTTTTTTATTTTTTTTAATTAAATCTTTATTGTTCAGATAATTACATTTGTTCCTCTTTTTTCCCCCCCATAACTCCCCTCCTCCCAGTTCCCGCCCCACCCTCTGCCCTCACTCCCTACCCACTGTCCTCATCCATAGGTGCACGATTTTTGTCCAGTCTCTTCCCGTATCTCCCACACCCCTTTCCCCCCCAAGAATAGTCAGTCCATTCCCTTTCTATGTCCTTGATTCTATTATAATCACCAGTTCATTCTGTTCATCAGATTATTTATTCACTTGATTCTTAGATTCACTTGTTGATAGATGCATATTTGTTGTTCATAATTTGTACCTTTACCTTTTTCTTCCTCTTCCTCTTCTTAAAGGATACCTTTCAGCATTTCATATAATCCTGGTTTGGTGGTGATGAACTCCTTTAGCTTTTCCTTATCTGTGAAGCTCTTTATCTGACCTTCAATTCTGAATGATAGCTTTGCTGGATAAAGTAATCTTGGTTGTAGGTTCTTGGTATTCATCACTTTGGATATTTCTTGCCACTCCCTTCTGGCCTGCAAAGTTTCTGTTGAGAAATCAGCTGACAGTCGTATGGGTATCCCCTTGTAGGTAACTGAGTTTCTTTCTCTTGCTGTTTTTAAGATTCTCTCTTTATCTTTTGCTCTTGGCATTTTAATTATGATGTGTCTTGGTGTGGTCCTCTTTGGATTCCTTTTGTTTGGGGTTCTCCGCGCTTCTTGGACCTGTAAGTCTATTTCTTTCACCAGGTGGGGGAAGTTTTCTGTCATTATTTCTTCAAATAGGTTTTCAATATCTTGCTTTCTCTCATCTTCTGGCACCCCTATAATTCTGATGTTGGTACGCTTGAAGCTGTCCCAGAGACTCCTTACACTATCCTCGCATTTTTGGATTCTTTTTTCATTTTGCTTTTCTGGTTGGGTGTTTTTTGCTTCCTCGCATTTCAAATCATTGACTTGATTCTTGCGCTCCTCTGGTCTGCTGTCGGAGTCTGTATAATATTCGTTATTTCAGTCTGTGTATGCTTAATTTCTAGTTGGTTCCTCAATATAACATCGAGGGTCTCATTAGTTTTCTTGTAGATCTCATTAAGTTTATCGGCGGCTTCTAAACAGTTCTTGAGAGACCTTAAAAGTGTGGTTCTGAACTCTATATCTTCCATTGACAATTTTGTGCTGTTTCTTTGTCTCCGCATTTTGTTATGCTTCCTTGGTGCACCCCCTAGTGGTCTTTGTGCGCAGTCTTATAGTTAAACCTTGATTGTTGTAGCTAATACTAGGGAGGGTTTGACCTCCAGGCCAAGTGGCTATGAGAATCAGCAGTGTCTGCGTGAGAGAACTTCTGTCCGAAAATGGAGTACCTTTGAGATGTTCAGATCTCAAAGTTATTTCAAAGTCCAGGTCTGTCTCCTGGCTGGGGGACGGCCTTACTTCAGGAATCTAAGTGCACTCTGCAGCAGAGATAGCAGCTGTCCAGCCACACCCACTCCTCCCTTCTTCCTGGGTGTGTGTTACATTTCTCCTGCTTCCCAGAATTAAGGGGCAGCCATGCAACTGAGTTCCAGCCAACAGAAGGTGAATGGGAGTGTGTGCCCCTTCTAGAGCTGGCCCATAACATCTGCCATGCGTCCTCCAAGCTCTGCTCAACTCACTAAAAAGGCAATGCCCAAAGCAACCTTGGAGACCGTGGTAACACTGGCATCAGCCTCATCCCTAAATGACTGTATGGATTGGAGTATCCCCCAACCCCTACTGGCTCAACCTGGCATTACATGAGTGAGGAGGGGGGAAAAACAAACACCTATTGTGCCGTTATGGTAAGCCAGTCCATTTGGAGGCTATCATAGCAGCTTAGCCCACCCTAATACAGGCACTAAATGTCAATTCCACTAGCGCAAGACCTTGCTTCTGGGGCTGCGCTCAGGGCCTCAGGTGCTGACAGCTGAATTGATCACACACCTGAGTTCAGGGCACACTACATCCATGCAAGGCCACTCTTTAAAAAAAATGTTTTTATTGATTTCAGAGAGAGGAAGGAAGAAAGAGGGATAGAAACATCCATGATGAGAGAGGATCATTGATCAGCTGCCTCCTGCACACCCCCTAATAGAGATCAAGCCCACAACCCACGCATGTGCCCTGACTGGGAATCAAACCATGATAGGTCAACAATCAACCACCGAGACACACTGGCGGGCAAGGCCACTCTTTGTTTCCCTTTCTCTCTGTTCCCCATGCTGTTCCCTCCCATAAACCCTAGTCTAGTGGGTTAGACATATATATCTTCTCCTTTAAAAATGCCGCCACTCTCATTATTCACAATAGCCAAGATATGGAAGGAACCCACGTACCCATCAGCAGACAAGTGGATGAAAAAGCAGTGGTACATACATACAATAGAATATTACTCAGCACAAAAAAAAGAATGAAATCTTACCTTTTTTTACAGCATGGATGGAACTGCTTTGAAGTAAGATATGTACATATTTAATGCATTAGTTATCTATTTCTGTAAAACAAATTACTTCAAATCAGCAGCTTAATACAGTAACACCCACAGAACGAGAGAAAATATTTACAAATCATATATTTGATGAGACTTGTAACTTAGAATATAAATGAGTGTATGTCAAATAACCCAATTAAGAAATGGGCAAAGGATTTGAATAAACATTTCTCTAAAGAAAATACATGAAGATAGTGAGCATCATTAGTCGTTAGGGAAATGTATATCAAAACCTCAATGAGGGCCTACCTGGTTTGGCTCAGTGGATAGAGTGTCAGATTGCGGACCAAAGGGTCCCAGGTTCAGTTCTGGTCAAGGGCATGTACCTCAGTTGCAGGCTCCTCCCCAGCCTGGGCCCTGGTCAGGACACATGCAGGAGGTAACCAATCGATGTGTTTCTCTCACTTCGATGTTTCTCTCTGTCTTTCCCTTTCTCTTCCACTCTCTCTAAAAATCAATGGGAAAACATCCTCAGGTGAGAATTAACAAAAATACAAACAAACAATAAAAAATAAAAAAAAAACACAATGAGGGCCTTGACTGGATAGCTCATTTGGTTAGAGCATCATGCTGATACACCAAGATTGTGAGTTCGGTCCCCAGTCAGGACACATACAAGAAGCAACCAATGAATGCATAAATAAGTGGAAGAACAAATTGATGTTTTGCTCCCTCTCCCTTTCTCTCTTTATCTAAAATCAATCAATTTTTTTTAAACTACCACAAGGAGCCCAGCTGGTGTGGCATAGTTGGTTGAGTGTCATTCCATGCCCCAAGAGGTTGCCGGTTCAATTTCTAGTCAGGGCACATGCCCAGGTTGCGAGCTCAATCCCCAATAGGGGGTTTGCAGGAGACAGCTGACCCATGTTTTTCTCTCATCAATGTTCTACCCCTCTCTCTCCCTCTCTCTTCCTCTCTCTAAAATCAATTAAAAAAAAAAAGTGTTGTTTTTTTTTTTAAAAAAGTGATTCCAAGATGGCAGTGGATTAAGTGGAAGCTACACTGACATTTCCTCAGGACCAAACTGGAATTACAACTGAAATATGGAAAAATCATCCTGAATAACCAACTGAAGACTAGCTGGAGAGAAACCTTATATAACCAAGGACATCAAATGGAGACCGCATAGAGACTGGTAGGAAGCGCGAAGGCATGAGAGGGCTTTCCAGGCACCCCGGGAACTGGTGGAGTTCCGGAGGGTCATCTCAGCTGTGGGGGGGTGCCACTGAGAACTCTGGGTCTAAAGCCTAAGCTGGACTCCCCAGCCCAGACCACCAGAACTGAGAAAGGTGCGCACGTAACATCTGGCTGTGAAAAGTAGCAGGGATGCTGTCTGCCAGGGAGAGGTGGCTGGAAATGCAGGCACTCTCTTAGTGGGCCAACACACATTTCGTGTGCAGCCTTGGGCTCCAGGAGAGGGAGGGCAGAGTGGACTATGTTAGGTCAGAGAGAGCCCAGGATCGGATACATGCAGACATGTGATGAGATAATGGACACGCCCCCTGGAATTTCTGACAGATCAGCATGCCAGACACAGATACCAGCTTCTCCCTGAATCCACAAGACCCCCACACAGATACTGACTCCTTCCTGAATACCCTGCCGACCCCTGTGGTGGAAACTTCCTCAGTTCATGTCCCCGTCCCTCACTCAACCGCAGTATAAAACAAAGCCCCCCCCCTGTGGGCACGAATCCACTGGCCCTGTCTTTGGGGTCCGTGGGTCGCCCGGGGACGCAGAATAAAACCTTTCCTTTCTTTCTTTTCTGATTGACTCAACTCTATTTCCTATGCCGCCTCCTGAGCCACCTAACCTAACATTTGGTGCCTTGAAACCCGGGTGGCGCGAGCACCCCATTTGGCCGTCCCTCCATGGCTCGGGGTGCCCGCCTCGCCCTCCTCGTGGCCCAGGATCCATCAGGACCTTGTTTCTTCATCTCGGCAACCCTTTCCCGGTTTGGCAACATCAGCGGTGAGTCCTGCCCCGCCCCCATGCCCGTTCCTGGTGGCCACCCGCCCGTCTCTGTCTGTAAACGCAGCCACGTCAGAGACAGTCTTTCCGGACCCTTCCAGGAAGGTTTCTCCGGACCTCAGAGAGGTAGCAGAGATGTCTCTTACCCCTCCCCTCCCCCCCTCCCCCCCGTCCCTCCGTTCGTCCATAGCAGGGTTAAACCGCTGAAATGTCAGCCTTTCGCCCCGCTACAGGCCACGGGCATTGAGCACGGGGCATCCAAATTCCAAAATTAATCCGAGCACACCTCTAGGGTGCCTGCTCACCCATCTGGCTAAACACTTGGCCTGCCCCGGACCTGCATCCTATTTCTGTAACGTAGCATGGCCTCAGTATGAAAGCGGGACTTGACTTTACCGTCTGCACCGATCTCAGTAATTTCTGCCAGCGAACTGGGAAATGTGCCCAAGTCTCTCTTTCTCTCTCTCCACCCCATCTGCATCCCGGTCCCCCTCACCCAAAGTTCCTTCCACCTCCTCTCTTCGCCCCGTCCTCCCTCCTTCCCCCGGGCTGTGGCCGTGCTGCGCAGCGTGCCGCCGAGCCCACGGTGTGTGTGGTATGTGTGTGTGGGTGGGTTCATGTGCTGTGTGTGGGGGGCGGCGATGGCACCGCCATTGTCCCTGCGTCCTCCCACCCCTCCTCCACCAGAGACCACCGTGAACTCCCCGGGCAAAAGCCGCCCATTCTCCCGCTGGCCTCATGCCCCTGTTCATCCACACCCTCTTCTCCTCCCTCCCTGCCAGACCCTCCTCCAGCCACGCCTTCTCCGCCGTTACCTACTGATCCCGCCTCCCGTCTTCTGCCATTACCTGCTGATACCGCCTCCCCTCTTCCGCCCGTCTGTGACCACTGGCTGCCGCCACCGCCGCAGCAGCAGCCACTGCGGGAGCGGGAAACTCAAGTCGCCAGATGACAACCCCGCCCCCACCCTGCCTGCTTCCCCAGTCCACAGGTCCCACCTTCCTCTGTCCCTCCTCCCTTCTGCCCCGCCCCTGGGAGGTTGCGGTGTTCCCCCTGTGCGCTGGTGTTCATTCTAACTGCCCCCCTTCCTCTTTGCGCTCCGCCAAATCTCTGTCCCCATGACTGCCAGCAATTTAATTCACAGGTGGCCAGCCAGTTCCCTTTGCAAAACGCCTCAGCTCTTTCTCTTCAGACCCTCTTAACCAGCAGCCACCTACTCCCCTATCCCTGAGAGCCCAAATCCTGAGAACGTTAGCTCCAAAACAGCCTCTTTATTTCTGTGCCCATTCTACCCCTGAGGGAGGCAGCAGGGACTGAGGGCATAGTCTGAGTCTATGCCCCCACTCTCTACATCCAGCCTCACAGATTGAGAGGCATGTCAGGTCCTTTTCCACAGACCTGACCACCTTAACCGTAAACTTCCATAAACCTTTTTAACCTGACCTTTAAGGTCCTTAATAGCCCTCAGACCCCAGTCTGAGATCGAGTGAACATGGCCTTTAAGGTTAATACCCGTGAGGAGCAGGCAGAATCAAATCGGGAGGCCTGCCTTCGACAGAAGGTAGACCTGCAAACTCATGCCTTGGTTGCAGCCCTGTGGTCGAAGGCAGCCACCATGGCCCCAAGGGGGCTGTGCGCGGTGGGGGTGCAACGAAAGGAACGCCACCTGGAGAATGCTTCAAATGCGGAAATGAAGGCCACTGAGCAAAGCAGTGCCCCCGGCCCCGGGCTCCAACCAAGCCCTGCCCAGTGTGAGGCTTAAGAGGCCACTGGAAAAGTGACTGCCCCTGGAAAAGTGGCAGACCCTCTGCGCCCCAGCATGGAGGGGCCGTCCTTCCAGGTCATGACCCGCCGCTGGCCATGCTGGGACTGGCTGAAGCCCCGACTCGATGACCCCCCCAATCACCCTTGCCAAGCCCAGGTCACAATGAAGGTAATGGGTGCAACGGGTCTCCTTCCTGATCGACACGGGGGCTGCCTTCTCTGTCCTGCCCTGCTTTTTAGGGCCCCTTTTTCCTTCCAAGATCTCGGTCATGGGTATTGACAGCAAATCTGCCTGCCCACTGGCCACCGGACCCCTTCCCTGCCTCCTTGATGATAGCCCTATAACCCACTTGTTCTTAGTCATGTTTTCATGCCCCGTGCCCCTGTTAGGACGAGATATCCTCACCATCCTAGCAGCAACTCTGCAGCTCACTCGGAGCCCTTCAGCCTCCCTGCTCCTTCCACTCCTGGCCCCCTCCCTTCACAGGGACGCCGATTCCCCACTGCCATGCGTCCTGTTATGGGGCCCTGTTGTCCCAGACCACAGTCGCCTACCTCAGTCTCGCTGTGAACGCCTTATCTCCTTATCTTCTCCACGACTGTCCCCTCCTCTGAACAAGAAATGTTCTCCTTCTTCAGGCTCACTGGGTACTCTTGCCTCCGGGTTCACAACTGTAGTCTTCTTGCAAACCTCCTCTATGACATGACATGGTGAAGGAACCCCCCGCCCCCTCACTGAGCCCATAGATCCCAAGGCCAATATCCTCATCCCTTTAATGCTCTGAAAACTATAATCTGACCTCAGCGCCTTCTCGCCCCATCCCCTCCACCCTTCCCAAAGGAAACGTCCTTGAATGCACAGGTTTATTCAACAGACTGGCTATTATCAGAAACTGAGATCATTATCTCTAGGAAAAATGCGGCAGTTTTAAAATCCAAGCGGCTAGAGGCCTGGGAACAGGCTGCGCGACCTGCTCCCTCCCTCCCCCCGCCTTTTCTCCAGCCTCATATCCAGGTACCTGGCTTCCACTGCTCCGTCCCTTTCTTTTACCTTGGATAACAGCGCATTCTAACATTCCCTCCCACTTTCACTGCAATACCTACCTCTCTCAGGCTCACCAAATGCCTCCCACCATCCCTGAAGAAGATTCAGCGACACCATCCAGGACCTGATGACCCATCATTCCTCACAGGCCCTTACCTGGCAAGGGACCCTCCAATTTTTACTCCAGAAAAAGCTCAGGTTTTTCATATTTTCAGGTGAAATGGGACATGGAATGATGAGGGAGTCATCAATTCTACTGTCTGGATGGGAAATCCTCTAGTGTCACTCTCTATTTACGAACTCTGGACCTACTCCTATGCCCACTCTCATCAACACAACTTTGCATCTACTCTCTAACATCAATCCCTCCTCCTCTACATCCTGCTGGATTTGTCTGTCACTGGCTCGAACCCTCATCATAGCCACTCAATTCCAACATATTGGACCATCTAACTAAACTCTCTCTAGAAATTCGCAGCTCCTGGCTGAACCTCCTGACCATGGCTCTGACCAGAATCCAGGCTACACCAAGGAGCCCTACCTTCTTGAGCCCTTTTGACCCTTCCTGCTCAACCATCGTCTCCTTACTGATCCCCTTCCCCTGGGTACTTATCTTCCATATCTTACCCAGGCAATTGCTTCGAGAACATGCTGACAGGTTTCTGCCCAAGCCAGAACCAACTGACCAGGACTCCCAAGGACCAGCCCTTCACCCTGGTGACTCAGTCCTCCTTAAGAACCTGCATCCACAAGCCTTGGAGCCTAGGTGGACGGGACCTCACACCGGGACCTCACACTAATCCTTGCAACCCCCACTGAGGCAAAGCTATTCGGCGATCCATCATGGCATCGCCTTTCCAGACTCAAGAGGACCCCTGAGCAACCTACACCCACCCCACCCGCTTATGTGTGGAGGTTCAAGGTCCGTGATGCCTTCCAAAACTCCAGAGCCCACCCTGCCCCCACGGATATGCTACCAGACCAGTAATCCGGTAACTGGGGGATGAGTCACTTGAAACTGTACCCAATACCACACCGTAGCCAGTCTCACCAAGGCCAGCCCGGGTACCTTCAACTGCATGAACTCCTCTGACCCTGGGCCTTGCTTTGTGGTCACAGTAGTTCCCCAACTAACCTTGTATGGAGAGTCAGAGCTCGCCTGGCTGCTCCCTCCATCCCACCCCCGGGCCTGCTGGGCCGCCTTCTTCCCTGTCAAGTTAGGGGTGAGTATCACTACCTCGATAGGCCTCACTGGGGGGCCCTCGGGAACAGTCTGGTCACTGCTCAGGACTTTAATGACAAGCTCCAGTTAGCCCTGGAGTCCACTACTGCCTCTTTAGCCTCCCTACAGCGACAGATAACATCAATAGCCCAAGTAGCCCTACAGAACCGGTGCGCCTTAGACCTTCTGACTGCAGAAAGAGGAGGAACCTGCATATTCCTTCAGGAAGAATGCTGCTACTACATCAATGAGTCCAGAGTAGTGGAGCAAAACATACAGACCCCGACTAAGCTGAATGAAAAACTACATGCATGACACTTCCAGGACAACTCTCCTTTCGCCTGGATCCAAAGCCCCTTAGCCACCTGGGTCCTACCCATGATAGGGCCCCTGATTCTCATCTGTGTCTTTTTTCTCCTAGCCCCCTGCCTCCTCAAGTGCATCTGCTCCCGGATTGTGGAGATGTCACGGGTGACTGTGAATAAGCTCCTGCTCCATCCCTACACTCGGCACCCCTCTGACCTGCCTCTGCCTGACCCTGGCCTTTAAACCCCCCCTTCATCGTCCATGGTCAGCTGGAAGCAGTCAGAATGAGTCAGCGTCCCCTATCACCAAAAGGCCAGGATGTTAGGTCCAAGAGCCCAGGATCGGATACATGTAGACGTGTGATGAGATAATGGACCCCCCCACACACACTGGAATTTCTGACAGATCAGCATGCCAGACACAGATACCAGCTTCTCCCTGAATCCACTCGACCACCACACTGAGACTGACTCCTTCCTGAATACCCTGCCAACCCCCTATGGCGGAAACTTCCTCAGTTCATGTCCCCGCCCCTCACCCAACCATAGTATAAAACAAAGCCCCCCCTCCCTGTGGGCGTGAATCTACTGGCCCTGTCTTTGGGGTGCGTGGGCCGCCCAGGGATGCAGAATAAAACCTTTCCTTTCTTTCTTTTCTGATTGACTCAACTCTGTTTATTTCCTACATCACCTCCTGAGCCACCTAACCTAACAGACTAGAAGTGTGAGAAGAATCCAGGGTTGGGGGATCAGGGGATAGAGCTTGGAGGGCAGAGACCTGGGTCACTGTGCTGAGTCATTCTCCCATACTGCAGAGGACATCTTTCTCAGGCAGACCTTTCCCATCCAGGCAGCTTGTGCCTGGAAGGAAGCAATTGTCCCACCCATTAGAAAACCTCTGGCACCACCCTGTGGAGTTTACTCCCTGCTGTGGTCTACAGCCTGCAGCTCATTAAGAGACTGAGAATAACAATCAGCCTGCTGGCAGAGGTGGATCTCTGGTGCTTTGAGTCTTTGCCTGATATGCTTCTGGACTGGAGACTAAGAAAGCAGACCTTGGTGCACATCTTGGTCCTTTCCAAAGGCACCCAGCCCCAGCAGGGGGAGCCACAAGGTGTGGAGCACTGATAGCTGCAAACAGGGTACTCGGGGCCAGTCACAGTGTCTGACATTGGCCTGCACCAGAGACCCTCCAAAAGACTGGGGGTTGTAGCAGATCTACCTAATGCATAAAAATAAACCCAAACAGGCAGCCAAAATGGGGAAGGGAAAAAAAAAAGCCCCGAATAAAAGAACAAGAGAATTCTCCAGAAGAAGAGCCAAATGAAATGGAGATAAACAATTTATCAGATACAGAGTTCAGAGTAATGATTATAAGGATGCTCAACAGCATGATAAAAGATATGGAAACTCTGAAAATGACTACTTGGAAATGAAGAATGACAGCAGAAATAAAGAATATATTGGAAGCAATAAATAGCAGATTAGAGGAAGATGAGGATCGGATCAGCAAATTAGAAGACCGGGTATAAAAAAATCAAAGAATCAAAAAAAAAAATTAGCTGGACTCCCCAGCCCAGAGCACCAGAACTGAGAAAGGTGCCCACATAACATCTGGCAGGAGGACAGGAGCTGTGGGAAAGCATGAAATGTAATAATATCCACATCATAAAAGTGCCAGAAGGAGAAAATAGTGAGAAAGGCAGAGAGAACCTGTTTGAAGAAATAATGACAGAAAACTTCCCTAACCTGATGAAGGAAAATGTCACACAAGTTCAGGAGGCACAGAGAGTCCCAAGCAAGAACCCAAACAGGCACACGCCCATACACATCATAATTAAAATGCCAAAAATGAAAGACAAAGGGAGAATCTTAAAGGCAGCAAGAGAAAAGCAGTTTGTTACCTATAAAAGAGCTTCCATAAGGCTCTCAGCTGATTTCTCATCAGAAACTCTATAGGCCAGAAGGGAATGGAATGAAGTATTCAAGGTAATAAAAGCAAGGATCTGAAACCAAGATTACTATATCCAGCAAGGCTATCATTCAAAATAGATTGTGAAATAGTTTCCCAGACAAAAAAAACAAAACAAAACAAAAAAAAAACTAAGAGTTTATCACCACCAAACCAGCATTGTAAGAAATGTTAAAAAGACTGCTGTAATAAGAAGAAACCCACAATGAAACACCACTTCACACTCACTAGATGGCTATCCTATATAATAAAACCCTAATATGCAAATCGACTGAATGGCGGAACAACCGGTCACTATGACGCACATTGACCACCAGGGGGCAGACACTCAATGCAGGAGCTGCCGTGTGGTGATCAGTGCACTCCCACAGGGGAGCACTGCTCAGCCAGAAGCCAGGCTCACGGCTGGCAAGTGCAGTGGCGATGGTAGGAGCCTCCCCTGCCTCCACGGAGTACTAAGGACATCCCCCAAGGGGTTCCAGACTGCGAGAGGGTGCAGGATGGGCTGAGGGACACCCCCCACCCCCACCCCAGTGGATGAATGTCGTGAACTGGGCCTCTAGTAATCAATAAGAGATAATAGCAAATATTAGCAAGGATGTGAAGAAACTGGAATTCTCATACACTGGTTTGGAAGTTTAGTAGTTCTTCATAAAGCTAAACATAGAGTTACCATATAACCCAGCAATAATTCTACTCCAAGCAAAATGAAAACATATGACCATACAAAAACTTGTCCAAAAATGTTCCTAGCAGCATTATTCACAATAGGCAAAAAGTGGAACCCATTCAAATGTCCATCAACTGATACATGAACAAAATGTGTAATATCCACATAAGGGAATATTATTCAGCTATAAAAAGGAATGAAGTACTGATACATACTACTACATGGATGGATCTTGAAAACATTATGCTAAGTGAAAGGAGCCAGACACAAAGGCTACATATTATATGATAATCACATTCACATATTATATGAAATGTCCAGATCAGGTAAACCTATATAGACAGAGAGTAAATTAGTAGTTACCTAGGACTAGGGGAGATGGTGACAGGTGGAGTAACCACTAATGGATAGTTTCTTGTATCCATAAGATAATCAAAATGTTTTAAAATTAAGTGTGGTGATGGTTGCACAACTCTGTGATACCTCAAAACCACTAAACTATACACTTTAAGTGGGAAAACTGTTTAGTATATGAATTATCTATATATATAAAAGCCCAGCAACCAAACGGTGGAATGACTGATCACTATGACATGCACTGTGGTGGCCAACCAGCCCGATCTGGCCCTGATCGGCCCCCCTAATCTCCTGTGGACTCTCCCCCTGGCCAGCCCTGCCTGCGGCTCCTTCCCCTGGCTGGCCCCGCCCCCAACCGCCCCCGCCCCCCGCCGCTCCCTGATCAGGGGCAGGGCCGGCTCCAACTGCCCACAGCCCCACCCCCAGCCAGCCAACCCCCAGGGTCCCTTCCCCCCCCACCCCCCGGGGCCGGCTCCCCAATAGGCCAGGCCAAGGGACCCCACCCATGCATGAATTCGTGCACCAGGCCTCTAGTATCTCAATAAAGCTGTTTTTAATAAAATAATAAACATAATCTCACAGTTTCTTTGGATTAAGAATTTGGAGCTGGGTGATTCTGGCTCAGGATATTTCATGAGGCTGTGGTCACACTGCTGATCAGGGTCTCACACATCTTTTTTTTCTTTTGTTTTTATTGATTTTTTTAGAGAGACAGGGAGAGGGAAAGACAGAAACATTGATATGAGACAGAAACATCTATGGGTTGCCTCCTGCACACACCCTAATTAGAGATCAAACCACTACATGGGTATGTGTCCTGACCAGAAATCGAACTGGTGACATTTTGGTGTACTGGATGATGCTCAACCAACTGAGCCACACACGCCAGGACTCTTCTTATTCTTTTCTTTCTTTCTTTTTTTTTTTTTTAAGGCTTGAATGAAGCTAGAAGATCCAATTCCAAAGTTCACTTAAATGGTTGGTAACTTGGTGGTCCCAATTGGTGAGAGGCTCAGTTCTCTTCTACATGGGCCTCTCCGAAGGGCTGCTTGAGTGTCCTCAAGGCAGATGTTTCTGTCTTTTATAACTTAGACTCAGAAGTCACACACTTCCCGTACATCCTACCATTACACACCTCTGTGTTGGGAGGGTACAACACAGGGCTTGAATACTTGAATCAGGGACCACTGGGGAGCCATCATGGAAGATGGCTATGAACACTTGATAAGGAAGACAATGACAATAACAACCAACAATTCTGTGACATGTACTATGTGTCAGGCACTGTTCTCAGCTCACAATAAACCTGAGTTAATTACTATTATCTCCATTTCACAGATGAAGAAACTAAGGCACAGAGAAATTGACTTATCAAGGTCACACACTTACAAACTCAGGCAGTATAGTGCCAACATACATTCTTAAAAACTATTCAATACTGCATCCAGATATTATTTAGTTCAATTAAGTATTGCCCGTTTGTTCTCCAGAGTGGATGAACCAGTTGAAACTCCCATGAGTTTTCATTCTCCATAAGTTCGGACTCTTGTTTGTTTTGGCCAAACTAATGGAATCTCATTCATGTTTTCATTTGCATTTCTCGATGAGGTAACATACTTATTGGCCATTCTGGTTTTCCCTTTAAGTTTTTACCTATTCAAATTCTCTGCACATTTTTGTTTTTCTTCCCAATTTGCAGTAGTTATTTCTATATTCAATCCCTATATAATACAATCTCTTGTCAGTTTAGACACTGCAAATATTTTCTTCTAAACTCTACCCATCTGTAGCCTTGCCTATAGGATGCTTTGTTAACTAAAAATCTTTTAATTATGAAGTAGTCAAAACTATCAAATCTCATGGATTGTGTTTTGAGGATCTTAACAAATCCTCACCCCAAGGTCACAAAGATATTCTCTGTTTTTTTCTAATTTGCTTTAGGATTTTACCTTTCATTTAGGTCTTTAATTGCTGTGGTATTTGTGTGTTTTTTTTATATGGTTTGAAATGGGGATCCAACTTTTTGTCCATATAATAAGCCAATTTCTGAGCACCATTATCCATGTTTTCCCCACTAATTTTTGACACTACCTTTATCATGTCTCTAAATCAGTGGTTCTCAACCTGTGGGTCACGACCCCTTTGGCAGTCGAACGACCCTTTCACAGGGGTCGTCTAAGACCATCCTGCATATCAGATATTTACATTACGATTCATAACAGTAGCAGCATTACAGTTATGAAGTAGCAACGAAAATAATTTTATGGTTGGGTCACAACATGAGGAACTGTATTTAAAGGGCCAGAAGGTTGAGAACCACTGGTCTAAATAGCCATGTCTCTTCCTAAATCCAGTTTAGCACTCTTATTTCCTAAGAGGAAAGCTTTATCACTGTGAAAGTTTTCACTGATACAGTAGTCCCCCCTTTCCTACAGGGAATGCATTCTAACACCCCCAGTGGATACCTGGAATCACAGATAGTACTGAACCCTATATATACTGTGTTTTTTCCTGTACATACATACCTTTTCACTTAAAGGAAGTGCTTTACAGCTTCTCTTTGGCATATCCAAACTGCCAGCACCATTACTCTTGTGCTTTGGAGCCATTAGTAAGTAAAATAAGCGTTACTTGAACACAAGCACTGAGATATCACAACAGTCAATCGACTAACCCAGATGGCTACCAAGTGACTAATGGGTGGGTAACATATAGAGCAAGGAGATGTTGGGCAAAGGGATGATTCAGATCCTGGGCAAGATTTCATCATGTTACTCAAAACGACGGGCAATTTAAAACTTACTATTTCTGGAATTCTCCACTTAATATTTTCAGACATGGCTGACCATGCGTAACTGAAACCACAGAAAGCGAAACCCAGTTAGGAGGGGTTTTATAGCTACTATCCTGCTTTCTATATACCAGGTCAATGAAAACTCCAACCATTACCTTTCATGATCCCCCAGGGATGCAATATTATTAGCTTGTATTCTTCCCAGAAACAGAATACCCAGTTCAGAAAGTGATTTTAAAAAAATAAATGTATGTTTATTAAAAAACCTAACCAAGAACAAACCCTGGGACACTAGAAATCAACGTTTCTTCTGAAAGCCAGCAACAACCGCCAGTGCAGGCACCTGAGAAATTACAGGTGCCTCAGTCCAAACATCAGGTTTCAAATATTCTTCTTTCCAAATGGTGAAATCCTTCTCAAGTGGTTCAAACTAGCGTTCCAAGAGGTGCTGGTGTGCGGGCCTGATTATGACCATAGACAGCTTTTACAGCTTGACATCTGGCTGGTCTGTGTCCAGTATCACAAACTCCAGGAACCCCCACAGCCTCAGAAAAGTTACATATCTTCGACACTCCACTTGTAGGCAAGTTCCTCCACCGCCTTCTTGCTGGCAAGCCGGGCAAAGCGCTTCTGTTCAAATCCATTGGATCTGCAATCAAGAGATATTAATCAGCCAGAATCCTGAACTGGACACTTATTTTTGGAGAAAAAAAGAAAGAAAAGAGTTCACAATTAACAAATAAGGGAGAAAATAAGGCATGAAAAATATTTAAGGTACATGCAATAGAATCAAAAGAACAAAACATAAAATTCATCCTGTTTTAGTCCTTGTTCAGACTTTTCCCAGTCTTTTATCAACTGTTCCAAACATTTACCACTCTCTAAAGGCCCAACTCACTCTCAGGTGATATCTACATCTTATACTTTATCCATTCATTACATAAACATTTAGTGAATTCTTTACATACTAGGCACTGTGTCATGAAAATGAGTATAGCACAGCACTTGTCCTAAGGAACTCTGAGCTCCAGCACTGGGGCAGCAGCTTGATAGGGACCAGGGACACATGGGGAGGAACTAAATTGTCCAGCATTAGGGCAAGAGCTGGAGGGGCAGCATTCTGCCAGATAGAGGTGCTGGCAGAGGCCATTACTCCTTTGATGAACCCTCCCCCAACAGAGCCAGCAGGTAGGTGCCATATCTGAGATTCCATCAACCTGGCTCACACTGTTTGCACCGGGTGATTCCCAGAGGGCCTGCCCCACCCAACTGTCAGGTCCATCCAAGCTATTTCTAATGACTGTTACATACAAATGGAAAAGATTTTCCTAAAATCTGTAAAAGGAGCAGCTTCTAGCCTCAGTGTGCCCCATACCTATGGCCAAGTTGCCCCAGGCTTGGCACTAACAGGAGCCAGCCTTGGTTCACAGTTTGGCCTCACCTGGGCACCTCCAAGCCCAGCACAAATAGCTGCCATCTGCAGATTGCTCTGTGGCTCAGGCTGGGTGGCCCCAGGCAGAACACAGGCGGTAGCTAACCTTGGCCTGCACCTTCCAGGAGGCCCCACAGCCTCAGACCACATCAAAACATCACTACCCAACCACTCCCACAATCAACACATACAAGTTTGACTGAGCAGACACGAGAGCCACACTGAAGTAAGTTCTTTTCTGTGGAGTGGGCCCATGGCACAGCTGATCCTCCACAATGGTCAGAGGTCAGTGGTCTGTGGTTGCAGCCAGTCCTTGCAGCTGATCAGCCTGCAGGCAAATCCCTCCCATTGACGTGCCAATAGCAATCAAGGCTCAACTACAAGAAGAGGGTATACACAGCCCACACAGGGGGCACACCCTGAGTGCCCCGCTTGGGTGATTGGAGAGGTTGTGCCACTGGACCCTACAGAATAACTACTACACAAGGCCACTCTACCAAGCCTGGGAGACATAGCAGCTCTACTTAACACATAGAAACAAACACAGGAAGGCTGCCAAAATGAAGGGACAAAGAAAAATGTCCCAAATGAAAGTACAAAATAAACCTCCAGAAAAAAACAAAACAAAAACACTAAACAAAATGGAGGCAAGCAATCTACTAGATACAGAGTTCAAAACACTGGTTATAAGAATGCTCAATGAACTCAGTGAGAACCTCAACAGCATAAAAAGGACCAGTCAGAAATGAAGGATACACTAACTGAAATAAAGAATAATTTACAGAGAATTAACAGTAGAACAGATGAAACTGAGAATCAAATCAGCAATTTGGAATATAAGGAAGCAAAAAACACCTAATCAGAACAGCTAAAATAAAAGAATTTTTAAAAAATGAGGTTAGTGTAAGGAGCCTCTGGAACAACTTCAAGCATACCAACATTCACATCATGAGGGTGCTGGAAGGAGAAAAGAGAGAGCAGGAAATTGAAAACCTATTTGAAAAAATGATGATAGAAAACTTACCCAACTTGGTGAATGAAACAGACATACAAATCAGGAAGCACAGAGTCCCAAACAAGATAAACCCAAAGAGGCCTCCACCAAGACACATCATAATTAAAATGCAAAAGGTTAAAAACAAAGAGAATCTTTTGTGTGTTTTTAAAATATATATTTCTATTGATTTCAAAGAGAGAGGGAAGGAGAGAGAAATCAATTGCTTGCCTCTGGCACACCCCAAACCCACAACCTGGGTATGTGCCTGAATCGGGAATTAAACCAGCAACCCCTCAGTACATGGGACGACACTCAACTAACTGAGCCACACTGGCCAGGGCCACAGAAATAATCTTAAAAGCAGCAAGAGAAAAGCAGTTACTTACCACAAGGGAGCTCCCATAAGACTGTCAGCAGATTTCTCAACAGAAACTTTGCAGGCCAGACGGAATTGGCAAGAAATATTCAAAGTGATGAAAAGCAAGGACCTACAACCAAGATTACTCTACCCAGCAAAGCTATCATTTATTTTATTTGTTTGTTTGTTTTGTTAATCCTCACTGGAGGATATTTTTCCATTGATTTTTAGAGATAGTTGAAGAGAAGGGGAGACAGAGAAAGAGAAACATCAATGGGCGAAAGACACATTGATTGGTTGCCTCCTGCACACACCCCAACCTGGGCCAGGGATCAAGCTTGCAACCAAGGTATGTATCCTTGACTGGAACCAAACCTAGGACCCTTCAGTCCCCAGGCTGATGCTCTAACCACTGAGCCGAATTGGCTAGTGCCAAAGCTATCATTTAGAATCAAAGGACAGATAAAGAACTTCCACACAATAAACAGCTAAAGGAGTTCAACACCAAACTAATATTATATGAAATGTTAAAGGGCCTTTTTGCAAAAGAGGGAGAGGAAAAAGAAAAAGAAGGGAGAGGAGGAATGGAAAGATAAAAAATATGAGCAATAAAATGGCATGAAATACATATCTATCAACAGCTGAATCTAAAAAACAACATCAATGAACAAATGGACCAGAAACAGATTCACTGTTGGAGAACATTTTGATGGTTGTCAGATAGGAGGGGAATTGGGGAAGGGGTGAAAAAGATGAAGGGATTAAGAAGTACAAATTGGTTGTTACAGAACGGTCATGGGGATGTAAAGTACAGCATAGGGAATATAGGCAATAATATCCTCATTACTATGATGGAGTCAGATGGGTGTGAGATTTATTGGGATGATCACTTACTAAGTTATGTAATGGCTAATCCCTGGGGTATACACCTGAAAGCAATATAATAATGTATGTCAACTGCAATTGAAAAAAAATATTTAAAAATGGGGGGAATAAATTAATTAATAAAATAATAATAATAAAAGAAAATGACCAAACATGCAAAGAAATAGAAAATGAGATCAAACTCAAGAAGAAGCTATTATTAGAAACCAATCCTGATGTGACCTAAATGTGCAATTAGCAGGCAGGACTTTAAAGCATATTTTTAAATATTCTCAAGAAAGACAAAAATGTTTCTTAATGAGTGCACAGATGGGAAATCTCAGCAGAAAAAATATAAACTTTCAAATGGAAATCCTAGAGTTGAAATACAATGAACTAGCTTAAATAAAAAATTCACTGTATGGGCCTAATAGACTGGAGATGGCAGGTCAAAGAGTCAATGAACTTGAAAACAGATAATAGAAATTGTCCCATCTTAAGAACAGAGAAAAATGATAGAAAAATAAAAAAGACTTCAGAGATCTGTGGGAGAATATCAAGTGGTAGAATAATAGTGTAATTGGAGGAGAAGGGTGGTTCAAAAAAAAAACCTCAAACAATTGAAGGAACAATAGCCAAATACTTCCCAAATGTGAAAAATATAAACTCATAGGTCCAGAAAGCGCAACCCAAAGTAGGATAAACACAAAGAAAACCACACCCAGGTATATCATAGTCAAACTGCTAAAAACAAAAGACAAGAAAATCTTGAAAGCTGCCAGAAAAAAATACATTGTGTGTGTGTGTGTGTGTTGGGGTGGCAAGGGGAGTGGGTGAAGGGGGTGTAATAATGTAATAATATAAGAAATGAGGACTGAGTGTTGACTTCTAATCAGAAACAGTGGAGACCAGAAAATGAAACATCTTTAAAGGCTGGCAAAATTGTCAGAACTCTGGTACTGTCCAACCAGAGTTCCAGGTATGAGACTGCAACCTTAGAAGTTCCCAGGTGGAATGTGAAATTGGCCTCTGTATGCAGAAGACAAGAGACCAAAGAAAGAGGCAGACCACTCCAGATTAGAGTTTTAATAAGCAAGGGGACTTACATATAAGGCTGGTCTTGGGCACCTGCCTGCCAGAATCTTAAAAGTTTATATAGAAGCTTTAACTTTCAGTCACATATTCAGTTCAGATGGTCTCAACACCTTACTCTCTCTAGACCACATCTTTGAATTGCCTGCTAGTCTGGGAAGAATAAGTGTGACATAAATTCCAAGGACAGGGGAGGGAATAAGGATCCTCTGATCGTCCAGATAGAGCTTGTGGGTCAATAGGCAGTCATGTCAGTGAAACAATCTTCAGAAGTGAAGGCAAGAAAAAGGCCTCTAAATTTCCTTATTTTGATAATGTACTATGGTTATATAAGATTATCATTGAGGCAAGTTGGGGAAGGAATCAAGTTCTTGTGAGTCAACAATTATTTCTTAAGTAACATTTAAAAAATATAATGGTGAAACAGACATTTTCACATCAACAAAAACTGAGAAAATGTGGTGCCACTGAACCTGCGCTGAGGAATGTTAAAAGCAGTTCTTTAGGAAAGAAGGAAGAGTACCAGAAATGGTAAATATGTGAGTACATATTAACAACTACACATTTTTTTCTTTTTTTTTTTTTATTTTTTTTTTTTTTTTGTTTTTTTTTTTTTAAATTAAATCTTTATTGTTCAGATTATTACATTTGTTCCTCTTTTTTTTCCCCCCATATCTCCCCTCCTCCCAGTTCCCGCCCCACCCTCCGCCCTCACTCCCCACCCACTGTCCTCATCCATAGGTGCACGATTTTTGTCCAGTCTCTTCCCGCATCTCCCACACCCCATTCCCCCCCAGGAATAGTCAGTCCATTCCCTTTCTATGTCCCTGATTCTATTATAATCACCAGTTCATTCTGTTCATCAGATTATTTATTCACTTGATTCTTAGATTCACTTGTTGATAGATGCATATTTGTTGTTCATAATTTGTACCTTTACCTTTTTCTTCCTCTTCCTCTTCTTAAAGGATACCTTTCAGCATTTCATATAATCCTGGTTTGGTGGTGATGAACTCCTTTAGCTTTTCCTTATCTGTGAAGCTCTTTATCTGACCTTCAATTCTGAATGATAGCTTTGCTGGATAAAGTAATCTTGGTTGTAGGTTCTTGGTATTCATCACTTTGAATATTTCTTGCCACTCCCTTCTGGCCTGCAAAGTTTCTGTTGAGAAATCAGCTGACAGTCGTATGGGTATTCCCTTGTAGGTAACTGAGTTTCTTTCTCTTGCTGTTTTTAAGATTCTCTCTTTATCTTTTGCTCTTGGCATTTTAATGATGATGTGTCTTGGTGTGGTCCTCTTTGGATTCCTTTTGTTTGGGGTTCTCCGCGCTTCTTGGACCTGTAAGTCCATTTCTTTCACCAGGTGGGGGAAGTTTTCTGTCATTATTTCTTCAAATAGGTTTTCAATATCTTGCTCTCTCTCATCTTCTGGCACCCCTATAATTCTGATGCTGGTACACTTGAAGCTGTCCCAGAGGCTCCTTACACTATCCTCGCATTTTTGGATTCTTTTTTCATTTTGCTTTTCCGGTTGGGTGTTTTTTGCTTCCTCGCATTTCAAATCATTGACTTGATTCTTGCGCTCCTCTGGTCTGCTGTCGGGAGTCTGTATAATATTCGTTATTTCAGTCCGTGTATGCTTAATTTCTAGTTGGTTCCCCAATATAAGATCGAGGGTCTCATTAGATTTCTTGTAGATCTCATTAAGTTTATCGGCGGCTTCTAAACAGTTCTTGAGAGACCTTAAAAGTGTGGTTCTGAACTCTATATCTTCCATTGACAATTTTGTCCTGTTTCTTTGTCTCCGCATTTTGTTATGCTTTCTTGGTGCACCCCCTAGTGGTCTTTGTGCGCAGTCTTATAGTTAAATCTTGATTGTTGTAGCTAATTCCAGGGAGGGTTTGACCTCCAGGCCAAGTGGCTATGAGAATCAGCTGTGTCAGCAGTGAGAGAACTTCTGTCCTCTAGGGAGGTGCTAATCTAGCCTTTGCCTGAGGCTATCCAGCAAATGCCTGTGTGCAGGGCTTGGGCGGGGCGGGTCGAACAGGATCAACAGGGTGGGCTGGAGAGAGCAGTTATGGCAGCTCTCAGTCCTGTCCCCAGGGGCTCTGCCTCTCTGAGTCCCAGCACCCGCTGCAAAGCTCAGAGAGAAAGCTGCGCTCGCTCTGACCGAAGCCAGACAGTCCCGCTTCTCCCGTTTGAGTCTGGGTCCCTAAAGACTCGCCTGTATCTGGAGCTCAGAGTCTGAGACTCCCTCCCGATTGAAAACGCCAACCGCGCCCTCCGCACCTCAGAATTTGACTTCAGCACTGTGCCTCCTCTGAGTGTCCGTATGCGTTTCTCTTTCCTCCTAGTTGTAGGACTTCCACTCAGCCAGCGCTCCTGTGGTTCTGGGTGATGTCCCTTCCGTTTTTTGGTTTCACTTTTGAAGTAGTTGTTCAAAGCAGCAAACTCCAGCGTTAACCTATGCCGCCATCTTGGTTCTCCCACATTTTTTTCTTTTGTTTTCTTAGTAACTTTAAAAAATATAACTGTAGCCCTGGCTGGTGTGGCTGTTGGTTGAGCGCCCTCCCATGTACCAAGAAGTCACCAGTTTGATTTCTGGTCAGCTTGGGCTGTGGGCTTGAACCCCAGTAGGGGCATGCAGGAGGCAGTTGATGATGTTTCTCTCTCATCAATGTTTTTCTCTCTCTCCCTTCCTTTCTCACTAAAATCAACAAAAACATACCATCTATAAGTATAAAAGGCTAAGCGACCATCTGACCACCTGGTAGGTTTGACACACACTGACCACCAGGGGGCAGACGCTCAACACAAGAGCTGCTGAGCTACGGTTCTTGGGTGTCACACCCTGGAACCAGAGAGAAGGGAGTCTGATTCCAGAGTACATCACCCAAGAACCGCCCTCTCGCAATCCAGGACCCCTCGGGAGAATGTCGGAGAGCCGGTTTCGGCTGGATCCCTGTAGGCCAGGCCAAGGGACCCTGCCTGCCAGAGGGACCCTGCTCACTCCGTAGACACCCTTCGAGCCACGGCGCCACCCCAGGTGCAGCTAGCCAGAGAGGGATCACGGGAGGTTGGCTCCAGGGCATGTCCAGCCTGTTCACCCAGTCCCACCCCACCAGCCACCTTCTAATTTATTTCCTTTCAATGTGCACGAATCCGTGCACCAGAGCACTAGTGTGTGTGCATGTATATACACACACACACACATATATATATATATACTAGAGGCCCAATGCACAACATTCGTGCACGGGTAGGGTCCCTAGGCTTGGCCAGCAATCAGGGCAGATCTGCGGGGAGACCAGCAGGGTGATCATGGGGGGGGCCCCCCTGCTGGCACCCACCTTGGCTGGCACTCGCCCCCCCGCCACCACCACTGGTTGGGGCCTGAAGATTGGGGGCAGTTCCTGCATTGAGCGTCCGCTCCCTAGTGGTCAGTGTGCGTCATAGCGGCCGATCATTCCACCGTTTGGTCGATTTGCATATTACGGTTTTATTATATAGGATATACACATAAAACTGCAAAGTAAAAATTGTAACGTATTATGAGCCATATCATTTTTTATGTAATATGTATGACAACATTAGCAAAAAGAACAGAAGGTAAGTGGAACTACAGTGTTGTAAGGCTCTTATATTTTATGTGAAATAGTACAATTATAACTCTCAGTAAGCTATAATAAGTTAAAGATACATGTTGTGATCCTTAGAGCAAACACTAAAGAAAATTTCACAAAGGTATAACTAAAAATATAATAGAGCGATTAAAATGGAATACTAACTTACACACCTAAATTCCAAAACACTGACAATACCAAATGCTGGCAAGGATATGCAGCAATAGGAATCCTTATTCTCTGCTGTAATGTAAAACAATACAGCCACTTTGGAAGACATTTGACAGTTTCTTATAAAGTTAAATATAGTTTCACCATACAACCCAGAAATTGCTGGATATTTACCCAAGTAAACTGAAAACTATGTACACATAAAAGCTATACACAAATGTTTATGGCAACTTTACTCACAATCACTAAAAACTAGGAGTAACCAAGATACTGTAATACATCCATACAATGGAATATTACTCAGTGGTAAGAAGGAATAAAGTACTGGTCCATGCAAGAACATTAATAAATCTTAAACGCATTTTGCAAGAAGTCAGACCCAAAAGGCTATATATTGTATGATTTCATTCATGTGACATCTGGAAAAGGCAAAGCTATAGGGACAGAAAAGAGAACAGTAATTACAAGGGACTGGTAGAGGGGCTACAATTGACTAAAAGGGGACTTTTAGTGGAAATTTTAGGGTGATGGAACTGTTCTATATAGTACTAGGGCAGTGGATGAATGACTGCATTTGTCAAACCTCAAAGAGCTGTACACCATGCTAAAGAGAAAACATCAATATAAGTAAACTATGAAAGGGAAAAACCGCCCAGGAGACTCCAGGACAGACGGCAGGCTATGGCAGTGAGTCTAACTATATTACTATGTATGACATAACAGCCCTGAGGTTAACATCACTTACTGATGTCATGTGGCCACCACGCACCCACTAACATGAAGAAATACAAAGGGCACTCCACTACTGTGGCATTCTTTCCAAAACCCCTAACCTTAGTCTAACTATGAGAAAAACATCAGACAAACCCAATTTGAGGGACATTTTCCAAAATACCTGACCATAACCCCAAATTATGAAGGTTACAAAAAGCAAAGACAGAAACTGCCACAGATCAGAGGAGACTAAAGAGACATGACAACTAAATGTAATGTGGTCTCCTGAACTGGATCCTTGGACAGAAAAAGGACATTAATGGGAAAACTGGTGAAAACCAAATAAAACCTGGTACATTAGTAACAGCATACCAATACTGGTTTCTTAGTTTTGATACATGTGCCATGATAATGTAATGAATGGTAATGAAACTAAATGAGAAATGTATGGGAATTCTTTATAATATCTTTGCAAATTTTCTATAAATCTAAAATTATTCCATAACAGAAGTTTATTTTTAAAACACATACAAAAGATTTTCAAAACACTGCAACAAACAATTGTAGAATACACATAACCTTCAGGCACAAATGGACTTTTCACCAAGGTAAACCACATACTGGGCCATAAAATATGTCTTAACAAATTTCAAAAGACCAAAATTTACAGAGTACATTCTCTGACCTCAGTGGAATTAAATCAGAAATCAGTAACAGTGAGACATCTAGAAAAGTCTAAATATTTGAAATTAAACAATGTCCTCCTCAGTAACTCACAAATCAAAGAATGAACCAAAAGGGAAATTATAAATTATTTTGAACAAAACCCATTTTGAACATACATTCCTGAAAGAAAAAATAAAATAAACCCTCAGCAAACTAGGAATAGAAAGGAACTTTCTTAATAAAGGGAATCTATAAAAAAAGACATTAAAAGACATATTTAATGGTAAAAAACTGAATGTTTTCCTTCTAAGATTAGGAGCAATGCAATGTTTTTCTTCTAAGATTAGGAACAAAGTCTTACTACTTTTATTCTATTTCTTCACTGGAAGTTCTAGTTAGTGCAATAAGGCAAGAAAGAGAAACAAAAGGCATCTGGATTGGAAAGGAAGATGTCAAACTGTCTCTATTCACACAGGACATGATCCTCTAAGCACAAAATCTGATGGAATCTACAAAATAAGGTATTATGTACCCTAGCCGGGTAGGTCAGTTGGTTAGAGCATCATCCTGATATGCCAAGGTTCCGGGTTCAATGCCCGGTCAGGGCACATCCAAGAAGCAGCCAATGAATGCAAAACTAAGTGGAGCAATAGGGAATTTTGAAACACTTGTATCTGCCACCATGAACTCTTTTGCTTTCTGTTATTTAAAGACTTTGTGATGAGATCAGAGATAATGTTAAAAATACACGATTATTTGATATTATATAATGAAATATGTCAATATTTGGAAGATCTGAAAAACTCAGCAAAGTAATATTTTCACATGTCTAATGCACGATGGTATAAAATCATGCAGGGGTAAAAGATCCATCCCAAAGTAGGACAAAAAAACCAATAGATTTTAATGTAACAGTATAAAAAGTTTTTTTATATAGTTTTAGATTCCATATTATAAATAACCTTTAATAAACTGGAGATTTTTTGTGCAGTATCAAAATATGTAATACAGCAAACCCTTGATTTTTGGGAGCTCAATTTAATGGACTTCATCTTTAATGAACAAAACTTTCCAGTCCATATGTCATATGTGAAAATTAACACCCTGTTAATTTTAAAATGCTTTTAACCAAGACTTGCTTATAATTAAATTAATAGGTTAATGTTTTTGGTATTAACTCACTGTCATTTTTTTTTTTTTTTTTAATAAATTTTATTGATTTTTTTGACAGAGAGGAAGGGAGAGGGATAGAGAGTTAGAAACATTGATAGGAGAGAAACATATCAGCTGCCTCCTGCACACCACCTACTGGGGATGTGCCCACAATCAAGGTACATGCCCTTGACCAGAATCGAACCTGGGACCTTTCAGTTCACAGGTCGACGCTCTATCCACTGAGCCAAACCGGTTAGGGCAACTCACTGTCATTTTAAACAAATTTTAGCAAATAGGCCAGGTTGGAAAAAAACACTGTAGTAATTTTGCTGACATAAGTAAATATTACATATCTACAACTACAGTCTACATATTTAAATCCAAGAGTCACCACTCTTAAACAATGTTCAGGGATTTGCATGTGATCACACCGCACCAAGCAAGGTTATTGGTTCTGTTGTCACGTGACGTGACTTTCTGCAGCAGTTTTAACCAGTGACATGCGCTCAGCCATGCCCCAGCCATGTACATTTGTTTACGCAAGGTGGCTGGACCGATTTACTAGACCTATTCAGTATAAATTTAAAATTACAGTAATATATATATAAACTTTTCTGTGGAAATTAAACTTTTCATACATAATTTTAATTACACAAATGTATCTCCATAAGTAAAAACAGGTAAACTAATTTGTCAATTTTTAAATATACACATTTATAAAACCTACTTTATTATATAATGGACTTGCAGCTTTTTAAAAAATATATATTTTATTGATTTTTTTACAGAGACAAAGGGAGGGAGATAAAGCGTTAGAAACATCGATGAGAGAGAAGCATTAATCAGCCGCCTCCCGCACACCTCCCACTGGGGATGTGCCCGAAACCAAGGTACATGCCCTTGACCGGAATCTGTTCACAGGCCAACACTTTATCCACTGAGCCAAACCAGCTAGGGCTGGCTTTATTATTTTTAATGAACCAAAAACTGCTTTTTAAACTTCTCAGTTTAATTTCTAATGTTGTAAATATTAGAAATATTAATAAGTATAACCAACACAAATAAAAGTTTTTTGGGAGTCCTCAATAATTTTTAAGTGTGGAGGGGTCTAAGATCGAAAAGTTTGAAAATCATTGTATTAGATGCTAGAAAAATGTCTTTTAGTAGACAAAAGGAGACAGGATCCAGCATATAAGTAGAGGGGCTAACTCTGGATAGGAGCACAAATAGTTCATCCATGGTAACAGACGGGAAGTTAGAGCCTGGGGGTACAGATGCAGGCAGGTGAATAGATAAGGTGGTAGGGCCCTGGTCAGTGTGGCTATGTGGTTAGAGCAGGGGTGGGCAAACTTTTTGACTCGAGGGCCACAGTGGGTTCATAAACTGGACCGGAGGGCCGGAACAAAAGCATGGATGGAGTGTTTGTGTGAACTAATATAAATTCAAAGTAAACATCCTATCTAATAAAAAGAAACATGGTAATTGGTGTACGACCGCTACCCTTCCCATTGGCTAATCAGGGCAATATGCAAATTAACTGTCAGCCAAGATGGCGGCCGGCAGCCAGGCAGCTTAAAACTAACAAGAGGCTTGCTTGCTTCAGTGACGGAGGACTCCAACGTTCCCCGCCTGCCGCTGCAGGCCTCTGAGCTGCAAGCAACTATGTAACAAACATAGAAGCTAAACAAAACCCCAGAAACCTGCAGGGCTTCAGCCAGCAAGATCGCAACATTGTAAGCAAAGGCCAGAAACCTACTTTCAGCAGTGGAGGCCTAAGAGTTGGAGCCAAGCCTCAAAGCTAAAGCTGGCCCAGAATAAAAAAAATAAAAAAAGGAGCAGTTGGGAGCTTCAGTCACCCCCAGACTGAAAACAGCCCTCAGCTCCTCACCCAGACTGGCCAGGCACCCCAGTGGGGACCCCCACCCTGAAGGGTGTGTGACCAGCTGCAAACAGCCATCATCCCCTCACCCAGGCTGGCTAGGCACCCCAGTGGGGACCCCCACCCTGAAGGATGTGTGACCAGCTGCAAACAGCCATCATCCCCTCACCTAGGCTGGCCAGGCACCCCAGTGGGGACCCCCACCCTGATCCAGGACACCCTTCAGGGCAAACCAGCCGGCAACCACCCATGCACCAGGCCTCTACCCTATATAGTAAAAGGGTAATATGCCTCCCAGCACTGGGATCAGCAGAGCCGCGAGGCCTCCCGGCACTGGGATCAGCGTGACAGGGGGCAGCACCCAAACCCCCTGATCGCCCTGCGGCTCTGTGTGTGACAGGGTGCGGCGCCCCAACACACCCCCCCCCCCCATGGGCCCTGCTCTGTGTGTGACGGGGTAGAGCCATAACCTCCCCATCGGCCCTGCCCTGAGTGTGAGAGTGGTGGCACCCCTACCCCCTGATGGGCCCTGCTCTGTGCGTGACAGGGGGCTGCGCCCCCACCACCTGATTGGCCCTGCTCTGTGAGTGACAGGGTACAGAGCCCCAACCCCCCTGATGGGCCCTGCTCTGTGAGTGACAGGGGGAAATGCCCCAACCCCCTGATTGGCTCCTGCTCTGTGAATGACAGGGGGTGGCACCGCAACCTCCCCATCGACCCTGCCTTGAGTGTGACAGGGGATGGTGCCCCAACCCCCCAATCGGCCCTACCCTGAGCGTAACTGAGGGTGGAATCACAACTTTCCGATCGCCCTGCTCTGTGTATGACGGGGTGGCGCCCCAACTCCCCAATCGGCCCTGCTCTGAGCCCAACCAGGGGCTGCACCTAGGGATTGGGCCTGCCCTCTGCCACCCGGGAGCAGGCCTAAGCCAGCAGGTCGTTATCTCCCGAGGGGTCCCAGACTGCGAGAGGGCACAGGCCGGGCTGAGGGCCCCCCCCCCCCCGAGTGCACAAATTTTTGTGCACCGGGCCTCTAGTCATTACATAAAAGAGTACGGTCTTTTTTTTTTTTTTTTTTTAGTTTTATTCATTTCAAACGGGCCGGGTTCGGCCCGCGGGCTGTAGTTTGTCCATGGCTGGGTTAGAGCGTTGGCCCGTGCACCAAAAGGTCTCCGGTTCGATTCCTAGTGAATGGCATGTACCTGGGTTGCAGGTTAGATCCTCAGCCCCAGTGTGTGTAGGAGCCAACCAACAGATGTGTCTCCTCACACCAATGTCTGTCTGTCTGTCTGTCTCTCTCTCTCTCTCCCCCTCCACCCCCATCCTTCCTTCCCACTCTCCCTTCCACTCTTTCTAAAAAAAAGAAAATTGGATGAAAAAAATATCCTCAGGTGAGGATTAACATAAAAAATAAAGATACGGTGGTAGGGGCAGTGACGTATTACAAGTAACTCACTCCTAAGACAGTGAAGAGACAGTTCAAGGGCTATATTTTAGATACAACATACAGAAGGCTCCAGACTACCACCCTTCACTCACCCCCTAAACTTTAGAAAATATCATTAAAAGTGACAATGTCAAAAACAAAGGACCATCTGAGTTGTTCGGCCACAGCTTCTTAAGCTTGGAAAAGGAAAAAAGGAGGAAGAGTGTTCTAAGCATGGCAACGGGATCTGAGGACCTTGGAAACAGAAGCAAGCAAACTTCAAATTATTAACCTAGTGATTAAAGCACAGAATGAGGCAGAGTGTAGAGTGACATACAGTTAGGGAAGGTTAGGATCAGATGGAAGAAAAAACAAGAATGTAGGAAATATTCAGGTTTACCTGTCCACTCCATCCCAACGATACCCAGGCCAGATATTGAATCTGTTGGGAGGAGGTGCTGGGCCACTGTAGCGAGGTCTCACTAATGAGAAAAGAGGGAGAAAAACAAGTCAATTACTTATACTATTCAATCCAGAGCTAGAAGGCGGTGGGGCTGGGGGTGGGGCTGGGGCTGGGGGGATTTTATACAGAAATCTCTATTAAGTGGAACCTAACTCCCAAACACAAGGAATCTAGCTTGTATGACTCTCTCTCTCACTCTCTCTCTCTCTCACATAAGTCACCTGCACCGCTGATGATTCCCAGAAGGCTCACCTTTCTTATCCTTGTTCTCCTTGGCCTTATTCTTCTTGATAAAGTTGGCCATGGGGTCCCCCTCCCTTTCTTGTTCTCTCAGCATCCGATCCAGATCTTCATCATCAATATAGCGGGCCAGAGGCTTCTGCATTTCCTTTATTGCATCCTCCACATTTTGTTGCTGCTGCCGGCTCTGGACAAGGCTGGGCAAAAAGAACCAAGATTGTTTGTAATACTGTTTAACACTTCTACTCTTACACTGACATGGACACACTGCTGCATTTGGAGAACCTCCTCTTTCTAGAAGCCTAGGCCAAATATTGAAAAGGGTAAAATTCCTAGAATACCAAGTGGAAGTGCAGAATATATCACTGAAAGGATATATATATATTCTGAACACAGTGAATTTCCCATTCTTGAAAACAGCTTTTATTAAAAAAAAGGTTTAAAATAGATTTTGAGAGAGAAACATCAACATGAAAGTGAAACATCGATCCATCGATCGGCGGCCTCCTGCACACCCCCAATTGGGGATCAAGCCTGCAGCCCAGGCATGCATCCTGACTGGGAATCACACCTTTCGGTGCACGAGATGATACCCAACCAACCGAGCCACCCCAGTCAGGGCCTGAAAACGGCTTGAAGGCAAACATAAGCTAGCTAGTCAGAAGAGGACTCGGAGAAATAACTCCCTCCCGTCACTGCAGTCTTGTTTTACCTGTCAGTGGTTCCCTTACCCTTTTCCCCACTGGGCATACAGCTCATCTCTCTTTGAGTCCTTCTCTGCTCTTCGCCTTTGCTCTAAACGTTCCAGTTTCAAATTCCTCTTACGACCAGACTTATCTCGAAATACGGTTTCAGCATATTGGAATTCAGCTGCAAAGGAAAATTATGCTTTTAAAGATAAACACCAGGTATTAAAATCAGAAATAATATTTTAATAGCTGACATCAAACACTTGGGATTCTAATGCTAAATAAGAACTTCTGCAGTCAGACTACAAGTACCTACTGCTGATGATCCTGAAAACTATTATTTTTTCAAGAAGGAAAAGTACCATTTGGACCCACTGAGAAGTTAAAATAATGCGTAAAAGCAGAAATGAAACTTGATTGCACTTAAAAGTTTAAAACATCAGGTACAATAAGCTACATTTAAAAAAGAAAAGCTACATGAGCCTCAATTGGTCTTTGCACTTTTGTAATTTTACCTTCAAATGCCATGGCTTCTTGGTCCCGTTCCTGGAGTTCCTGCTGCTCTCGCTGTATGTCAGTTAACACCAACCCAGTTTTAGCCCCAGAATACATGTGTGCAGCCTATGCAATGGAAAGGGAGTGTCCAACATTAATGAGATGATGCAGCTGCAGGCTCTATGAGTACACACAGTTATGTGCATTTTGTCTGAAGATCAGCAATAACCAAATCAAAAACGCTAATTTTATATCTTATTCTCAGCCACAGAATTCACAAAATAGAAAAAAAATAAAATTGAGTTTCATGGAAAACCAATAGTACTATCAAATTTAAGAGTAAACAAAAATACAAACCAAGAAGATATTAAAGGGAAGGCAAAGCATCTGTATTTCTGATTTTTCAGCATATATAAACTTTACACATGAGGACTCACTCTCGGGCCACCTGACCAGAAACCTGTATCAAGCTCTAAGGCCTCCAATACAGACTCACACTAACAAAGAATCCCATTTAAAATGCAAATTCAAACCTAAGATCCTTAAATTGTGGATATATTTCAGGATAATGAAAAAATCTGACCAAATCAAAACCTTTTACTAAACTCCACCTTGTATCAAGATAACAAATCAACCCACAAATGGAACATGCAGTATATCCTGATATCCTTAAGCCATGTGCTAAATCTGATCAATATTAAATTACATATGGATTAAACAGATACATAAAATATCAAGGAGTCCAGCTGAAACATTAGCCCTCACTTTGTGACCCAAAACAGAAGAACCTCACTTCCCGGGTGAGGGACAGGCCAGTCCTTCCTGCCAGGACCACGTGGGCTACCGAGGAGACCTACCTAAAAAGTCTGTGCTGGAGGAAGATGTGCACACCACTGCTCTAGCATTCTGTCTCTTAACCAGCTCACTGGAATAAGATTCCTTTACTCATACTTGTGTTCTTTACAACAGTTACTCAGGGCTCATGGATTTTTTTTCCCCCCCTCACTCGGGCCTCATCATAGATTTCAAATAAAACAAAACACTGACTTTCCAGGTGATATGAAGTAGTTTTATATTTTAAGTGCCTCTCTTTAAGCTCTGAATACAGAGACCTGCACTCCAATTTATTGTAATAAGTTGTTTACTTTGTCCCAGGTACTGTGCTAAAAGTTTTACTTACACTAACTCATTTAATTTTCACAATAATCTTATGAAGTATATACTATTATCCACATTTTACCAATGAAGAAGCTGAGGTAATTATGTACCTTGCTCAAATTTCACAGATACAAAGTGGAAAAGATAGGATTTGAATACGTGACATCTGACACAAAGTTTGTGCTAACTCCACTCTGTAAACTACACTTCTGTTTATTACTAAGAAAAGAGGAAGTCTTTCTAAACCTATTGAAATGAGATTTATGGAATTCAGATGACATAAAGGCAGACGCTACTTAGGACCTCTGGAATCTGCAAGTTCACCTGGGCTGTATTATAGGCTGTCCTGCCTTCAGAGAGAAGGAAAGAGGTGGAGCAGTCCTCTGAACTAGATTTACTGCACAACCAAGACCTGCCTCCCCCTCCACTGGCTCGGGTCTCTGGGCCTTGGATAGAGCTAGAAGACAGGAATCACTCTAAGACAGCGGTCGCCAACCTTTCGGACCTCACGGACCACCAGTGGTCCACGGACCATCAGTTGGCAACCGCTGCTCTAAGAGAAGATATGGCTCCTGAAAATTCCTACCTTCTTTCCCAGAGGCTGAGTCCTTCGAGGTGGAGACAGGTCAGAATCAGAGGATTTGGCCCTCTGTTTCCTCCTTGGTGGAGAGAGGTCAGAATCAGAGCTGTGGCGCCCAGGTCTATTTCGTGGAGGTGACAGATCTGAATCAGAACCCTGGGGCCTTGAACTTGGTTTCTTCCGTGGAGGAGAAAGGTCTGAATCAGAGGCTTTCTGACTGTCACCTGGGTAGGAGGAAGAGCCCAAGGTGTGACTCTGATGTCTTCGAGGTGACAAACTCGTATGAAATTTTCTACGGCTGGGTGAAGAGCCTAGAAATTGAAGAATAAAGTCTTTAATCCAGTGTCAGAATCTTAAAAAGAACTTACCCAGTTACTGTTCAACATTCATTTAGTCCTCATGCATCACTAACCTAAACACAAGATCAGATGACACAGGAGAAGAGCAAAGTCAGGGACAGTTTTCAAAACCAAGAGGCAGGATGTGGAGTTCTGTTCCCCCGTTACCAGCGACTGTGATTGTGTGTGAGATCTCAACATATTCCTCTACGTCATATTTAAACCACACTCAGAATGGGCAATAACATGCACACAGATCTCAGTGATGTGTTAAGTTAAAACTAATTAGGATATATTCTGAAGTCCTCAGACTAAAGAATAAAAATGTATTTTAAAAATTAAAACAGTAGCTAGGGACCATTTTGGGTAAAAATTTTTACCACACAGGCCTGAATTATAAACGTAAGCATCACAAATTACTTCCCCAAAAAAGCAATCGGCAATATGTATCAATGATCTTTAAAACACACAACCTGGAAAATCAATTTCTACTTAGCTCCTAGGAAACAAATCTAGAAGTACTTATTTTCCAGGAAATCTATCTAGAAGCAGAGAAGGAAATCATCCAGAATGGGAATAGTTTATGTACATAAATGTTCATTACTAGAGGCCTAGATGTTCAGAACTAGAGGCCCAGTGCACAAATTTGTGCACCAGTGGGGTCCCTTGGCCTGGCCTGTGGGATCAGGCCAAAACCAGCTCTCCGACATCCCCTGAGGGGTCCTGGATTGCAAGAGGGAACACGCCAGGCCGAGGGACCCCACCGGTGCACGATCGGGGCTGGGGAGGGATGCGGAGGGTTGGCCAGCCAGGGAGGGACCGCAGGAAGGCTCCAAGGCGTGTCCAGCCCATCTCACTCAGTCCCGATCGGACCCCAGCAGCAAGCTAACCTACTGGTTGAACCAACTGCCCCCTGGTGGTCAGTGCACGTCATAGCAAGCAGTTGAGCAGCCTTAGCATATCATTAGCATATTACACTTTGATTGGTTGAACAGCCAGACAGACACTTAGCATATTAGGCTTTTATCATATGGGATTATGAAAGCAAAATTTAGAACTAACCTAAAATATGCAGTATTAGGGAAATGGTTAACTAAATTTATGTAATACAATAAAAATTACATTAACAAAGAAATGTTCTTATGACATGGGGAAGTTAATGATAAGTGAAAAAACCAGGCAAGATAATGCATGCAACACATAGATAGTGCATAGAGAGTCCTGGCCAGGTAGCTCAGTTGATTGAGCATTGTGCAATGCACCAAAAGGTTGCCCAATGTTTCTCTCTCTCTCTCTCTCTCTCTCTCTCTCTCAAAATCAATAAAAAAATCTTTTAAAAAAATGAATAGAGAAAAGACTAAAAAGAACATTGGCTACAACACTAGTGATTGCCTCTGAATAACAGAAGTCCGCATGATTTTTTTCTGCTTCTTTATGTATTTCTAGACATTCTGATGTTTCTACAACAAACAGATAGCACTTTTATGTCCGGTGAGGACAACAAAAGGATATATAAAAACTTCTTCCCTTCTACTGTAAATATTTAACTCTTTAGCCCAACCTCTCGCTATTTCCCTATAGTTTTTAAAACTTCTCCTAAGAAACTTAATTCTCATTTCTAAAGACATAAATACCTAACAAGTAAAAGATTCAAAATGAAGTGCCTAGGGAACAAGTCCCTCTCATGGACAATCAATGCTCACCTTTAGAGTCATGCTGTTTATTTCCATAATGAAATTTGGCTTGCCTTTTTCGTGGCGGAGAGAGGTCCGAGTCACATTCATACTTGCTGCTCTTCGGGACTGAGGGCTGAGAGGGTCCTGGCCCCTTCCGATGTGGAGAAGTTTTGCTAGAGGCTCTTTCTGGGGCTTTACTGCTTTTGGTTCTGTGCAGTGAATGAGGAACATTAGGAGGCGAATCAGGGGAGTCATGACGGGCCCTCCTGAGCTTTGATGTGTCCAAGGATTCCAGAGTCCTTCTAGGTTGAGAGGTGTCAGGGGAGCTGCTACGGGCCTTTCTCTGAGGAGGAATAGCTGCGGAACTGTGATGGGCCCTCCGAGGAGGAGATGGATCTGGTGTGTCATGACGGGCCCTTCTAGGAGACACACCTGAAGGACGATAATGCTTCCTGAGCAGAGAGGGATCCGGTGAATCATGATGGGCTCTCCTAGGCAGAGAAGGATCCGGGGACTCATGGCGGACCCTCCTAGATGGAGAAGGGTCCGGGGAGTCATGGCGGACCCTCCTAGGTAGAGAAGGGTCTGGGGAGTCATGGCGGACCCTCCTAGGTGGAGAAGGGTCCGGGGAGTCATGGCGGATCCTCCTAGGTGAAGAAGGATCCGGGGAGTCATGGCGGACTCTCCTAGGTGGAGAAGGGTCCGGGGAGTCATGGCGGACTCTCCTAGGTGGAGAAGGGTCCGGGGAGTCATGGCGGACTCTCCTAGGTGGAGAAGGGTCCGGGGAGTCATGGCGGGAATGCCTGTGTGAAGGTAGATCCTCACTGTGGCCTAAACACAAAGAGCAAAGAGTCAGATTCCCACAAATGCTGCGTTCACCACCAGTACCCAGAGTTTCAAAAGATGCCCCAGCAGCACACATCTCAAAACTACTCAGAAAGCCCAAAACTACTCTGTACAGCTCCTTTGCTTAGGGGCCCAGCACCCATGAACATTTTAAAAATAATCTCTTTTATTTGCCTAACAAGACACAATTTGCAAAGCATTTTAAATACATTTTTCATCTTATACCTTGTAAGGCAAGTGGGGCAGGCATCTTGTTTACAGTCATGAAAATAGAAGCTCCAAGGTGCTGAATGGCTTCTTACCTCAGATTACAACTCCAAGATGAAGAGACAGACTAGAACCCCAGTCTTCTATCTCCCAACCCAATGCTCTTCCCAAAACCTTATTTGTGTAGAGTTCCCAGACAGAGGCTCCTACTGAAATTTAGCCTAGAAAAGTGAGTTTTTACTTACTCTTCTTTCAAAAGGCATGTTCACTAAACCTGTGCCACATAAAAATGAGTGCTGTCAACTAGTTCATGCTACTGTGCTCCTTATTGGGGGGGAAGAGATCACCAGCAAAAAATAATCAGCATTACTGATCACTTACTACATGCCAAGGTAGATTACCTCATTTAATTCTCAAACCCTAGGAGATACAGATTACCTCCATTTTATAGATAAGAAAGTTGATACTCGAAAAGATTAAATAATTTGCCAAAGTCATACTGCTAAGTAAGTGGTGGAGTGAATATCCAAATCCAGCTCTGTCTGACTCCAGAGTCCACGTGCAATCTTTAAAATATGCAGATGAACATTCTAAGAACAGAGGCTAAGGTAGCAGAAGCAGGAAATGAGGGCATGGGTCATATTTTTCAGGATCAGTGACAAATTAAAACAATGCGCTCCTCTAAAAAAAAAAAAAAAGAAAAGAAAAAGGTTTCCCCTTTAGATTTATCTATTGTTGGAACTCACCTCCCAGAAGCTTCCATTTGGCACTGGAACGAAAGGTTTCCATCTGCTTTACCTCTTCTGGCCGCTCATCCACAAACTCAGCCACCTGTGGCAATGAGGACACTACATTGAGGACATCCACAGGATCCAGCCAAGGAGCACTGTGTGTAAGAACCTGAAGTTATAACCATTCCCATTCCTAACACACATCGCACACACAGACCCAAAACAGCCACGAAGATCCATGCAGTGGTCCTCAGTTATGTGTGCTCCATAAATCCCTGATTGCCACTGGATGGTTTAATTCTAGATCATTCTCCAACTAATCAATTTCCCTCCAAAAGTTAATTTCATTCATTACAAACTTTTTTACCAACTTGCCACAGACACGACTGCCACCTGTAAGATAAAAGCTAAATTCCTTTGCCCGCTTTATTCTTATTATATTGCACGCAGAGTGAAAACAGGCAGGCTCCTCGTCATGCCTATCACTCACTCATAAGGGCTCCGGGTGCCTCTGAAACCTTCCTTGAATTAGGTAGTTACAAAGGCAGGCACTCTTGAAGCCAACAAAAAGAAGTCATTAAGATGCACACAGAATCACAGAATCTTTGAGAGAGAGAACCACATTTCACTTATCCAAACTGCAAACAAATGTGGAATATTCTCTAGAGTATCCTTGATAAATGATTATTCACCCATTACTCCCTGTCAGAGAATCAATTCACTAACATGAAACTCACTATGTTATTTAGTAGTCTACTGTATTTTGAGGTTGTGCTAGAAAGTTCTTAGTTTTATCAGACTGGTATCGACCTTCCTCTAACTTCTTCCCATTGGCCCTAGTTCTGACCTCTGACAACTGATCCTCTCTCTTGCTACATGACAGACTTTCAAAGATGTCTGGCATCATAAATTCTCGTTACAGAATAGCAACTATGTGTAAAGCACTGTTTTGCATTTTACTATCTCAATCAATCCTCACAATAGCCCTGCAAAGAAAGGGTCCACAATACTAAAGAGCAAACTATTACTTAGCAAAGTCAAATAACTTTCTCAATATCACAGGCTAGCAAGAGGCAGAACTGGAATTCAAACCCAGGTCGTAATTCCTCTCTACTTCTCTTCTCCCAAGACCCTACCAACATTCCTCATATAACCTAGTTTTGAGACCTCTCACTGGGCATTAAAAGCACAGGCTTTCAAGCAAGATGAACAGAGATCTAAACCCCCAGGTCTGCCAGCTGGTATTTGTGTAACCTGTGGCAAGTTATTTTCTCTAAGCCTCAATTTCCTCATTTGTAAAAGCAGGTTTCAAAGGATTGCTCTGAGGACTCAATGAGATGGGTCATGTAAGCATAGCAGTGCTTGTACATGGTAAATGCTCAGTAAATTATACCTATTATTTTTGTGCTGCCACTGCTATTGTGGTTGTCCTAGTTATTTTGCCATTATTTCTGATGGTGGTGATGGTCTTGCAGTAATAAAAATGAATTCAATAACCAAGATCTGGTTTAACCAGAATAGAGAGCAGTGGGGCTAAAGCCTTCTTTGTTTTCGTTTTGGGGCCATCACAGGACAAAAGACAATATTATAAAGGAAAATTAACAGAGGATCACATAAAATTTACAATTTTTACATGTCAAAACTATTATAAATGAAAAGGAAAAAGATAAAACATACCTATGACATGTAAAACAGGTAATATATTCTTATTATTCAACAACTTATATTCTTCAACAACTCTCCTTTTCACCTTATTTGATATAAATATCAAATAAGTAAAAAAAAAATTAAAATCCCAATTTTCTAAGAAATGGACAAAATACCAAGAATTTCATAAAACAGAAATTCCCAACAAACATAAGAAAAACTATTCATTTCACTATTTTTCAAAGAAACTAGATACCACTGTTTACCTGCCAAACTGGAATAGGTTTGCCAATTTGTTGCTGTTGTAATGTTTAAGTACTGATGAAGAAATGCAAACACTGGCATTCTCATACACTGCCAGTGGGAGTGTGAATTGGTACCACCTTTTGGAAAGCAATATGAGACTATAGTTCAAAAGGGCTGTAATTTCACTTCATGGGAATAAAGAAATAAGGGATTATTTGTGAACAAGATGTTTATCAAAGCATTATGATATTTTAAGAAAGGAAACAACCCATATGTCCAGTAATAGAACATTTAAAAACAATATATATACTGAACTACTATGCAACCATTAAAAATCACATTCTCAAAGAATATTTGAAAGTCTTACTAAAGTATTCACAATATATTATTAAGTGAAAGAGTAGGCTCAAAACCATGTGTGCAGTATGATCCCAATTATATTTGAAAAAAATAAATAAAAGTATGTATAATCTATGAATTAAAGAGATATCCATCCAAATGTTAGAAGTTGTTACCTGTGGATAGTCACAGTATAAGTGATTTTTATACTCTTTTTAAAACTTTCACGTTTCTTAAAATTCCCAAATATTCTATAGTCCCGTATTGCTTTCCAAATATTCTATAATAAGTATATTTGGCTTTTATAACATAAAAAAATAAAAACATATGTTGTGAACATTAATTAGATTTAAGTGGTTGATTCTAACATTCTGGTTCCTTTTGATCACTGTTTCCCTTTTAATTACTAACAAATCATCTTTTAAGTAATCTATTGTAGAATATGCTGGGGATTAACATTAAATATACTCATCTGGAATTCATCTTTAAAACTTTACAATTCAGCCTATCAACAACTCTCCTTTTCACCTGTTTCTCAGTTATTCTCGGCATAGATTCCATGGCTATACCAATGCTAGGTTATTTGCCTATGCTTTTGTCCACCTGGTTCTTATCTTCAAAATTTATATCAGATATTTACATGCTTCATAGAATTTCCCAATGGAATAAAAAGTGGCCTGCTTCCCCTGTGCTCTAATAGCACTTGGTACATATGTGAAACATAGCTCCAACATTTATCATATTACTGAAATTATTTGAAAGTCCCATTTTAGAGTATGACCTCTAGAGTACAGACACTATGTTCTATTAATCCACATATCTCCAGTACTTACACAAGAGCATACAAATTTTCAAGTGTAGTTGAATCATGAATGAAAGAAACAAAGAGAAAGTTCCCTACTATTGAACCTGAGCATTGTTTTTAAGGCCCATCCCAGCACATCGAACCTGGCTAGTTCTATCATAGCTCTGTCACTGATGCTGAGGAGTCCTGCCTCTCTCTGGGATTAGTTCCCATTTTTAGTTTGATGGGCCCTTCCATAAAAAAGAAGATAGTACTTCTTTGGAAGTTGTCTCTGCCCAACTTTCCCTCTTACAACCCTGCCCTGCACTGGGAGTTGAGGTTGAAAGGCTTGAATTTCAAAGTCCTTACAGCCTCAAAAGATACATACCACAGGCAAATCTCCATCATCTTCCTCTTCCTCCTTTTCGGGTTTAGTGGTGGAGATAGATGTCCAGCTCACATCATCGTCCACAATCCGCATTCTAAAGGGGGGAGGGGGGGGATAAAAAAGGAGAAACGTTCTTGGGTAACAGCCTATGCACACTTATCTATTGGTTTCGGGATAAAGCTCAAAATCCTACAAGATCCTGCAAGGTCTACCACATCAGTTTTCACACACTCAGTCCCTTCTCCCTGCCTACTGTTCTCATTCTTTACTGGGAAACTCTTACTCATTCTTAAGAACCTAATAGATAACTTCCTTGAGAATACCTTCCTAACTACTCTCCCATCTAAGAACCCGTTACACGTTCTTGAAGTACTTTCATTGCACTTATCACAAAGGAAATACATCAATTAGTTGCAAAATTAGTTGTCTAAAGCCTGTATCCCATTAGACTACAAGCTCCATCAGAATAGGGACTAAGGCTTTCTCATTCAGACTGGCATCCTCGTCACCCTGCAGCAACTGGCATAAGAGGTATTCAGTAAATACCCGTCACACAGATACACTAGGTCTGACTGCAAATAACGACGACTGCCATGGGTGAGGTTATTCCCTGAACAGCCAAGATCACTTTGTACATCTCTAACCACAACCACCACCACTAAATACAAGTGATATCATTCGGTATTACTCTCATTTCAAAGATAAGCAAACGAAGGCTGAGAGGCCCGAAGCCACACAGCCTGAGAAGTGGCACAGCGAGGACTCGCTCTCTGATCAGTGTCGCTGCAGAGCTCACGCTGTTTTCACTACACGGTACTGTTTCCCAAGAATCCACACAAGCCAGAGCGCAGGAAGGAAGAGGCAAGAGTAAGGGGAAAGCCAAGCCAGGCAAGACAATGGATCCGGGCTATGGACTTAGTAGACTGTACAGATATATTCGTTTCCTAGGGCAGACCGGGTGGCCTAAGACAACAGGAATGTATCCCCTCAGTTCTGGAGGCAGAGTCTGAAATCGCAAGGCACCTGCAAGGCAAAGCCCGCTGCGCTCCAGGGGGGACCCTTTGGCTCAGGCACAGTCTAAGCTCAGCCTCCACCTTCACGTGGTCCTTTTCCCTCTAGGCCTGTCTCTGTGTCCAACCTTCTCTCTTTTTTTTATAAATATTTTTATTGATTTCAGAGAGGAAGAGGGAGAGAGAAAGAAACACCAATGATGAGAGAGAACCACTGATCGGCTGCACCGGGGATGGAGTGAGCGCAACCCGGCCTGTGCCCTGACCGGGAATCGCACCGTGACCTCCTGGCTCACAGGTCACGCTCCACCACGGAGCCACGGCCGCCAAGCCTCTCTTCCCAGAGGGACACCAGTTATATTGGCTCTGGCGCCCACCCTGACCCACGAAGGCTTCATTACTTACTTCACGGAAGCAACGTAAAGCTCACGAATTCATACGCGTCTAAAACGCCCCACAGCGCCCGGCAGGTGGCAAGAGCGGGAAGTGGGGACAGGGCGGCCCCGCAGGCAGGGTCCGAGCACCAAGCACAGGCTCTGGCCCAGCTCGCCCGTCTCAAGGGGCACGGACGCATTCTCTACCGGAGACGACTGGAGGCTACAGAGGCGGGCAAAGGGATGCAGGCCACAGTCTGGCTAGCACACAGGGCCCGGGGCGCGATCAGTGATTCTCTCTCACGGGGCCCTCAGCCCGAGGGGTCCCTCAGCCCGGCGGGGATCCGGGAAGGGCGGGCCGCGGAGACGGGAGGAATGGGGGCGGCAGCCCCGCCATGACCCACTCACCCCTTGCCGCCGACACCGCCAGGCTTGGGCCGCTTTTTGCGACGCTTGAGAATGGACTCGGAACCCGCGTGGCCGTCGGCATCGGCCCGGGACAAGTAGCGCTTCAGGTACTCGGCCTTGGAGATCGGCGGGGCTGCCGCCATGGCAGCGCGGGGCGGGGCGACGGCTCGTCGCGGGGGTCAAACTCCGCGACGCAAAACGGACGCGCCGGAACCGGAAGTGGCGGGACCGCCGGGGACTGCGGGAGCCTCCGGGACGAGCTCTCGCGAGCTTCCAGGGATGGCGTGGGCTCGCCGTCCGTCCGCATCTCTCCGCTGTCCACCGTCTGCCCGCTCAGCAGCCGCACAGCGGGCGCTCTGTGGCCGTGAGGCCGTGGCCACGCGGTCCCCGCCCCGGCAGCTTCAGAACATAATGCAGTGGTTACAGACAGGCGCTGGCGTTGGTGCAGCTGACCTGGGTTCCCTAACTTCGAGCTCTATGGCCTTGGGCAGGTCATGTAACAAACTGAGGACTGTAAATGCTTAGAACAATGTCTGGCTTAGTATTGTTGGTTTTATTAGTATAAGTGTGTTTAGGGAGAAGGAATCTGCTCTCAGGCTTCCGACTGCCATTCGAGAGGAAATCTGGCAGGCCGGCGTGGCTCAGTGGGTGAGCATCCACCTAGGAACCAGGTCATGCCGGATTCCCGGTCAGGGCTCTATGTCATCATTGATGTTTCTCTCTTGCCCATGCCCTTCCTCTCTGAAATAAATTTTAAAAAAAATTTTAAGAAATCAGGAATTCCAAACCAAATGTAATACTATGAAGAATGTAGAGGCTTCTAAGCTGTGTAACTTGCAATGTTTGACAGTGGTAGCGCCTGGCTGTCTCTTATACAGAACCTGGCCAATGGAAGGGCCCTGGATACTCCCAGCACAGCAAGAGGGGGAGTGAGAGAGACTCAATTCCAATATTCAGGTTCTGGGGGGAAAGTTTTCTTCTTGTGGCATTAAAAGCTTTACTTGAATTATCTCATTTAACCCTCGCAATCCTCAGATAGTTTTATTAGTCTTCTGTTACAGATGAGAAAACTGAAGCTTGGAGAGGTTAAAGGAATTTGCCCAACTTCACACCGCCGGAACGTGACCGACCCTTGGAAGCAGAAACAAGCAAAGTGGGTGCAAGATGTAACCCAATGTTTCTGAAATAAATTATTTTCTTTTTATCTCACAAGTTAAATTTCTGTCACTGTTTTAAAGTATGGTAGTCAAGAAGGTATTGTTACACTTTACAAATACACATATCTTGGGATACATGTTCAAATATAGGTTTGGAGATCACTGCACTGGAGCCTGAGCTTCTAACCACTTGGCTACACTGAGGGTCACAGCACAGGCCCAGAAAGGCAGGCAGGCTTGTGGGAAGGGAACACTGGACCAGCATAGGGCTTCACTAGCTGGAGGGCCCAACGGTACCCATATGCAACCCTGCCTTGGCTGCTCATCCCTTTGGCGTACCTCAAACTGAACTCCACAGCCCTGTGGTCAGCAGACAATTTGGAAACGCTCCTGTTTCTACTCCAGCGCACATTAGCAGTGTAGTCCTCTCAGCACCATCAGCCCATTTCTATCTTCAGTTACACCACTTTGCACAAGTTACCTAACCTCTCTGAGGCTGTTTCTTCATCTTTAAAATGGGGATTTTATTTATAGCTTTTCCCCAGAAAGGGTTTAAAGCAGAAACAGAGACACCTTAAAATTGTTGTAATATGAGAAAATACATCTATCTAAAAGCACTTCACGTCCTGGCCCGTGTGGATAAGTGGTTAGAACATCGGCCCGTGCACTGAAAGGTCACAGGTTCAATTCCTACTCAAGGGCAGATACCTGGGTTGCAGATTCAATCCCCGGCCCTGGTCGGGCACATGCAGGAGGCAACCAATCAATGTGTCTTTTTCACATCGATCTCTCTCCCTGCATCCCTTCCACTCTCTAAAAAGTCAATGGAAAAAATATCCTTGTGTGAGGATTAACAAAAAATAGATAAAAGCACTTCACAATTACTAACTCACTAACCCTCACAAAAACCGTACAAAGTAGCTGCTTTTATTACCCCCATTTAACAGACAAGGACACTGAGGCATTAGAGGTGCCGGCACTAAAGGGCTTCCTCAATCCTGAGCAAACACACACAGCCAGCACCGGCCCTTCTCCTCACAGCTGAAAACACTTCCAATCTCCTATACAGAGACATGGGCAAACATTTTAAACATAAGAATAAAGCCAAGTGTCTTAAACACACTGTCTTAAATTTAAAGAGGAATCATCCCCTGCAGTGTGCTACAACTGAGATGCCAGATGTACAAAGAACACATACTAACGTTACAATGAGTCTTACCGAACACATTAACACTCTCCACTAGCAAAGTCAATTGCCCTTCATATTTATTCCATGTTCATGTCATGACAGATGTACACTCCATACCTGTGTTCACAGCTCTATTGGCTAAATGTGGCTATATTTAATATGCTTGAAATATGAAGTAGAAGTGCCCTCACAAACGAACTGTACCTTCCCCGTCTATCATGGTTGTGAAACTCAATGTACATGTTCTTGGGCTGGGGGTTTGACTGTTCTCCTCCCCGGGCCTTTGAGCAGGACCCTTCCCATACCTGTTACCCATGCTACCTCCAGTCACCTAACACGGCTCAATACAGGATGGAAAATTTGCAAGCATCTGCGGAGAATTATCATTTAACAGATTAACCACATGCCATATGCCAGAGCTGGGGGGTAGGACACTCACCCCCTTCAGGCTGCATAGTGAGACTGGATGGAGCGGAGTGTGAAACTGAAGGCTTCCAGGCCTTGGCCATCAGAGCAAGTGGTACCTCAGCTGGGTTATCTGTCTGGTGCCTCCTCCTCAGTCAGTCTTTCCTGGTTCAGAAACTCAGGTTATCTTTCCCCATAACTGGATGGAATCTGTGAGATTGCCTAACACCAAACTCACAAGACAGTGATAAACCAAATGCCACTTTCTCCCCTTCACAATGGGAAATGAACCTGACATCAGCATAACCATCCCATAGGGAAAGTCATTCAAGGGACCAAATGACCAATCAGACGGCCTGGGGAACACAGATCCCCAAGGCAGTTGGACATACATCTATGGGCAATCTAATCGGGTAGAGCACTTGCTTAGAAGCCTGTTCAAAGTGCTGTAGCTTTATAGTTTGAGTCATTGCTAACTTTAGTCTTGAAATTCTTAAAACACCTTACTCTTGCTCACAGAAATGTGAACTCCATGTACGGGAGTCAGTCCCACATGGAAGTAGTTAAGGTGCCAAAGCATTCAATATGGAGATGTCTGAAAACTGAACCTCTGTAAACAAATACATTTAAGAGGGAGGAGGCAGAGATTCCACGCAAGGAATGTCCAAAGTACAGGGGAAAGCAGGGATGCGGCATCATGAGAGAAGAGAAGGGTTGAGAAGGGAAATGGTCCACTGTCCAATGTGACAGAAATAATGGAAAATGAGAACATTTTCCCAAGTGGAAAATCCCGCCTGTGATCTTTGAGAATAGTGCAGTAGAGCGGCGAGAGCAGAGTGGCACTACCAAGTCTTCTCCCTTTAAGGCAATTCTTCCGAGCTACGTTTGCAGCACAAAATGCTAAGGGTTGCCATAGTATTTCAATCCACAGGTCTTTCTTGAACAACTACCTTGCAGCCAGCACTGCAGGAGTCATCAGTGGTTAATGCAGACACAGAGCACTCGCTGGGGAGTCCAGGGCCTGGGCCACAGAGTGCCAAGTCACACAGCTGGAAGCAGCCCTCCCTCTCTGGTTGAACCTGTTTCTCCATTTGTAATTAAGAGCGGGAATAGAGGCTCCCAAATACCCTCAACTGGTCAACGTCTTCCAATCTCAGAGCTTTTACATTTGCAGTTTCCTCTGCCTGGAAATCTCTTCTCCCAGCTATTCACATGGCTTATTCCCTTACCTCCTTCTCAGCTTTGCCTGAATGTGGAATTTCTACCTTCTTATTAAGACCTTCCCTGACTACTCTATTTAAAATACCTACCCCACCTTCTCTGACACTATCCAAACCCCTTCTTTGCTTTTACATCCCTCCATAACACTAATCACCACTTGATCTACTGTTTTACTTATCGGTTTATTATCAATCCACCCCCACCCCCAATGTCAATTTTCCCCACTAGACTTCAAGCTTCATGAAAGCAGCACTTTGTTTTGTTCACTGTTCAGTGTGTGCCTGGCACAAAGTGAACACTCACAACTCACACATCTGTGAAGGAAGAATGAAATGCCAGCTCCAATCTCCAAATCACAGTGGCCGCACTGGAGAAAATTTTCTTCAGGAGGTGGAGTCTACCAGCATATCAATTAAGGACAGTGAATTCCGGGCCAGTGCAGTTTGACAGCCATCGTTTTAATGAGAACTTCTTCACCTGTGCTGGACTCCCTCCCTCGGAAGATTCCCTCCGTGTGGAGAGTCAGTATTTTGTACACCCAAAACCAACACCTAAACTCCAGCTGCAGCTGTCTTCCACCTTCCTCAGCTTCAGAGTTCCAGCTCTAGAGGGCAGCACGGTGTGGACAGAGGGCGAAGACTTGTGGGAAAAAGTGATAGTGACATTCCTCATAGTGCGCTTCCAGGTCTCTTCCCAAGCTGACTCACAACCTCCGAAATAAGGTCAAATACCCAACAGGGGTGCACCTGCACCACACACTTTACAAAGTGTGCCAGGATCTTTGATTCAGACCAGATGCCCTCCCCACAGGAGCAGGTGAGGCCACTCCCCGCTTTTCCAATAGTAATAAGTAAGCCTGTGGTCTGAGCAGTACAGGAGGTTGGCTGGGAAACGGTCCACTGCTACCGTGGGGCCAGGCCTGTCTCATAGCCCTCCGTCTTCATGTCATTGAGCCCTAGCTCCTCATTTTGGTCAAATGTGCGCTTATAACGTTCCACCTTCATCTCCGGATCGTCTTCAGGTGCATACACATTCTGGAAGGCCAAGGACAGATCATCAGTGCCCATACCATCCTGCTATCCTCCCTCCTCAGGCTGCTTCCAATGCCCACTTTCTCCAGAACTCTTGAGTTTTTTACTCTAAGCATCACCAATTCCCCATGACTAGGCTCAACTAGTGGGAAGCAACAGAGGCCACGTGGGCCAGGAGTAGAATTAGGGAACAGTCCACCTAAAATACTTCCTACCTGCACCTTCTTATGAAGAGTGTAATAATAGTCTTAATCATGGAAGGACCTTAGAACAGTTTTGCCTGACCCATAGTAACTGTTCATTAAATATTAATGTTATTGTCAATCACCAGAATATCTGCCCAGTCAGTTTAATGCCTTTCAGTTTTCCTATATTGGACAAGGGACCATTTCTCCTCACTCCACAATCAGACTTGCAGAATGAAAGCATCATCACTGGACTTAGAGCTGGGGAGAACTAGACTATAGGAGGAAGGAGCCTAGAGGTATCCTTTTTTCCCTCTCGACACACTTACAACCCCTCCTACGTTCCCCCCTTTCTCCCTTAAGTTCTAAGTTCTGCTAAGAGGTTCCTTGATAAAGAGCAGTTCATTTAGAACCAAGTCTCAGTTTCTGGAGAAATGATACATGTTCAAGAAAAGTCAGAAAACATATCTCCATGAAATATAAGGAAAGGTCTACTGTACCTGCAAGTAGCTGTTTCCTGCTGGATCATTCATAATAAAGTGGGCCTTCATTTTACCCTCCATGATCTAAAGAGGAGAGAATATAGTATGTAAATTTTACAAAGCATGGAGAAGCTAAGTCTACCAGATGAGAATCAAGCCAATTTACACTGCAGTATGCCCAAGTTTCATGAACTGGTGAAATGAGGTACTTCTAAAAGTAGAGTGGAGAAGATCTAAAATAAGAATTGTTTACACCCAGCTGGTGTGGCTCAGTGGTTGAGTGTTGACCCATGAACCAGGAGATCAGGTCTGGATTCCCATTTAGGACACATGCCCGGGTAGGGGACATGCAGGAGGCAGCCAGTCAATGATTCTCATCATTGATGTTTCTATCCCTCTCTCCCGCTCTCCCTTCCTCTGAAATCGATTAAAAAAAAGGTATTAAAAATAATAATAAATAAAATAAGAACGGTTTGATATTATTTAAGAAACAATTTTACATCCCCAATTTCATCTCCCACTCCAAACAGGCCAACTTCTATCCCAGAAGACTGAAGGGTTGCCCTTCCTCTACCCCAGAAGACTGAAGGATTCAGTGAAGATACCACAACACACTATGGACTGGGGTCATGGCCCAGTTGAAGGTGGAGGGGAGGGAATCAAGACAGGAGATTAAATGAATGTACCCTTATTGGAAACAGACATACCCCAGCCCTCTTCCCAGGACACCTGAGACCAGGAAATGGAGCACCCCCGACGGGAGCCTGACCAGCCTAAGAAGAAAGACCTAACTACTCTGGCTTTGGCGCTACCTCAACGAGGCCAAACTAACTCCCTTACAAATGAGCCCAGTGTCAGCAAAACACCGCCACTCGGGATTTTTAGTCTTCTACTTTTAAATAGACAACCCATGATTACCAGACATCAAAGCCCCTAATATTGAAAGACAGACATTTACATGGAAAACAAAACAAAAATGAAGAACAACTTAGAGGAAATGGAAACAATGCAAGGAAAATAAAGTGCCAAAAAAGCCCAACATTAATATTCTCAAGAAGAAAAAAATGCTACATCCTTATACTAGTTTCTAAAAAGGCAGAGGAAGAGTATTCAAAGACCAAAAGAAGCTCTTGGAAAATAAAAATGTTAGTGAAAATGAAAACGTCAACTAAAAGACTGGAAAATAAAGCTGAGGTAATCTCCTCAAGTAGAGAAAACACAAAGAAACTGAAGACGGGACAAAGGATAAGAACTTTACAGAAGACCAGAAAGTCAGTCTGATATTCCAAAACACAGGGTTTCAGAAGGAACAGAAAGGAAGCAATTCTCAAAAGGATCACCTTAAAAAGCTTCCTAAACTGAGCCACATGAGTTTCCAGATTCAAAGGACCTACCAGGTGCTTAGCACAGTGGTTGCAAACTGACCCCACACCAAAGCACATCCTGGAATTTCACATCAGAGGGACAAAGCAGTACAAGAACAGGTCACATACAAAAGATCAGAAATCAAAATGCCTGAAGACTTCGAAATAGCCAAACTGGAACGTGGAAGACATTAGTGCAATGTCTTTCAGATTCTGATGAAAAATTATTTCCATCCTGAAATTCTATTCCCAGCCATTAATCAATGTAGGGTGATTGAATCCTTGAATAAAGAAATTTCCAGACATGTAAGGTCCCAGAAATCTCACTTCCCATGCACTTTCTCGAGAAACTAGTGGAGAAGATCCTCCAACAATATAAGGGAGGAAACTGAGAACGAGGATGACATGGGACATGGAAACCAGGAGGATCCCCAACACGCTGGTTAAATGTTTAAAAGGGAGCAAGAAAGGGTAGGCAGCCTCTCATTCACAGGAGCCCCAGGACCACAAGACTGACCAGCCAGAGTCCTCTCACCTGGTCCAACTTCTGGCTAAACTCCTGCAGTTTGTCCACCTGGCCAGGATTGGAACTGTCACCCAGTGTGAAAGGGTTCTTGGTCACCTGCAACAAACGTCATCCACACTGCTGTACGCTGGCCCTGTATTACAGGTTTGGCCATAAGCCTGGTCGGGGTGGAAGTTAAGCCAACTTCTGGTACAACTCCTGCAGCTTGTCCAGTCAGGGAAGCATGGTCTTCATTTATCCCATAACCACCTTTCTGATTATTCCTAAGAGCTTTATGGATTAATCTGCCAAGGCGGCAACTGGCCGTGTGAAACAAACTATAAACATGTTCTTACAATATGAGTGAGCCCTAGTCCTAATTTAACAAGAAATGCAAAGTATAATTTACAAAGACAAAATGCCTAACGACTGAGAATTAAATGAAATGATTCATCAGGAGGACAAATATATGGGCTAAGTCGGCAATGCATATGTATGTTGGGGAGTTTTAGATGCTGAAAGGACCCTCACCCCTCATTTTACAGTGAAATGAAAACCACACATGTCTGAGTAAGGCCTAGGAATTTCCAATCAGAATTTCCCATAACCTTATCTTCACAATCCAAAATAAATTTAAGTCTCTTAAATCAGCTTTAAGGCAAAGAAACCCCATTATCAGCTCCCAAAACTAGGACATGTGAGGTCCCCTAGCCCCTCCCCACAGCAGCACTGCTGAAGTAGCCATGCACTACTCACCAGGTCCCGGATGTCTTTCAGCAGCCCCTCCAGTGTGGTGAACTTGCCCCCAAAGATAGCCATTCCCAACTCAAATTCCAGTTCTGGGATTTCCACACTGCACGTCTCAGACTGTGAGATGAGAGGTCAGCGTAAGCTCTAAATCAGGAGCCACCAGAGAAAGCTAACCAGAGTCCTCTGCCACATTAATACCACCTGTGACAGTTTGGGGACAAAGTCAACTGTCCCCGTTTTCTGACTTTCTAGTTAAAGCTGGACTCACTCCTATCCTATGTACCACAGGAATGGAACCAAACTAATAAAGGGACACTGAGTCATGGCTCCAAGCTGCCAGGTATCCTGTCATCAGAGGCCAGAGACAAGAGCCTCACAGACACTGCCGGCAAACAGCTGCCCACTCATCAGAAAGAGCTTGTGGGTCACCTTCTGAGCCTCCACTCACAGAAGTAAGGAGGCACCACACAGCCCCAAGACATCATTTACAAAGACAATTTCCCCGAGAGACAAGTCACGTGAGGAAGACGGTCACTTCCCCACGCAAGCTGTTACCTTGAGCAGGTCTCTGGTCATATCTGAGGGGTCTGTGATACGGAGTGTGATCCTGGTGCCCAAGGGCTCTACTGCTCCTCCAGATTTCACCTGCAGACGACAGCAGTCAGCAACAGCAAGCAGACCCCGAGCCGAGCCCCGTGCCCAGCAGACCTCACAGGGTCGGCTTGGACCACCAATCAGGCCCGCTAAAGGCACCGAGCACAGAGCCTTCTAAAGCAATAGTAGCAGCAGTCATCCAAATAAAAAACACTGAGAGTGCGTGTTTAAAAAAATGATTATTGGGATTTGAAAGGGACATTCAATTGCATCCAACATGTGAATCCCCTTTATAATATTCTGGCTTAAGAATTTAATAGCTTATGCTTGAACAGACTCAGGGAAAGGGAATTTACAGCCCTCCAAGGCAGCCCATTCTATTTTTATGAACTTAGAAAATGTTATTAAGTCAAAATCTGGCTCCTGTTCCTCAAAACCAAACTTTAAAATGTCTTATACGAGTGTGCTTATGGGAGGCAACTGATCATTGTTTCTCTCACATCAATGTTTCGCTCTCTCCCTCTTCCTTCTTTCCTTCCTCTAAAATCAATGGAAACATGTCCTTGGATGAGGACAGAGAGAGAGGGAGGTCTTAAACAAGTTATGATTAGGCAGATAGAAGATAAACAAGTTATGATTATCTCTAACTTTTCTCCTCTAAGCCAATTCCCAGTTCCTTCAATGGCCCCTCACCCTACACTAAGCCTAAGAGAAAGACCCATCCCCACTCCCCTCATCCCAAAGCAGATTTAAGAAGGGTGAAGGTTAGAGAGGTCACCCTCAAGTTAGTCTTCCCAACCAATGGACCCCTCACCTCATTGGTCCGATGACCGCAGTACTCGCAGTTGGTAGCCATGATGATAACCTCCTTAAAGTGGGGGATTTCTGGAGCTGGAGTTAAGGGAACCTGCTTCCAGGATAGCAAGACCACACTCTGAGAACAAACCCAAACCCAAACCCTGGTCCCGGGACTACAGGAAACAGATCCCAAGAAGCAGCCCTAGTCCTCCAGAAGAGGGCAAGGACACAACCCACGGTGACTCCTGTTCACAAATGTTGGCCCAGGCCACTCGCAGGAGCCAAGACTACAGCCCAATTCCCTCTGTAAACCCAGAAGCCAAGGTGTGCCTCATCACAGGCAACACCCTCATCACTCAGAATGAAACGTGTTTTCCATGAAGGCAGTGGTCTCCAGCCTGAAGATAATCTTCACACCCGAGTCAGATGAGGAGCAACCCAACTGCCTGACGAAAGATACGAACTAGCTTCATGTTGGTCTGAGCTGGAGCATTGCATTCTGGGCAGTTTGTATTGAACTGCAGCACCTGGAACACAACATGGGGATGCCGGGGTGAGCCCTCCCGGCAGGTGAGCCCTGTCAGGCTAAAGCATTCAGGTGGTACGCGGTGGTCGCCTGTGCTGGTGGAGAGGAAGAGAGCCACTGAGCAGCATCAGTCTCAGCTCACAACTCTGCTCCTTCCTCCACAGTAGCCAACGGGACTCACTTCGTTTCTGAGATCTTCCTCTTGCGGCTTCTCTTCTGGCGCCTCTGCCTAAAGTAGCAGAGATGCAAATCACATGTTGTACGTGTATCTCAGCCTCCCGACACCCTGCCTTGGAGCGCGGGAAGATGCTGTGGCTTGCTTTTGTCAGCTGCCACCTCATGAGTTTAACAGAGAAGCTAGAAAGCAAAGCCCCAATCGAGGGAAGAACAGAGCGTAAGGAAAGACCAAAGCTATTGCCGCCCTTTATTGTAAAGTGCACCCTAAGCCCTGACACGAGCTTGATGGGAAGCACACACGTGCTGATATAGGGACACAGGGCAGCAGCAGCAAAGTAAGTTTCCACCAACTCCTCTCTGGCTTCTTCCGCTCGCTCACCTGGAGCCCCAGCATCTCCTCCTGCTGCAGAGTCCGGTTATAATGTGTGATCACCAGGGCGTCATCTTTCTGGGGAGCGTGCGGGTTTTCCACAAAGCTGTTCCCTGAGGGGTCATCAATGATCTAACAGACGGGTGAAGAGTAATTATAAGCCATGTACAATCCTCCACCTACCATCAGCCCACTCAGGCACCACAGTGGAAAAATCCCAGACAGTCTTAATGGTTTCTCCTCTCTTAAATCGAGGCACCTAGACACCCTCAATACTCACCAGGGTGAAAGGAGAGGCCACCTGCTTCAGCTCTTTCAGTTTGACAATGAACTCATCCAGTCTTTCAGCGATGGCTTCTTCATTTGCCTGACAGGAACCGAGAGTAAAAGTATCAGCCCTGGTCATAGACCTTTATGCCCTCACTTCCTGTCGTGCCCAAGTCACTTCCATCAGGAAATCATCACCTTAGCGTGAGTGGGAACAGAGAGACTCAGACTTCACAAGAAGATGTAGCACATAATTTGAAGTTTATGGGTGGTGCCAGATGAGCCTCATTTTCTCACTCATTCAACCCTTTAAACCAGGCATTCATGTTAGGTTAAATATCTGAGTCCCCTCATGGGGCTCCCCAGCTAGTTAGGAAGACAGATGACTAATACGTAATTATATCACTTCTGTCATAATAAACAGACAGTGGAACACTCAAAGCATAGCTAAACCCAAGGGAGGACCGGCTCTTCAGCGGTAATGATACATAGTCTGTTGGCGGCGACAGGCCTGAATATACACTGGCGAAGGCGAAGTGGAAAGAACAGCAGATGTTCTGTATGCAACAGAACAGCTATGGCATCGCCATATGCTTCCCCTCAAAGTACTCCCGTCAGACAGTTCACCTAGTGGAAAGCTGAGCACTCTATTCAGATGCATGTAAGTAATTCTTCCTTGAGCTGCTGCAATCAGAATATCCCAGCTCACCCTTCGAGTGGGCTGGTCCTGCTCCAGGCCAGAGATGGCTCGGCTGATCAGTCCTTCAACAGTGGTCAAAGCTGGGAAGAAGAACAAAGGACAGGGGAGTCTGGGCTCAAGTGCCTGTGTGACCCCGGGCAATTCATGTGACCTCCTTGGGCCTTGAATTCATCTGTAAAATGAGGCTAGCCACAAAGTTCCATTCAGCTCTAACAACAGTGATGACAAAACCCTGTAAGTAAACACCAGCTCAAACTGCTTTAGCTAAGTGTTCTGCTGACGGTCAGTCAATGAAGACCCCAACCATTACCAAACCCACACACAGCCACTAGACCTGGCCGGGGTTTTACAAGAAAGTGAGTAAGGGTCCAGCTACGCATAAGCAGCCCAAATACCTGACCTTGAACTTACCTCCCTTCTGGCTGAAGGCAGGAATTTCAAAATCTAACTCTGGAATCCTTGTGGTGGCCGAGTCTGTCTTCACCACTTCCCGGTTCATGTCCTGGTCAGAGAAGCAGGTGCAGGCCAGAGAGGTCAGAGGTCAGCAGTGCCCCCCGAGGGAAGGCCAGGCTGCCCTCCATCAGACCCCGGCTGCCCACGTGGGGCGAGTCCCCCGCCTAAGTCCTGCTCACGTGGCGCCTTCTCAACAATGTACAAAGCCCTTGCACACGCCCCACCTGGTCGGCCTCCCACCTGGTCAGCCTCGGCCCCGGCCCCCCTTTGTTTGTAAGGGGACAGGGAGGCGTGGACACGCAGGGGATTCACGCCGCCCGCCCCGCGCCGCGCCAGGCTCTCACCTCGGCCGCCCGGACCGTCAGCGTGTAGCGCACGCCCTGGTCCTGGATCCTGCCCGCCGACTGCACCTCCGTGTTGTTCCAGCCGCAGTGCTCGCAGGAGAAGGAGCTGACGATCACCTCTCTGAAGAAGGGGATCGTGGTGAGCAGCAGGCGCGTCACGCCCTGGGGAAGCAGAAAGCCAAGGAGAGAACCGGTGAACCCAGCTGCCCACCTGGCGACCCCGAGGGGCCTCACTCCGGGTGCCCCGCGGCCCTCCCGCCCGCGCGCCTCACGTCGCGGTAGCAGTTCATGCACAGCGACTCGATCTCCGTGGGCTGCTGGCCCTCGTCCTCGGCGCTGAAGGGCCGGAACACGCGCGCCGGGGCCGGGGCGGGCGAGGGCGCGGCCGCAGCCCCCGGGGGCCCCGGCTCCACCGTCCCGCCGGCCGACATCGCACCACGCGCAGCGCCGCCCGCGGCTTCCGGCTCCTGGCCTCCCGTGGCCCCGCCCCTTCCGGCGGCACTTCCCTCCGCGGCCGCCCCGCCCTTTCGTAGGGAGGTGGCCCACTCTGGGCCCCACCCCCCTTTTTTTTTAGATTTTTCAATTGATTTTTTTTTTTTAGTTTCTATCCAAATCCAGTAATTATTTTTTAATCCACTAATTATGAACACTTTTAACACATTTGTCACTACACACACACAATTATTATTTTAAGAGTAAGTTGCGCCCTAGCTGGTTTGGCTCACTGCATAGAGGGTTGGCCTGCGGACAGGGTCCCGGTTCTATTCTGGCCAAGGGCATATGCCTGGGTTCTGGGCTCGATCCCCAGTAGGGGGCGTGCAGGAGGCAGCCAATCAATGATTCTTTCTCATCATTGATGTTTCTATCTCTCTCTCCCTCTCCCTTCCTCTCTAAAATCAATAAAAAAATTTTTTTTAAAGAGTAAGTTGCAGTACTAGCTGGTTTGACTCAGTGGATACCAGCATCGGTCTGCGGACTTAGGGTCCTGGTTCGATTCCAGTCAAGGGCAAATGCTCGGGTTGTGGGCTCAATCCCCAATGTGGGGCCTGCAGAAGGCAGCTGATCCATGATTCTATCTCATCATTGACGTTTCTCTCTCTCTCTCCCTCTCTAGAATCAATAAAAATATATTTTTAAAAAACAGTAAGGTGCAGACAATAATATCTATACCTTTGAATACTTCAGAATATATCCCCAACACACATGCTGGGAGGAGAAGAATCTTTTCTTACATATCCAAACTATGATTACCAAATACAGGATATTTAACATTGATACAGTACTATTATCTAATACTAGAGGCCTGGTGCATGAAAATCATGCACTGGGGGGTTAGGGGGGTTGTCCCTCAGCCCAGCCTGCACCCTCTCCAATCTAGGATCCCTTGGGGATGTACAATTGCCAGTTTAGGCCCAGTCAGACATCCCTCTCACAATCCAGGACTGCTGGCTCCCAACAGCTCGCCTGCCTGCCTGCCTGATTTCCCCTAACCACTTCTGCCTGCCTGCCTGATCACCCCCTAACCACTCCCCTGCCAGCCCGATAAATGCCTAACTGCTCCCCTGCCAGCCCGATTGCCCCCAACTGCCCTCCCCTGCAGGCCATCTTGTGATGACATGGGGGTGGCCATCTTGTGATCACATGGGGCGGCCATCTTGTGTGAGGGTGTGAGGGTCAATTTGCATATTACTGCTTTATTATATAGGACTAGAGGCCCAGTGCACGAATTTGCACACAGGTCCAGTCCTTCTGCCTGGCTAGAGATCGGGGCCAATTGGGGCCTATCGGGGAAGGCTGGCAGGGGGAGGGACCACGGGAAGTTGGCTATGGGAGTGCACTGACCACCAGGGGGCAGCTCCTGCATTGATCGTCTGCCCCCTGGTGGTCAGTGCACGTCATAGCTACCGGCCAGTCATCTGGTCATCTGATCATAAGGGTCGCTTAGGCTTTTATATATATAGATACAGTCTGTATTCAAATTCCACATCTTGTCCCTCTGATGTTCTCCATGGCAACTCTTTCTCCAATCCAGGATCTGATTCAGGACCAGGCATTGCCCCTAGTTTTCAGGTCTCTGGTTTCCTTCAACCTGGAAGTCCCTCAGTCTGTCTTTGTGTCTTATGCCATTGGCATTTTTGAAGAGTACAGGTAATTTTGGTTTATCTGATGTTTTTGTTTTTTGTTTTTGTTTTTTAGTTTTTTATTATTTATTTATTTATTTTAAATAATTCTTTATTGTTGAAAAGTATTACATATGTCACCTTTTCCCCCCCTTTAACCTCCTACAGCCAACCGCCGCCCCAACCTCACCCCAGGCCTTCACAAGGAGAGGGAAGAGAAACATCAATGTGAGGATGTGAGAGTGAACACTGATGGGCTGCCTCCTGCACACCCACCAGGGATCCAGCCAGCAAAGGCAGCCTTTCAGTTCACCGGCCTACGCCCAAGCAGCGGAGCCACCGTGACCAGGCAACTCTGGGCCCTTAGGGAGCAGTACGGGGCTTCCCTGTTGCCAGGATTATATGATCCAAACTTCCATAGCCGGATTCAGGCTTTGCCTCTACCTCAGTTCAGGTGTCACTTCACCAGGACGTCCTCCCAGAGCCAGGGCAGGGCTTTGCTCCTTCACAGTGTCTCCATCACACAGGGTTCTAACTATTGGCCATAGTGTTTGACCACAAGAACCAGCCTCTTGCCGACATCCTGGGCTTCCTTCGATCCACTGTTGGACCAGGTGATGCTGCGGCTCTAGTCCCTCCATCCCTCTCTCCCTTTCTGTTTTTCTCACTCCCTAATTTTGTCCTCATAAACACCTGCCCAAATTCCAGCCTCAAATACACAACCCTCAGTTTTACTTCCAACCCCTTCATCCCTACCACATCTGCTCCCTCTGACTACCCTTCCCAGTTTCCTAATAACAAAAACACCTTTTATTTGGAGGGAGCAGGGTAAGCTTTCCTTTCCAGCACCTCCTCTCCCTGGGTACCGCTCTCAGCTCTGTTGCTAAATCCAGATGTCTGGGTAGAGATCTAGGCTGCGGCATGATGCAGCCAGCTTCATGTGGGGTCTGTGTTAGGAGGAGTGTGGAGGTACAGGGCCAACTGAGCTGGACTGAAAGGGCGCTGGAAGGGGTGTGCTTACCCTGCCCACTACCCCCCACTTCACCTACCCCTAGCTTCAGGGTTCTCAGAGGACCTATGAGGAGCTTCATTGCCTCCAAGTGAATCTATATGTGGGGACTGGGGGGTTTAAGAGTTTGGGGTTCCCAAGAAGAGGGCCAGTGTCATAAAAAGGGGCCATTCAAAATCTGGAACAGCACGAACAAAAGGGAGAGGCCACCTCAGGAGCCTGCAGGTGAGGCACACTGTCCTGTGCCAAGCCGGCCCACGAACGATGCAGGTGCAGAGGAAGGTCGCTGGCCCACGCCCACCCCCAGGCCAACACAGCTCTCCCCGAAAGCGGAGCACAGCCAGGCCCAGGCCCCTCTGGCAGACTCGCACTGAAAGGGGGTCCCTGAGAAAGTACAGCAGGGGCCTGGAGTGGCCAATGGGTGTGATTTGGGGATAGTGGTGAGGGCACTGCTTTCAGACATGGTCCGAATGAGAGTCACACCAGGCAGACCAGTTTCCATTATAAACATCTATTTCAATGGAGTCAGAAGTCTAGGCTTCAGTCTGAGCGTCAGAGATGGGGAGGACACCTCGTAGACTCCCTAGCGGGTTTAGGAAGCCCCCACAGTTTGGAGGCGTGGGCGGCTGTTTAAAAGCAGAGCTATGTAAGAAAATATGGGCCCTGCTCCCTCCCATTACAACTCCCACCATTTGTACCCACCAGCATCAGAGCGCGCAGGGATACACACACACACACACACACACACACACACACACACACACACACACAGTCACATGCTCTCTCATCACATCCTCCTCCTTTCTCCCTTCTCTCCCCCAACAGAAGCTGTCCTGGCAGCCCTGGGGAGAGGAGCTGCCCTCGGGACAGCAGCAGTAGTGGCCACCAGGGGGCCAGAGTGGTCGCAGCCAAGCCCGGGCCTGAAGAGACAGGCTTCCAGCACCATGGCCACGGGCTGGCACTTAATTTCCCCGCATAGAGCGCCTGTCTCCCTTCCCACTCCCGCCAGCAGCGAATGGGGCAACTCGGGAGGACTCCCAAATGAGCACGGGAAGCCAGGTTCGCAAATCCTGGTGAGTGTAATGCATCCGGATTGGGGACTCGCAGGAGGCTGGGTAGGCAAGGGACAACTGCCCCTTTGGTGGCCTCACCCATCCTGCAGGGCCCTCCACCCTCTGCCCAGTAGGCCACTGTCGAGGACTGAACCATGCTTGGGGCTCCCCGAACAAGGAGCTGGGAAGTGGGCGCGGACAAAGGCCCTCAGGGCTCCCCTCCATGGCCCAGATCATGGTCGCGAAGGCTGTAGTTTATGTCTTCCCACAGGTCGTCCAGACGGGCCTGCAGCCTGCTCCGGGCCTTGCCGCTGTCCGCGGGGAGGAACTCCAGGGCGAAGGCGCTGTGGCTCGGTGGGGGCGGCGCCAGCTGCTGCTGGACCTCCTCCGTCTCCTGGTCGATGGCGCGGGTGAAGGCGGCGATCTGCAGGAAAGTGTCGTGGCGGAAAGCCTGCAGGCGCTGGCGCACCTCCTGGGACAGCGCCTGGGGGTCCGGGTGCGCCCCTTCCCCGCCCGTTCGGGCATAGGCACTGAGCTCTTCGCGCAAGTGGTCCAGGTTCTGTTGGATGCCCGCGTGCAGGGCCTTGGCCTTGAGCGTGAGCTTGTGCGAGAGCAGCTGCACGCAGCGGTTGAGGCGCGCGGGGCTGGCCACGGTGTGCGGGGCCACGCTGCGGTGTAGCTCCTGCACGTGCTGCCCGATGCCGCTCACCAGGCGCTCGGCGTACGGGTGGAACAGCTGCTTGACGCGGCCGGTGTGGTGCACCAGGCTGCTCTGCAGCTCCTGCAGCAGGTCCCGCGCCTCCGCCACGCCGCCCAGCAGCTGGGCCTTGGTGTCCTCGCCGACCACGCGCAGCTGCTCCTGCAGCTCCTGCACGCGCAGGGCCACCTGCTCCATCAGGGCGCTGGTGTAGGGCTCCAAGCGCCGCCGCAGCCCCTCCAGGCTCCAGCCCACGCGCGCGTGCGCCTCCGCCATGTAGGGCTCCAGGCGCGCGCTCACCTCCTCCAGCTCCTCCTGCAGCTGCCGCCTCAGGCCCTCAGGGTCGGGTGGGAGCCCGGGAGGGGCGCTCCCCTGCCCACTCAGAGGGCCCAGCTTCTCCAGGAGCTTGTCCATGTTGTGGAGGTCTTGCTCAAGGCTGCCTTTCAGGCTCCTGGGGGAAGAGGTCAGACGTCACCTCTGCTTTGCCCCAGAGGCGTCGCTCACTGATCTAATGGGGAAACCAAGGGCGCTATCCCAGCCTCGGGCCGCCCCTCCGCACACAGGCACTGCCCTTGCAGATCCAGACCCGCAGACCCGCAGACCCGCAGACCCGCACCGCCCGAGGGGGCACAGAGGCTCTGGGGACGCAGTGGGGTCCTCTCCCCTCCAGCTCCCACGCCCGCAGCGGGCGAGGGGGCAACAGCTATAACCAGGTCAGAGCGGGGTGGGGGCCGCCGGACAGGGCGCACACAGCCAGGAAGGCCAGGATTGGGAGTGGGGGTTGGGGGAGCTGGCAGCTTTCTTCCTCTGCTCCGCAGCCGGAGCAGACCGCGGGCTGAGGAATCAGAGGCAGCCATCATCCCACGGCCTGTCTCCGCCCTTCCCCGCGCCCCTTGCCCGGGCACTCACGCGGACTCCCGGGCCAGCTTCTGCTGCTGGGTCTGCTCCACCCTGCCCTTGTCCCAGCTGCTCTGACCGGAGTCCACCCTGAGGCCTTTCCGCGCCTCCGCGGCGGTGGGAAACGCTGTGGAAAGGCAGGGGTGAGTGCGGGCCTCCGGCCAGCCTCCACCTCACCTTCTCACCCCTGCCAGGGGGGAGACCCACCTGAGAGGAGCGCCAGCGCCCAGGCCAGGGCTGCAGTCATGCGGGCCATCGCCTGTCCTGGGAAGGAAGGCCGGGGAGGCCTGGTTAAGGTGAGGAAGCAAAGACAGGGACATCTCCCAGGTGTCAGTCCCAGGGTCAGCCTGCCCCAAGTCTGTGAACACTTCCCTGGGGCGTAGGGAGCTCAGAGCCCTGAGGACTGACTGTAGGGGCTCCTGGTGACAGGATGGAGGCAGGTGAGTGTGGCTGGGAAGAGAAGGGTGTCTTTCCCAGGGGAGGGAAAGAGCTCAAGGAGGTGGAGCTCGAACTGTTTTGTAAAGGCTCCCCCTCCTCCTCCCCAGCCAGGTCCAGGAGAGCTTCCCAGGGGAGGGCTGCTGGGCCCTCACCCCCCTCTTCCTGCCCCCATGGGTGGCTGGGAGCAGAGGCATGCCCAGGGCAAGAAGCAGCTCTGCCACGTGGTGCTCCACGTGGGTCTGGCCCCTCCTCCCCCCCAGCTCTGCTGAGACCCTGCAGTCCTCCAGGGGACACTGTCCCCCTTGCCCTCCGCCCTCTGCCCCAGCAGCTCACCTGCTCAGTTCTGGGCACAGAGAGCAGACATTCGGCTTTATAGTCCTGGGCCTGGGCCTCTGGCAGCAATTCCTTTGAGTAAATATCACGTGGAAGTTCAAAGAAAGATGACCTCAGTGGCCTCCCAGTGCTCACCTCCTGCCCTTTCCTGGCACCCTCAGGGTTAATGAGTGCCCCCATCTCAGGGGCTGTCCCAGTGGACTAGGGCTTCTTGGAAAGTTTACAAGGAGTGGCCCAACTCCTCACCCAGTTCACTCCAAACCCTTTAACCTCCAACCTGCCCACTCACAACTGGCTGGCCCAGCGATAGATACAAGCCTGTTTGTCTGCTGGAGCCCACTCTTACTCAACTGCCCGGAGGCACTGTGCCCAGCCAGCCAGGGGCAGTGGCCAGCTGCCCGCCTGACCCTAGCAGCCTTGGCAGCTCCCCTACAGGCTCCTGGGCAGATGGGAGAGTCAGCATTCACAGGGCAAAGACCCTCGCACCTCCCCTTCATGAAATAATCCTGGAACAAGCAGGAAGTCAAGGGGGAGAAGAGGAGGTGGTGAGAGGCAGAACCTGGACCAGGGACTCTGGGCCCAAAGAATTGGGGCAAGAGTAGGCTTCTCCTTCGGGGGAGAGGCTGGCCTTCACCCACAGGCCTCTGAGGAGGGGAGCCAGAAAGCCCAGGCCTTCTCTGATGACTTGTCCACTCCGTATACTTACACCCACACTTATAAACTCCTGAGTTTTGCCTTAGCTGGTTTGGCTCAATGGATAGAGCGTCAGCCTGCAGACTGAAGGGTCCCAGGTTCGATTCCTATCAAGGGCACATGCCTGGGTTGCGGGCTCAATCCCCAGTAGGGGGCGTGTAGGAGGCAGCCAGTCAATGATTCTCTCTCATCATTGATGTTTCAATCTCTCCCTCTCCCTTCCTCTCTGAAATCAATAAAATATATTTTTAAAAAATAGTAAATAAACTCCTGAGTTTTGCTCCTGTGTCTTGAATGGATCCCCTCTCCCTATTTCCACCACCAATCGCATCACACTCCCCTTGTCTCTCACCTTAATCACACTCAGCCTCCAGCGGCTCTGTCTGCCGCAGTCCTGCCTGATCGGTCCATCCTCTGCTGTGGCTCATCCAACCCACTTCCATGTCACCTCCTGCCACACAAAGCCCCTGGCATTTCCTGAACACACCACCTTTTTCAGAACTCCAAGCCTTTGTAGATGCTGTTCCTCTGTGAAATATTCTATTCCTTGATGAACTTATATTCTTTTCTTTCTTTTTTTCCATATTTAGTTTGTATTACATAGGATCAGGCTCAGGTACAATGACAAAAGGAGGTGGGGGTGAGAGGGAGAGAAGAGCCTAAACAAAATGGAATTTTATTTCTGATGGAAACAGCCCAACCAGGGCTCCTTTTGTCTTGTTGCACTATTGTCCCTCCTCCACAGCAGCTCTGCTGAGACCCTGCAGAAGCTCATGTCTGAGGTTCAGCTGCTGCAGTTTCAGCCATCAGGTCCACCTCCTAGCCAGCAGGAAGAAGGAAAAGAAGGGCCTGTTCACTCCCTTTAAAGGCACATCACAGAAATTTTTCTTAACACTGTACTGACATCCCATTGGCCAGAACGTAGTCATATGGCTACACATAGCTGGAAAGGAGGCTGGAAAATGTAGTCTTTATGCCGATGACTATATTCCCAGCTTGAAAAAGCTGTCTTTCTCAGGAAGAAGAGAAGAATGGATGGGGGGGGGTGGGGAGTAGAAACAATAGGAGGCTGTGCTGCGCAGCTCCAATATCACTCTGAATGCCCTCCACAGCTTTCACCCTTCTCTGCTCGGGACACAGACTGAAGCCATATTAATCACAGTCTTCTTTACAAGTAGGTTGGGGACACATGGCTATGATAATTACGTGAGCTTCTCATTTGTGGCCACTTACAGGTGACCTTTTGAGGATCACTCCAAGTACAAACTGAGCTATCACTCCTCCAGCACTTCCAACAGTTTTATAAACCTTTAATTTTCTACATTAAAGCCTTTCAGTCTGGCTGGTGTGGCTCAGTGGTTGAGCATCAACCTATGAACCAGGAGGTCATGGTTCGATTCCCAGTCAGGGCACAAGCACAGGTTGCAGACTTGTTCCCTCTGACTGTTCTGTTACTACCAATTTGTACTTCTTAATCCCTTCACCTTTTCACTCCTGCCCCCAAACTCCCCTCTTATTGAAATGTTCTCTGTATCTGAGTCTGTTTCTGTTCTGCTTGTTCATTTATTTTGTGTGTTTTTTAGATTCAATTGTTGATAGATACATATTTATTGCCATTTTATTGTTCATATTTTGATAAGTTGCCTCCTCCTCCTCTTTCTCCTTCTTCAAGAAGACCCTTCAACATTTCATGTGATATTGGTTTGGTGGTGATGAACTCCTTTAGCTTTTGCTTATCTGGGAAGTTCTTTATATGCCCTTCGATTCTAAACAATAGCTTTGCTGAGTAGAGTAATCTTGGTTGTAGGTCCTTACTATTCATCACTTTGAATATTTCTTACTCCTCCCTTCTGACCTGCAAAGTTTCTGCTGAGAAATCAGCTGACAGTCATATGGGTACTCCCTTGTAGGTAACTAACTTCTTTTCTCTTGCTGCTTTTAAGATTCTCTCTTTGTCTTTAACTTTTGGCATTTTAATTATAAAGGGTTTTGGTGTGGGTCTCTTTGGGTTCATCTTGTTGGGTATTCTCTGCACTTCATGGACTTCTATGTCTATTTTCTTCACAAGGTTAGGGACGTTCTCTGTCATTTTTTCAAATGGGTTTTCAGCCTGGCCAGTGTGGCTCAATGTTGAGTGTCAACTTATGAATCATGGTTAGACTTCCCCATCAGGGCACATGCCCAGGTTGAAGGCTCAAACCCCAGTATAGGGTGTTCAGGAGACAGCTGATCAATGATTCTCTCTCATCATTGATGTTTCTATCTCTCCCTCTCCCTTCCTTTCTGAAATTAATTTTATATATATATATAGTTTCCAAGTTCTTGCTCTCTCTCTTCTCCTTCTGTCACCCCCATGATGCAAATGTTGTCCCAGAGGCTCCTTACATTATCCTCATTTTTTTGGATTCTTTGAACCTGCTATTCTGATTAGCTGTTTTTTGCTTCCTTAAACTCCAAATCGCCAATTTGATTCTTGACTTTATCTACTCTACTATTTAGTTCCTGTAAATTATTCTTTACTTCAGTTAGTGTATCCTTCATTTCTGATGGTTCTTCTTTTTGGTTTTCACATCCTTTTTTATGCTGTTGAGGTTCTCACTAAGTTCATTGAGCATCCTTATAACCAGTGTGGTATTTTTAAAAATATATTTGTATTGATTTCAGAGAGGGAAAGATAGAAACAATGATGATAGAGAATCAGTGATTGGCTGCCTTCTGCATGCTCTCCTACTGTGGACCAAGCCCACAACCTGGGCATGTACCCTGACCAGGAATGGAACTGTGACCTTCTGGTTAATAGCTCAATGCTCAACCACTGTAGAGAGCCACACCAGCCAGGCATAACCAGTGTTTTGAACTTTGCATCTAGTAAATTGCTTGTCTCCACTTCGTTTAGTACTTTTTCTGAATTTTTGTTCTTTTCTTTCATTTGGAATATACTTCTTTGTCTTCTTATTTTGGCAGCCTCATGAAAGCCCATCAGTTGCAAGGACTGGCTGCGACCACTGTGGAGGATCAGTTGTACAGAGGCCCACCCCTGTACATGTTTCAGTGGGGCTCTGGTGCCTGCTGAGTTCACACCTCAAAGGTGTGGCTTGTGAAGGTGGTTGGGTGGTGCTTAGATATAGTCTGAAGCTGTCCACCAAGTGCACTCCAGGAGGTCCTCCAAGGGGGTACAGACCAAGGTCAGCCAATGCCTGTACTCTGCTCAGGGCCACTGAGGTTAGATGCTGCTTGATTGAGAGATTTTAGGAAAGTCTGAAGCAAGAGTCAAGACAGGCCATTTGTATGGAAAAGCCATTGGAAACAAGTTGGGTGGGCTCACAAATTGGTGGGGCAGGGTCTCAGGGAATCACCAGGGTGGGGGGAACAGTGTTAGCTAGGTTGATGGCGACTCAAATATGGCACCTGCCAGATGGCTGTGTGGGAGAAAGGCTCAAAAAGGAACAATGGCCTCTATCAGCACCTCGTCTGGGAGAATGCTGCCCCTTCAGTATCTCCCTGGATGTCCCTGGCGCCTTTCAAGTTGCTGCCCCAGCGCTGTAGCTCAGAGAGTGAATCCAAGTTAGTCCATGCATGGGCCCTTTAAGAGGAATGCCTGGGCTCCAGCAGCCTCCGTCTCACTCAGTCTCAATCCCCTCTGGTTTTTACAGCCAGAAGTTATGGGTACTTCTCTTCCTGGCACTGGGCTGAGGGGCCTGGTGTGGGTCTGGAACTCCTTGTTCCTCAGGGGACTTCTGCTGTGGAGAAATCCTTGCAATTTTTATCCACTAGTTAGAACCAGCCCTTCCCAAATCTCTGCTCCTCCTACCAATGTCAATGTGGCTTCTTTTTTAATTCCTTAGGTGTAGGACTTCATTCAGCTAGATTTTAGGTGGTTCTGAATAATGGTTCTGTAGTTTAGTTGTATTCTGGATGTGTTTGTGAGAGGACATGAGTACCCCATTAACCTACACTCCCATCTTGACCAGAAGCCCGCTCTACACTCTAGTGATCATTTTTTAAATGTTTGAGTTGGTTGGAGGTATTTGTATATGTGTATGTATTATGTGCTTTGTGTGTGGAACCATTTGAAATAATTGTAGAGAGCATGACATTTCACCCTAAATACTTCAGCATATATCTCTTAAGAATAAGGACACTTTTAGCCGAAACCGGTTTGGCTCAGTGGATAGAGCGTCGGCCTGCGGACTGAAAGGTCCCAGGTTCGATTCCGGTCAAGAGCATGTACCTGGGTTGCGGGCACATCCCTAGTAGGAGATGTGCAGGAGGCAGCTGATCGATGTTTCTCTCTCATTGATGTTTCTAACTCTCTATCTCTCTTCCTTCCTCTCTGTAAAAAATCAATAAAATATATTTAAAAAAAAATAAGGACACTTTTAAAAATCATATGTTTTATTTTATTTTACTTGTTGTAGAGAGACAGGAGAGAAGAAGAGGGAGATAGATATACTGATGAGAGAGAAACATCAACATCGATCAGCTGCCTCCTACAGGCTCCCTGCTGGGGTCCAAGACTGCAAATCAGGGATGAGCCTTGACTGGGAATCAAACGTGTGACTTCTTGGTGCATGGGTCAGTGCTTAACCACTGAGTCACAATGGCTGGGCAATAGGACACTTTTCCATCAATACAATATCATTATCACGCTTATGAAAATCAAGATAATTCTTCAATATCATCTAATATGTACTACATATTCAAGTTGACCTAATTTCCCCAAAATGCCTTTTTAGCTGTTTTCTTCTTTTTTCTCTTAAAATTCAGGATCTAATATTTTTCATCAGGTTGTTATGTCTCTGTTACCTCTTTTCAATTAGAACAGTACTCCCCAGTCTTTGACACTGACTTCTTTTGAAGAGTACAGGGAAGCTGTCTTGTAAAATGTTCTGGATTTGACTGTTTCCTTATCATTGGATCCAGGTTAAACATTTCTGACGTGTCTTTGGACTGGACATCAAATTCCCTAAAAGTTTATATGTACAGAAGAAATCAGCTTAACATGTAGATGGAGTGATTTATATATTTTTAAATCACTATTTTTAGAGAGAGGAAGGGGGAAAAAGAGGATAGAAACATCAGTGATGAGAGAGAATCACTGATCGGCTGCCTCTTGCACACCCCCTACTGGGGATTGAGCCCACAACCCAAGCATGTGCCCTCACCGGGAATGGAACAGTGACCTCCTGGTTCGTAGGTTGACGCTCAGCCATGGAGCCATGACGACTGGGCCCTATGAAGTATTTTGAACCAGATTATTTCCTCATAAATGTGTTGGCGCTTTCATTTTCTCCACTCTTTCTCTGCCGCTTAGTGTCATGGTGTTCACAACCAGCTGCATGTTTAGAAGAGAGTTACTCTTTTTTTTTTTAATCCAAGAACTGCTGATATAATCTGGACATAGAGTAAAAAGAATCTTAAAATGTATATTTGTAAAGATTAAAAGGTACCTTATTCTATAACGAAAAGGTAGCATCAGTTTTGCTATAACAACATGAGTTAAACAGGTACATGGATCTCAAATAAGAACTCAATAGGCACCAAATGAGAATTGTCCATAGACAGTCTTTTTCTTGTGAATATTCTTTAAAGAAACATCAGTGACTCCTCACTCCAAATAGTAAGTAAAACTTTTGCAAATTGTTCTCCTTCAGTCTCACCTGCCAATATAACTCAAGTGTAAATGGTGACGCAGCCATCTTATTCAGTGTGGCAGCAGGTTCCGGATCCCATCTCAGAACATACCAGCAGCAATGGTAGAACAAAGAGACCTTGGAAGAGGCAATGTTCAAAAGATGAGGGCTAAGACATTTGTAAAGTTGAAGATCTGACCTAAATCCTCAGTTGCAGGAAGCATCCTGAGTGTTGAGTAGTCTGTACTAAAACAAATCCAGCCCAGCCAGCATAGCATTGACCAAGAACCAGGAGGTCATGGTTCAATTCCCGATCACGGCACATGCCCGGGTTGTGGGCTCTATTCCCAGTGTGCGGCGTGCAGGAGGCAGTCAATCAATGATTCTCTCTCATCATTGATGTTTATCTCTCTCTCCCTTCCTCTCTAAAATCAATAAATATATATCTACTAGAGGCCCGGTGCATGAAAATTCATGCCCTGGAGGGGGCCCCTCAGCCCGCCTTCCCCCTCTCACAGTCCAGGAGCCCACAGGGGTGGGAGGCGATCAGGGGAAGGCAGCGCCCAATCACACCCCTGCTGCTGCCACTACTGGCAGCGCAAGCCTCAGCTGGCCCTGGTTACCTAAGCCTTGGGCGGCCCTGGGCGGCTGGGGGGCTGAGGGGACTGGGGGACTCCAGAGGCAGGTGTGCAGAGTGGCTGGGCTCACCTGGGGGTGGGCCCGGCCTTGCTGGGAGCCTGCTGCCCCTGCGGGGCTGAGGGGACTGGGAGCCACCATCTTGTGGCTGTGGGTGCTGCCATCTTTGAGGGTGGGGCAGTCAATTTGAATATTCCCTCCTTATTGGCTGTGGGTGCCACCATCTTTGAGGGTGGGGCAGTCAATTAGCATATTCCCTCCCTATTGGCTATGGGCGCTGCCATCTTTGCAATGGCATGAGGGCCAATTAGCATATTCCTTCTTTATTAGATAGGATAATAATAAAAGCTTAGGCACTCCCTCATGTTGTCACAAGATGGCCACCCCCATGTTGTCACAAGATGGCTGCCCCCATGTCATCACAAAATGGCTGCCCCACGTCATTACAAGATGGCCACCAAAAGATTGTCTCCCCACTTTGTCACAAGATGGCCACCACAAGATGGCCAGTGGGGAAGTGCAGTTGTGGGTGATCAGGCCAGTAGGGGAGGGCAGTTGGGGATGACCAGGCCGGCAGGGGAGAGCAGTTGGGGGTGATTGGGCCTGTAGGGTAGCAGTTAGGCATCAATCAGCCTGGCAGGGGAGAGGTTAGGGGGTGATCAGGCTGGCAGGCAGAAGCGGTTAGGGGCAATCAGGTAGGCAAGCAGGCGAGCAGTTAGGAGCCAGCAGTCCTGGATTGTGAGAGGGATGTCTGACTGCCGGGATCAGGCTTACACCTGCAGTCAGACATCCCCCGAGGGGTCCCAGATTGGAGAGGGTGCAAGCTGGGCTGAGGGACAGCCCCACCCCCACCCCCCCATGCACGAATTTTGTGCACTGGGCCTCTAGTTTTAAAAATAAAATAAATCCAGAGCAGACACCTCATCATGAATCTGCAGAACATCCAAGACAGAGTATCATAACTGAGAAGACTAATTATCTACAAATGAAAATAGTTAAACTGACAGCTGACTTATCAGGACTATGTCTTTAATAGGCTGAAGGTAAGTTTATGGCAAACCAAGAATTATATTTAGGTAAACTATTATTCAATAGTAACAAGTTACCTTTAAAGAAAGACTAAGAGAGTATATCATTCACAGATCCTCAATGAAAGAACTATGAAGGATCTGAAAAGGAAACAGAGCCCAGAGAGAAGTAGGTACAAATAGACTTGGAAGCAACAAACAATAAAATTAGTAAATATTTAGGTAAATTGAAAATGCATTAGTAATTTTATATGCATTTATAAATATGTGTGTATACATATTCAAATACACATATATTTAAATCACATGAGATTAGCTTTTCTATAACTAAAACTTGGTCACATGTTGGTGATTTCATATAATTCAACCTAATGCAAAATCTATAATAATAAAAGCATAATATGCTAATTAGACGAGGCGTCCTTCTGGACGTCCTTCTGGATGACCTTCTGGACGAAGCTGGGGCTGTGAGGGAAGCCCAGGTCCCAGGTGCCTGCTGGCAGCCAGAAGGAAGCTGGTGCCGGCAGCTGGGAGAAGGAAGGCCTACTCTTGCACAAATTTTGTGCTTCGGGTCTCTAGTATTTTTATATGTAGTTTAGTCTGTCTTATTCACTGCCATATTTCCTGTGCTTAAAACATTGCTTGTAACATGGTAGAGGGCCTCAATCTATACTAATAAAAGGGCAATATGCTAATTAAACCAGGAGACCTTCCAGGAGACTTTCCAGACATCCTTCCGGAAAAGGCCATGGTGGCGGGGATGAGGCAGAGGCGGTTAGGGGCAATCAGGCCAGGAGGGGAGGGCAGTTGAGAGTGATCAGGCCGGTGGGGGGGGGGGGCGGGCAGTTGGGGGTGATCAGGACAGCAGGGGGGTGGCAGTTGGGGCAAGCAGGCTGGCAGGGAGGGCAGTTGGGGGTGAGAAGGCCGGTTGGGGGCAGTTGGGGGCAAGCAGGCTGGCAGGCAGAGTGGTTAGGGGCAACCAGGCAGGCAGGCAGGTCAGAGGCCTGCCTGAGGCTAAGCCGCCCCAGGGCTGCGGGAGAAACTAGGGATCGGCATGGGGCAAGGCCGGGTTCCAGTGCAGGTGGGACAGAAGGAGCGCTCTGGGAGGCCAAAGGCGGAGGAGCTTGCTCCAGAGGCTGTGGGAGAGTGGGGAGAGGGGGGTGGGAGAGTGGGGAGAGTGGGGTGGGAGAGTGGGGAGAGGGCTGTGGGAGAGTGGGGAGAGGGGGGTGGGAGAGTGGGGAGAGAGCCATGGGAGAGTGGGGAGAGGGGGGTGGGAGAGTGGGGAGAGTGGGGTGGGAGAGTGGGGAGAGGGCTGTGGGAGAGTGGGGAGAGGGCTGTGGGAGAGTGGGGAGAGGGCCGTGGGAGAGTGGGGAGAGTGGGGTGGGAGAGTGGGGAGAGGGGGGTGGGAGAGTGGGGATGCCCAGTGCTCTGCAGCTCAGGAAGGATCTCACTGGGAGGGGGAGCAAAGGCATGATAGCAGTCCCCCTGCACTGGGTGCCACCATGCTCCCGGTACTGCTCTTTAATATTGAAAGGACAGAATGGAACTGATAGCTGTGTCCCTAACAAAAGGACAGAACAGAACTGATAGTGAAAGAACAGAACGGAACTGATAGCTGTGTCTCTAACTCCTCTCCCAGGAAAGCCACAGAATGTATCAGTTACTCAGCCTGCCCTTATCTCAGCCAATGGGAAAGCAAGGAAAACTAGCCCCCGGCCCTCGCTCAACCAACCGGAATCGACCAAGTGCCTCCACCCCCCAACCCCAAGCCCTATAAATTCTTTGTTCTCTTGGGACTCGGGGCTCTCTCTCGCATCCAGTAATGGAGGCAGAGGGGGACCAAGCCCGGGCTTGAATAAAAGACTCTATGCTTTTGCATCGGACTCAGCGCTCCCTGGTGGTTCTGTGGGAGGTCTTGAAATCTGGGCATAACATTATCTGTGATGCTCAAGTCAAACCTCCAGGGAGGTGGTGTTATCATCTTATGTACAGAGAGACTGAGGCTCAGAGAGATTCAGTGACTCGCTCAGGGTCTTGCCCTGGGCCAGTCCTGAGTGTGTCTGATGGAACCCTGTGCTGGGGACTGGAACCAAAACAGAGTCTCTACACTCCTTCCTGGGAGAAGCCAGGGTCCCGAACTGCTCAGTAGGAAGCCGGATCCTATTCCCCTCACCCCAAGGGCTTCATGGTTTGGGAGAGTGGGCTGTTGAAATGCAGGGAAGCCAGGGTCCATCTGGGCACGGAACGGTAGCTCAGGGCCAGCCAGGGGAGGACAGCCACACCCAGGGGCCGCTGCCAAGTCTTCACGGGGAATGGAGTCCACCTCTCCCTCCTTGTCCCATCGCACACGTAAATGGGACGCCCCTCCGTTCTCCTCTGCTCCTGCCCCCTCCAGAGGCAGGACCCACTCAAGCTGAGGCCAGAGCACCGGGCCTTTATGTCGTTAGCCTTGTCGCTAAGGCTTGTTTACCCTCCACAGGCCATGACCCTTCCTGCCTGACAAACGCCCCACGGCTGGATGTTTGTGTCACCAACACCTGCTGGTGGTGCAACAGTTCGGGGACCAGTGACGTGGACACGATACCACGAAAAGGAGTCAATACCACAAATGGACGGAGTGCACTCTAAGTCAACATAGCAATGTTGTGCCCACAAAGATAAGGCTCTGAATTGTTTGTTTCTGTTTGTTTGTACCGTTCCTCATCCCCAAAGATGGGAGGCTGCTGTCAGGAAAATGGAGATGATGATGATGATGATGATGATGATGATGATGATGATGATGATAGGGAGGGAGAGAGAGAGAGGAGACTCCCAGGACCAGTGAAAATAAGAAGAATAGCAGAAAATGAGGGCCTGACAAAGCACAAGGCCTGAAGGACACAAGCCCAGGCAGCAGGAAGGCCACGCTGTGGTCAGTGAGTTTCACACTGGCTTTGGGTTTTCTGGACGCCCACAAAGGGGACGTTCAGCCAGTCACATACTCATCGTCATCAGAAACAGAAAGTGCACGGGACTCGCATGGAAAATAGATCTTTCCCAAAGAGGGCGTTGCAGAATAGAGGTCTCTGTGAGACCGTTTATACAGGTGTCTCTGGACTGTGAAAGTGACTGAGGAATGGCAATCTTGCTTAAGGTCAAGGTGAACAGCCCACATAGCTAAGCTTCTGGTGACAGGATCTATGGATAGAATTAAGAGTGCCTGCCATTTTTGAGTAGAAAGTTCTGTCTATTAAAATATTAGCTAACATCAATAAATAGCTTTTAATTTTGTTAATATTTAAAAGAGTTCAATGCACAAAAAGTATAAAACACAGATAAGCAAAATATATATGATTATATATTTTTCCACCATTAGCATTTGTATATTCTTCCATATTTTTCTAGGCATATATTTACATAATTTTACATAATTTTTTACAAATTTATTTTTATGTGATCAAGCTGTTTAGTAACCCAATTTATCATTTGAAGAGTACATCATATGTATACATCTATGTCAATAAGTGTTCATTCACAATATGATTGTTAATGGAGATTAATATGGACATATCATAATTTAACAATATCTTGTACATTATATTTTGCTTATTTGGTTGTCTGGTTTTTTATATGTTTTTATTGATTTTTAGAGAGAGAAGAAGGGAGAGGGATGGAGAGATAGAAACATCAATAAGAGAAACATCATCATTTGGCTGCCCTCTGCACACTCCCTACTGGGGATTGAACCCAAAGCCCAGGCATGTGCCCTGTCCTGGAATAGAACCATGCTCAACCACTGAGCCACACTGGCCAGGCTATTTGTTTTTTATTTTTTATTTATTGATTTTATTTATTTTTTTTTAAAAAAAACATTTTTATTGATTTTAGAGAGGAAGGAAGAGGTAGAGAGAGATAGAAACATCAATGATGAGAGAAAATCATTGATTGGCTGCTTCCTGTATGCCCCACACTGGGGGATTGTAGGGAGCTGCTATAGGGTTAAGCCTCGGACTGACCTGTTGGCAAAGCCACAAACAAGTCCCAGCTTAGAGGGCACAGCCCTCTTAGCATAATTAGGCTTGACCTTATGAGCTCCTTAGATCTTATCTGGGTAGCTAATGGGCTGTGGGAGATGCAGCAAGTGCTGCCAAAAGAAGTGAAACTCACAAGAACATTGTAACTATGGTGACCACTACCTTGTTTACCTCTGGCTATAAAATAAAGGCTCAGCTTGCCTCTGGATCTCTCTGTGAGGCCTCAGCCAGGCACAGGAAGATCCACCTAGACCCAGCTTATTCTCTTTGTCTGTCATTTCTCCATCTTTCGCCGCCCTCACTCAGGCTTTCGAACCCGTGGTTGAGCTGGCATGGCACATGTGGCGCCCAACATGGGGCCTGAGTTCGGGGGAACTGCAGTTGTCAGGTGAAAGGACGCTCCAGTGAAGCATGTGCGAAAAACAAGAAAGAAGGTAAGGAGTGAAGTTCAGTAATAACTAGGTGTAAAACATGGGAAATTCAGGATCGCAGGAAAAGAATTATATGTATCCATGCATAAGGCTATGCTCCAAGCACGGGGCTGTTCTGTGAGATATCAACAGCTCTTCGATTTGTTGGAGTTTATAAGTTAAACCTGCCCATGATCTTCTGAGATAGGAAAGGTAAATATAGAGGCATGGGAGAAGGTAGGAAAACAACTTAGAGATCATTATATCGCTGAAGGTCCCGAGGAAATGCCTGCCTCCGCTTTCAGTCTGTGGTCCCTGATTCGGGACTGCCTAGAGCCCACTCCAGAAAGGGAGTGGATGAATGTGGCAGGGGAATCAAGACAGATGGGGCAAGGCTACCAGAGGTTTCCGACTCCACCTGTACCATTGGCGCCTCTGCTGCCTCCTCCAGTCCCTGGGGCTGCAGCTCCCCTGGGAGAGAGCCCTCCGGACAATGCGCTTCCTCCCAAACATGAGCGAGGTTTGGAGGAAGCAAGGGAACAGCGTGGCAGGTTTGGGGTGATGGGGTCTGGTGCAAACATTTGGGGAGCTCACTGTTGCTCATAGCCTCTCCTTTTACCCCCTAAACAAGCAGAAACAAGAATGGTGCCTTTGTCTCGACTCCAGCAGACTCTGTATGAGGCCAGGCAGGCTGGGGGAGATATGTCAGGATTCCGTTTATATCCTGTATTTGAGCAGCCTGGTCCTCAGAATCCAGGCCAGATGCTCCGTGGCCATCAGTCTATACCTTTTAAGACTTTGAAGGAGTTGAAACTTCTTGTCCTATGTATGGACCAACCTCCCCTTTGCGCTGGGGTTACGAGATGCAGTATCTAAGGAAGCTATGGCTCCTGGTGACTGGAATGCTGTCGCGAAGGCTTCCCTCACCTGGAGATCACTTACTGTGGAAGTGTAATTGGGCAGAGCTTAGTGCGGAGCAGGCCAGCAGAGACCACGCTCATGGGTGCCCATTACAATTTATATGCTCATGGGCACCGGGCCTCATGGGGCTTCGCAGGCTCAGTTAGTATACCCCACGCGAGCTTATCAGCAGATAAATATATGTCACCAAAACCTGGAGGCAAGTGCCAACAAAAGGGGAAAAGTCTTTAGACATAAGCAAAATTAGGCAAGACCCTGAGGAGCCATATCAGGATTGTGGCTGACCCTGAGGCTGGAATGATACTCGTGAAACAATTAGCTGTTGAAAATGCAAATAGAGTATGTCAAGAGGCTCTACCTCCCTATAGGAAGAATGGGACTATACATGATTTCATCTGTGTTTGTGTGGACACTGGACCAGCCTACGTTCAAGGAGCAGTATTAGCTGCCACATTAAAGGAGGTGTTGTTCGCTGGTCAGCAGAAAAGGAAAGGGGGATGCTTTAACTGTGGCAAACGAGGGCATTTTGCTAAAGACTGTAATACTAGAAAACAGAAGTCAAAGGGCTACAGGGAGTGGAAACAAGCCATCCGGACTATGTCCAAGATGCAGGAGAGGAAAGCACTGGCTAAATGAATGCCACACCAAGACGGATGCTGATGGTAATCCAATACCCCCTAGGCAGGGAAACTTCAAGCGGGGCCAGCCCCGGCCCCACCAAACAGTAGGGGCCTTATCCTTAACCCCACTACAGCCTTTCCAGCCAGCTCGGTCCCAAAACCAGCTGTTTGAAACCTCTACCGTGCCACCCCGGGAAGCGCAAGACTGGGCCTCAGTCCCACCTCCCTATATGTACTAACCCCGGAGATGGGGCCTCAGGCCATTGCCACCAGAGTGTATGGTCCCCTTCCTGCAAGCGGTCATGGGACTAATTTTAGGGAGGAGCAGTTTAACATTGAAAGGTTTTCAAGTTCTGCCCGGGGTGAGAGATCAGGACTATACTGGAGAAATTAAAGTAATGGCACACACAATTAATACTATAGTTCAGGTCTTACCAGAAACAGAAATAGCACAAATTCTCCTTCTGCCCTACTACCCAGAAAGGCGGCCTTTAACCGGTCAGCCCCGTGGTACAGAGGGCTTTGGGTCCAGCGACGCGGTATACTGGGCAAGATTAGTTAAGCAGGGCCGGCCTGAGTTAGAACTAAGGATTAATGGGAAACCTTTTAAAGGGGTTATAGATACTGGAGCTTATGTGTCAGTCCATTGCTTTCAGACATTGGCCGCAGGCCTGGGCTTTAAACCCCACGGCTTCTGAATTGCAAGGAGTAGGACCTGTCACTCAGCCCTCGCAGAGTGCTCAGCTCCTTCGATGGGAAGATCCAGATAGAAATACAGGCTATTTTCAGCCTCATGTATTGCAACATTTGCCTGTTAACCTATAGGGTCGAGTTATACTAGAGCAGATGGGAGTTTTAATAACAAGTCCCAGTTCCCTTGTGATGTCTCAAATGCTTACTCAAGGATTTCACCCCCTAAGAAGACTAGGAAAGAATCAGCAAGGGAAGCATTTATCTATCCCAATGTCCACTCAAAAGGCGAGGCACGGATTAGGTTACCAGAATTTTCAATAGGGGGCTTGATTGTCTCTCCAACCCAGCGTACAGCAGCTAAAATTGCCTGGCTTGCGGATACCCGTCTGGGTTGATCAATGGCCCCTAGCTGCACAAGAATTGGTTCGAGTACAATTTGAGGTAGGGCATATTGAACCCACTCACAGTCCATGGAACACGCCCATATTTGTAATAAAGAAAAAGTCTGGTAAATGGAATCTACTGCATGACCTAAGGGCAATTAATAAAACCATGGAGATTATGGGGCCCCTTCAGTGGGGGTTACCATCCCCAGCAGGTATTCCATTGAAATACCATTTATTAGTATTAGATTTTAAGAACCGTTTTTTTTTTTGTTTTGTTTTTTTGTTTTTTTACTATTCCTCTCCATCCTGAGGATTGCAAAAGATGTGCATTTAGTGTCCCTGCAGCACATTTTAAGGAGACCATAAAGAGGTACCAATGGAAAGTATTGCCTCAGGGCATGGCCAATAGTCCTACCTGATGTCAGGATCCTGTGGCCACAGCCATACATCCTATAAGGAACAAATATCCCGAGGCTTATATTGTTCACTATATGGGTGACATTCTCTTAGCTCATGAAAATGAAAGGCATCTAAATAATATCTATACAGATTTTCAGGATTCCCTGCATTGTGCTGGATTATGCATAGCACCTGAAAAAGTTCAAAGGACATTTCCTTTTTCTTATCTTGGCAGCATTATTGAGGGAAAAACAATAAAACCTCAGAAAATTCAAATTCGGACTGACACTTTACTTACATTAAATGACTTCCAAAAATTATTAGAAGATATTAACTGGGTTCGACCTGCTTTAAAATTAACCACTGCTGACTTCAGCCCTTTATTTCATATACTCAGGGGAGATTCATCCCCGTCATCCCCACGCTGCTTGACAGAGGAAGCCAAGACAGCCTTACATAAAGTTGAGGATGCCTAAACTTCAGCACAACTTCCTAGAACTGATTACTCCCTTCCTTTACTGGTTTTGATTTTCCCTACTACGCATATACCCACTGGGGTCATTTGGCAAGCTCCTGGAGTTATTGAATGGCTATATTTAGCTCATTCTCCAACTAAAGTATTAACTCTTTCCATGATTCAGTTTCCCAGTTAATAGCTCGAGCCCGCCTTCGAACAGGCCAGTGAGTGGGCCGAGACCCTAACCTTACTATAGTGCCATTTACAGCTACACAGCAAGACTGGCTCTGGCAACAATCAGCAATTTGGCAAATTGCACTTGCTAATTTCTCCGGACAGGTTGTAACCATTATCCAGCAAATAAGGTTTTACAATTTCTCTCAGTTACTACCTTTACCTTCCCAAAGATAGTGAAGTCACAACCTATACCTCAGGCATTAAGCATTTTTACAGATGGATCCAGTTCTGGAAAGGCTGGATACTACTGCAGCAGAGGTGCAAAGGTCCTTCAAACCTCTTATATTTCAGCACAATGGGTAGAAATACAAGCTCTTATCTATGCCTTGACAGATTTTGCTACGGAGCCCATTAACCTATATAGTGATAGTGCCTATGTGGTAAGTATGGCCAAAATTATTGAAACGGCTACTAGAGGGCACACTAATTTGGAGGAACTCTTTCATTTATTTTTCAACCTTCAAAAAGTCATTAGAGAACGACAATTTCCCTGCTTTATTGGTCATATCCAATCTCATTCAGGTCTCCCTGGTCCGTTAGCTATAGGCAATGAAACTATTGACCACCTCCTTGCTGTAATGCAAGAGGCTACCCCATTTTTTCTTGCTCAGTCCTCCCATGCTTTGCATCATCAAAATGCTGCTGCCCTGTGTAAACAATTTCGTATTTCTCGGGAGCAAGCTCATCAAACTGTTAAGCAGTGTGATCAGTGTGTAATTCATTGCCCTGTACAATCGTTGGGGGTTAATCCTAGGGGTTTTAAACCTAATCAAATCTGGCAAATGGATGTCACCCATGTACCAGAATTTGGTAAGCATAGATGGGTACATGTTAATATAGGTACCTGCCCCCACTTTATCTTTGCGACTCCCCAAACAGGGGAAAGTGCCAAGCATGTAATTAATCATTGCTTAGCCGCCTTTGCCGTACTAGGTCCTCCCTTAGAGCTAAAGACAGACAATGGACCCACATATGCTAGCTCTGCTTTTCAGCATTTCTGTCAGCAATATCAAATTGGTCATAAAACTGATATCCCTTACAACCCTCAAGGTTAAGCAATAGTGGAAAGAGCCAATCATACTCTTAAAATGCAATTACTAAAACAGAAAGGGGGAGACGGATGTTATGTGTCACCTCAAAACAAACTCAGTCATGCTCTTTATACTTTAAATTTTTTGAATTGCTACACAGAGGGTTGTACAGCAGCCGAAAGGCATCGGGCCTCCGGTGCAATAGCCTCCGCTGACTTAGCCTGGTGGAAGGATGCACAAACCAGACAAGAGTTTTACCAGATTCAGTAATGATGTGGGGAAGAGGTTGTGTTTTGTATCTTTCCAGAAGGAGCAGCACAGCCAATTTGGGTGCCAGAGCATTATGTGCGTCACCACCATGGACCCAGAGAAGCTTCTTGTCCCGTCGTTCCAAAGACTGAGAGTTGCCCCGGTGACAGCAAAGCGGAACAAAGAAAAGGAAGGCTACACAAGGGACTGAAATGCCAGCATGGGGCCAGCTGAAGAAGTTAACAACCGAGGCCCAGCAGATGGTAGAAAAGCAAGAAGTGGAAGCTACTCCCTCAGCCATGTGTCTGGCTATGCTAGCATTGGTCCGCTGCCAGACTTCTGCAAAGTCTTGCATAGCCAAGTCCGAGGACCATGAGTAAATGAGCAAAAGAAACTTTCATTTAGTAGAAAAACATTACTGTAGTTTGCTTTCTCACTTATTGCTGTATTGCATTGGCATTGTTTTGTTAATAGCCAGAGCTTTATTCTTGCTTGATGTTTAAGTTTTAAAATGTTAACAGGTCTGTAGTTTGGGTTTTACATTGGCATTGTTTTGTTATTGTTTTAATAGTCAGAGTTTTGTCCTTGATGCTTAAGTTTTACTTTTATTATAGTAGCTTAAAAATAAAAAAAAAAAGGTGAGATGTAGGGAGCAGCTATAGGGTTAAGCCTCAGACTGACCTGTTGGCAAAGCCACAAACAAGTCCCAGCTTAGAGGGCACAGCCCTCTTAGCATAATTAGGCTTGACCTTATGAGGCTCCCTAGATATTATCTGGGTAGCTAATGGGCTGAGGGAAATGTAGCAAGTGCTGCCAAAAGAAGTGAAACTCACAAGAACATTGTAACTATGGTGACCACTACCTTGTTTACCTCTGTCTATAAAATAAAGGCTCAACTTGCTGTCTGGATCTCTCTCTGTGGCCTCAGCCAGGCGCAGGAAGATCTACCTAGACCCAGCTTATTCTCTTTGTCTGTCTTTTCTTCATCCTTTACTGCCCTCCCTCGGGCTTTCAAACCCTTGGCTGAGCTGGCACGGCACAGGGGATCAAGCCCACAATCCAGAAATGTGCTCTCCTGGTTCATAGATTGATGGTCAACCACTGAGCCACACAAGCCAGGCTATTTATTGATCTTAGAGAGAGAGAAGAAGGGAGAGGGAGAAGAAGAGGGGGAGAGAGAGAGAGAGAGAGAGAGAGAGAGAGAGATTGATTTGTTGTTCCATCTATTTGTGCATTCATTGGTTGATTCTTGTATGTGCCCTGACTGAGGGATCAAACCCACAACCTTGGCATCTTGGGACAACACTATAACAAACTGAGCTCCTTGGCCAGGGCACATTGGTTTGTATTTAATTTTCAGAATTACTAGCAGTATTGCAATGAACATCTTCATAGCTAAATGCATGCATTCCATGGTTATTTACTTAATGTAAATTTTCAAATGAAAGAATATTTTCTGACAGGTTCATTACTATTCCCAACCCCTTGCAATGCCACGAAGACCTCCAGGTGGCTGGAGCTGGTGCTTTGGCTCCCGCAACAAAGGCACCACAAGACCGCGTCTGCTCAGCTGTGGGCCTCCAGATATACAAGACAAGTTGCATGCATGGATCGCATTTCACTTTTCCCTGAGACTGCTCTCAAACTACAGTGCAAAGATCTTTTTAGAAAAGATGTAGACACCTGGGACAAGAAGGAAGGAAGGAAGACCACAGCACCAGTTTGAAAGCTGGAAAGCAGGCAGACAGGTGCAGCTAACTCAGCAGGCCCGAGGAAGCTCACCGTGGCCGTGAGCACACGTGGGCTCCAATCTGATCGACTGCGCTGACTAAGGAGCAAAAGGCTAAGGAGCCATAGCAAATCGGGTGCTCGCCCGTGTCACCCTTGTCATTGTGCTGGGCACTAACTGTACAAGAATAAACAAGGTGAGTTAGAATTAGCCTCCTCTTCCTCATAACACGGTGGAACTTGTCAGGAATACACAATTCCATAGCACCTGCAGCGTGGGAAAGGCGCCCTCGGAACTGTGCAGGGCACAGCCCTGCCGCCCCCTGGCCTGGAGCACCAGGTGCCGCCGAAGGAAGAGGCGGATGAGGAGGCTGTTGTACAATATGAAACATTGGCTGAAACGCGGAAAACAATTCAGCCTTGCCTGGCAAAGACGAACATGCACGTACTGCACAACAGAGCAGGAAAAACGATGTCAAATTCATTCAGTTTTTGAACAAATACTAACTGAGCACCTATACTAGTAAGTTCTCGTCATTGTGCTGGGCACTAGCTATACAAGAATAAACAAGGTACCCAGACCTCTACCCTCTCAGAAACCACCAGGATTCTACATCCCAAGGCAGCTGTAAAGAGTGGCGATGTTGCTCTCTCTCTCCCTCTTCTTTCCTCTATAAGAATAAATAAAACATATTTTAAAAAAAAAGAATGGGACTGAGAGACAAGACAGATCCCTCCACTCCAATGTCCTGTGATTTTGTGTTGCTAGCCCCTAGCTCCTTAGTCCCAGTATCACCAATCACCTTCTCAGGACCACAGCTCAAATCCTCACTCCTCTGAGATGCGCAATTCTGGGGTCGCTAATTGCGCTCAGCAGAATTAGCTGCTTGTCATCACACAGCGAGATAGCCAGGGCCGCACGCTTCTGCTCTCAGACACAGCAGCACTTAGATAACCCCACCCTTGTTGTTTTTCTCTCCAGAGCGTTTCTGGGAGCACAGATTGTCCTATGACAACTCCAGGAGGACACAGTGTCCCCATGCAGGAACTGCTGGGACCAGCTGGGACCAACCGTCAACAGCCGCAAGGCCCTATGGGTACAATATTTTGTGGTTCCTCAAAAAATTAAACAGACTGCCCTCTTTCGCCCTGTGGTGCTCTCTCCTCCCCCTGGTCAGAGCCATTCCACCTGAGAACATCAGAAGCACAGACGTCAGAGGCGCTGATGTTCTCAGCTGATTCTGACCTTGAACCTTGGGGATGGCTGCAGGGGTGTGGCTAGCAGTGCAGCCTGGCCCACGCCTTTGCTGGCTGAGACTCTCGTTGGGGCACTGACCCGTGCCCAGGGCGGAGTTCGTTATCCCCAGGTTACTGAGGAGCCAGAGGTGGCCGGGAGCTCCAGGCTGAAATTGTGCTGAGCTCTGGGGACTCTGGGAGAGATTGGTGTGGGCGGTCCCAGAGCCACAGCCCTTCCCTGGCGCTTGGTGAGTGTGGTTCTCCTGTGCGCAGGTGGTTCGGTCCTGCCAGCGGGCAATGAATGGGTCTTGGAGAAGCTGGTGATTATTTATTTTTATTCATTCATTTCTAGTTTTAGAGAAAGACAAATACCATATGATTTCACTCATATGTGGAATTTAATGAACAAACTGAACTACCAAGCAAAATAGAGACAGACTCAGAGAGAGCAGGCAGACAGCTCTGTTGGTTTGGGGTGTGTTGAACAAAAAAGAAAAAGGAGAGAGGGAGAACTCATGGACGTAGACAACAGTGTGGTGATTGTGGGTGGGTGGGTGGAAGAGGTCATAGAAGGGATAAATGGTGATGGGGGAAAATTAAATTAAATTGTCCTGGCCTGTGTTGCTGAGTGGTTAGAGTGTCGCCCCACACACTGAAGGGTCTCAGGTTTGATTCCTGGTCAAGAGCATGTACATGGCTTGCAGGTTCAATCCCTAGCCCCGATTGGGGTATGAGTAGGAGGCAACCAATTGATGTATCTCTCTCACATAGATGTTTCTCTCTCTCTCTCTTTTTCTCTCCCCCACTCCCTCCTTCCCTTCCATTCTCTCTAAACAGTCCATGGAAAATGGAAAAAATATCCTCAGGTGAGGATTAAAAAAACAAAGTAATAAATACATTAAATTAAAAATAAAGTAATACTATTAGAATGACTATTTTTTTAAATCTTTATTGTTGAAAGTATTACATATGTCCCCTGAGAATGACTATTACTTCTTTTTGAAATATATTTTTATTGATTTCAGAGAGATAGGGAGAGGGAGAGAGAGAGAGAAAGATCAATGATGAGAGAGAATCACTGATTGGTTGCCTCCTGCACGCCCCCCACTGGGGATCAAGCCCACAACCCAGGCATGTGCCCTTGAATCGAACCTGGGACTCTTCAGGTGCAGGCCAATGCTCTATCCACTGAGCCAAACCGGCTAGGGCTATGACTATTATTTTTTTAAAAACATAGAAAATAACAAGTGTTACAGATGTTGGGGAAAAATGAACTGACTTCTGCGCATGAGCCACGAAGTTTCAATCGCACTGTACCTGCGTGCCCACACGTGGTATTTTGTGGAAGAGCCACACTCAAGGGACCAAAGAGCCGCATGTGGCTCTCGAGCCACAGTTTGCCGACCACTGGCTCAGACAAATCAACAGGACCAGCTGGACCGGGTCAGGATGGCTCAGCCTCCCGGGGGAGGGGCCCCGCAGAAGTGAAGGGAGAGGTCAAGCTCTGAACTGCTAGCAGCAGAACCCATTCCTGAAGATACAAGCAAAACAATTTTTATCACCCTAGCCGGTGTGGCTCAGTGGATAGAGCGTCGGCCTGTGGAATGAAGTGTCCTGGGTTTGATTCCAGTCAAGGGCACATGCCCAGGTCGCGGGCTTGATCCCCAGTGTGGGGCCTGCAGGACACAGCCAATCAATGATTCTCTCTCATCATTGATGTTTCTCTCTCTCCCTCTCCCTTCCTCTGAAGTCAATAAAAATACTTTTTTTTAAAAAATCATTTATTCATATATTTCTGTAAATTTAGAGAAGAGCTAGAGTACTTGGTTTGAAAAACAGACAAGAAAAAGAGAAGCTAAGGGAGAAACGTGGCCAGGGTCACTCCACAAAGCCAGACCTGCGGGGACAACACTGCTGCCACCATTGAGGCAGGAGAGCCCAGCAGCCCGGCAGCCCGGCCCTGGGCGGAGCCTCTGGCCTCTGTGCACTGGCTGCTGCCCACTGCCCTGCCCACCCAGACAGAACCCCCCCTCTCTGGTCAGCCTTGACAGCAGGTCCTTACTCGAGCCTGAGCATCCGTCTAAAGGGCTGAGCCTGGGCCCTGGCCACATCCCAGAGGAAGAAGGCAGAAGGCAGGAGGCTGGCAGTTCTAGCGTCTCCTCTGGGAGGCAGACGGTGACATTCATCAAAATGCCTCCACGGGAATTCCCCAAAGAAACCAAGGGAGATGCAGAGGCTGGGCAGCCAAAAGTGATGCCACTGCCAGCGGACACTTGCCAGCTCCGAACCCAGGAGACTGGCGGCCTAGGAAAGAGAAGGCAGCCCTCGCCCAGTGCCACTGGCTCTGGGGGCTGTGGGGGAACTATCTCCGGCTCATCTAAGGCCCAGCTGTGGGGCCCTGAGGCCCAGGGATCCTGGAAGCAGTGTCAGCCGTGGCCTCCAGTGAGGTCTCAGAACATCTCTGACACTTCCAGACCCGCTCAGAAACCCGCTCACCCTCTGTCCTACTTCCTCTTTCTTTTTAAATCCTCATCTGAGCATATGTTCTTATTGATTTTGAGAGAGAGAGAGAGAGAGAGAGAGAGAGAGAGAGAGAGAGACATCAATGGGAGAAACAGCAATTGGTTGCCTCCCAGTATTTGCCCCTACCGGGGATTGAACCTACAACCTAGGTATGTGCCCTGACTGGGAATCGAACCCGCAACCTTTTGGTGAACCAGATGACACTCCAACCACCTGAGCCTCCTGCCAGGGCTGTCCTACTTCCTTTGAGTGCTGTGTTCTCCTTGGCCCTTTCCTAAAGCCAGTCAGCAAACCTCCAGGTGCCTGGTAGTCATCCAGGTGTTTTCACAGTCAGTCCCTGCCTTCCTTTGCACCAGGTGCAGGTGGCGGCAGCCGTACTGACCCAGAGTGTGGGAGAGACAGCAGCCCGAGCTAGGGAGGCCCCGCCGTCTTCGTTTGGCCAGCCTGGTGGCCTCATGCTGTAGAGCATGTGAGTGGCATCAGCGTCAGGAGTGAGCAGGGAGAGGACAGCACATGCATTGGGCATCTATTGTGCTACAGCCGTGGTGGCATCATCACGGACGGTTATTGCACGTTTACTCTGCCCTATATTGTGCTAAGTGCTTAACATGCACCATCCCATCAAACCCTCAGAGCAACTCTGTGAGCTGAGCATCATCATTCCCATCTTCCAAAGGAGGTCAAACCACCCAGCGGTCAGCAGCAGAGCCAGGCTTCCAAACCAGGTTTGCCTGACTCCCACGCAGAATGCCTCCAATAGGCAGAGGCTCAGGCTGGCCCCAGGGCCAGAGCCGGGCAGGCTGGGCCAGACCACGGCAGTGGGGCCACCATCCTGAGAGCACCTTGGGAGGAAGCGGGATGGAGAGAGGAGACCCCAGAACTCTCCCCAGGCCCGGCCCTCAGTGCGAGTTCTGGGTTTCTGAGGAAAGCCTGCACCCCACTAGGAAGGAAAGGCCGTCAGGGTGGACTTGCAGACCCGGGTCAGAGGGAACAGCCAGGATGTAAGTCATTTGGGACGAAGGCTTGGACTGGCTCTTCTCTGAGGCTCTGAGCGGGGGAGGGAGAGATCACTCCAGAGGCTGCCTGGGGCCCAGCTCCTCTTCCCCTCTTTACCCAGCGGCTGGCCCCTAGGCAGGCCACTCGGCTCGACAGGAGGCACCTGCTTCATCCAACCTTCCAGGACCCACCTGTGTCTCTAGGCCTCGCTCCTCAACTCTGGACGCCAGGGAGTACCATCCAGAGTCTCTGAGGTAAGTATGTCTGTTTTCCAATGGGAGGGAGGCTGGGGTAGAAGAAACCAAAATCCACAGGAATAAGTCGAGTGGAAGGCACAGGAGAATGAAAGCAGGAGGGCCCGTCTCCCCACCGTGCCAGGAGCTCTCCAAGCCAGGGCCAGTCCTGCTCACCTCAGCGGGCCCCTGGGGTGGGGGAGGCAGCAACAGACTCAGACTGCGGATGCCCAGCACAGTGACGGGCACACCGGGGGCACTGAGTATTTGTTGGCGAAGCGGAGGGAGTGGATGGCCTATTTTGTCTTCAGATAATGTGTGACTTCTTTTTCCACTTTCCCCTTAGCACACTCGACTCATCTCCCCTGCCCTGGAGTCCCCCAGTCTCCCCTGCTGCCCCTGCTAAGCTTTGCCAAGCTGTGGACCAGGAACCCCCTCAGTCCCAGCAACACCACAAAGTCACAGGGCACCCGGGCTGGGCTAGTTTCTTAGCAGTTTTATTGAGTAGCGAGAGGTAGCGTCATTTTCCACAGGACATGTGTCCTCAAACTCATAAGGGAATTGCTTTGGGACAGACCGACAGACAGGTGGCAGGGCGGGGCAGGTGTCCAGGGCCCGGCGTGGGCACCAGGGGCAGCTCAGCCCCCCAGGGGTGCCTGCTCCGGGGTCTGCTCGGGGAGGGGGGGCGCCAGGGGCTGGTCCTGGCCCTCCTGCAGGGGCTGGTCCTGGCCCTCCTGCAGGGGCTGGTCCTGGCCCGCCTTCTGCAGGGAGCTGAAGAAGGAGTTCATCTTGTCCCTCAGATCCTTCTCCAGAAAGATCAGGTGGCCTTGCACGTCCCCCGAGCGCGGGTCCAGCTTCTCGTTGAGCTCCTTCACCTGCTGCACCAGGATCTTGTTGAAGGCCTCGCCGTGGGGCTCCACGCTGCTGCGGAACTGCTCCACCTTCAGGTCCAGCTGGCGGCCGAGCTGGGCCAGGGACTCCTGCAGCCCCGCAGTGCCGCCCGCCAGCTTGCCGCGCACGTCCTCGGCCAGGGGCGCCAGGCTCCGGCCCAGCTGATCCACGTCGGCTTGGAGCTTGTTCTTCAGCACGTCCGCGTTCTTCTTCATCTGCAAGGCCAGCCCCTCCAGCTGGCGGTTGAGATTCTCCTCGGCGTTCTTCGCTAAGGGCGCCAGCTTTTGGCGCAGGACATCCACGTGCTGGTCGATCTGCTCCTTGAGGTTGTCGGCGTAGGGCGTGAGGTGCCCCTTGAGCTCCTTCACATTCTGGTGGATCAGGCCCTGGAGCTCGTCGGCCACGGGCGCCAGCGAGGCCTGCAGGTTGTCCTTCTGGTCGCGCAGCATCGTCTCCATGCGCTCTGCGTAGGGGCTCAGCTGGCTCCGGAGCTTCTCTGTCTGCGTGCGGACCTGGGTGCGCAGCTGGTCGGCGTAGGGCCCCAGGCTGTCCTGCAGGTTCTGTGCTCCGCTGTTGATCAACTGGCTCACCTCCTGGGCGTGCGGCTGCAGCTGCTTCCCCAGCACCTCCAGGTCCATTCTGATCTTCTCCTTCAGCTGCACCGAGTCCTCGGTCAGGCGCTCGTGCAGCCTCGTGGCGAAGGGCACCAGCTTCTTCTGCAGCTCCTCTGCGTAGGCGTTCACGCCGTCCACTCTGTCCTGGAAGAGGGAGCTGCCCGAGGGGCGCGGGGCGGGGTTACCTTGGGCGTCACCCCCAACCTTGTTTCCCAACCTGGCGCTCACCCTACACACCCGGCCTAGGACCGGGGAGCTGGGGTGCCGGCCTCGCCCAGCCTTTCCCGGGCCTGTCCCTGGGTGGGTCCTGACTTGAGCAAAGGGCTGGCAGACCAGGCTATTGCCCTGAGTGTGTGTCTCAATCTCCCTTCCCGCTGGTCGCAGCTGCAGGTGCCTGGAGCGCACTGCTTTCCGCTCCCCGGCCTGTGCGAGCGGCCTTGGAGGGCCTTTCCCGTGGGGGTGCCCCGTTCTCTCAGATGTTATGTTCTGGATTCTTCCAGGGTCTTCTAGTAGCACGGGGGCTGGTTTCCTTGCATGTGCCCACCCTCAGAGCCCCCAGCGCCCTCCCTCAGACTCCACGGCCGTCCCTTGGACTGCGTTAGAAACCAGCGCAGACAACCCGCCCCCCTTCTCCCTGAGCCTCAGGCTGAGCGGTGGCATTTGCAACACTCTGGAAGTTCAAGCAGGAAGACACCTGAGGGCTTTCTCCGTGCAGCTGGCCTGTTTGCATACGTGGACTCCAGCTCGGGAGACCTCAGGGTCACAAGGAGCTGGTGGCAGGCAGTGGCTGCAGGTCTGCCTCCCAGCTCAGCCCTGACCCAGGCATTGTGTGGCCCCGCTTACTTGAGCTGCTGGGGGAGCTCAGACTTCTGGAGATCCTCCACCGCCTTCTTGGCATTGTTGCCCAGCTGCGTGAAGTAGTTCCATACCACAGTGGCCACCTGGTCGGCATTGACCTCAGCCCGAGTACCTGGGCAGGAAGCAGAGCAGCTCATGAGACCAGACTCCTTCCTTGTCCCTCCCGTTCACCTGCGCTGCAGCCGGTTGGCAGTGGGCGTGTGCAATTGTATGGCACCAAGGCCAGTGGGCTGCAGCTGTGAAGGCGCCAGCTCTCCCTGAGCCAAGTGGCTACTGGGCAGCCCTCGTGTCCGGCCGGGGCCGACAGGCACTGGACTGTCCCCTTGCCTGGGCCTCCAACTCTTCACCCTGCCCCACATCCAAAGGCAGCTGCTACTCACCGGTGACAGCCACCAGGGCCAGCGTCAGCACCACGGCCTTCAGGGTCAGCGACATCCTGGGCTGCTCGCGGGCGGCCGAGCCTCCTACCACACCGGACTCTTCCTGGAACTGGAGCAAGAAGACAGGCTCTCGGGTGGCTCACCTATCCGAACTGACCAGCCGGGGCCAGCCAGACATTTAAACCCCCAGGCCACCCCCCCCCACGGCCCCTCCCAGAGGGACTCCACGCTGGAGGGTGACACATTCCCAGGAGGCCTCTTGGACTTTTGTGACTCTAAGGTGACGTGGAAGCTGACAGCAGACGGGCTTGGGCAACAACCAGAAGCAGCTGTTCTCTGCTTGTGCCCCACCCAGTACGAAGGGAAGCAAGGGAGTGTGCGCTGGGAGTGTGAGGCCCAGGAATGCCTGAGTCCAGGACAGGTGTCCCCAAGGCCCAGCTGGCAGCTCTGGGCCAGTGCCAGGCTTGGGGGGCAAAGTTCACACCTCCTCTGTCTACCCCAGGGGAAAGAGAGCACCCCCACCTCCCAACGCCCCAATCTGACTCCATCTCAGAGCACCAGACACTTGACTGGGACACCCAGGGCCACAGATCGGGGCAGCGAGCTAAGGTCCAGAGTCCTGGTCAAGTGCGCTGAGGTGGACGGGCCTGGAGAGCCTCGGGCAGGCCCCGGCATGGAAGGGGTTAACTGTGAGTTTGCCTCCTGTCCCTCCCTGCAGAGCCGTGTCACCTTGGTCTAGTGATTCAACCTGGCCCAGCGCAGAGCCCGTTCTCTTTGAAAATGGGGTTGTCGGGTATATAAAACGAGATGTGTCTTGTGAAGTAAGCAATACAGTGCCTGGCACAGGCTAAGCACTAACAAGCTGCTGATGGTAAAAGCATTGTTTTCCTGATTTGGACCAAAGAATGCTCACCCCTCCAGTGAGTGTGGCAGAGTGAGACTCGGCCCTCTGCAGGTCGCCAGGGGTTACAAGGCAGGGTGACAGCAGGGCAGCCCAAGGCTGGGTCCTGTCCACCTGCCCTGCCACACTCCCTGGACAGAAGTGGTCAGCCTTTGGTGAATCTTGGGACCTGAGGCTCTCAGGGGGCCTTCACGGGGGGGTGGGGGGGGGCGGCGAGAGGGAGGAGGGGGAGGCGTCCAAGGCGTCTTCTACTCGGGCTTCTAACATTCTCTCCAAATGAGGTCTCACACAGACACCCACCCTCCGGGACCAGGAGCCGACGTCTGTCATACCGTGCGGTTGGCTCCCTGGGCACAGCGCCGCGTGCTCCTGGCTAACTGCCGTCAGACCAGACGCCCCTGTGCGCACCCTGACCTGCCACCTCCATTCTTCCCATACCAGAGTGGCCTGATGTCTCTGCGGGGGAAGACAGCTAAAGGCCTGCTGCTCACAGCCCTTCTGCTGACCACAGCGCCCCCCCCCCCCCCACACACACACTTCCCAGCCCCCAGCGTCAGGGAGCCCCTCCTGGAGCAGCCGGGCTGTCCAACAGTAGCTGTTAAGGGCTCAGATTCTGGGGTCAGACGCCCTGGTTATACATCTGGGCTCCCCACTTACTGTCTTTGTGAACTTGGGCAAGTCTTTTAACCCCCCTGAGCCTCAGCTGCCTCTTGGGATGAGGATTCCCTGAGAGAATCTGTGTGATGCTGGGAACAAGGCCTGGTGCGTGGCCTTTCAGGGTGTGTTGCCCCTGAAAGACTGACCCCTGCTGCTCCGGAGGCAGGCACGGTCCAGCTGGGTGCTCAGCGCCCCGTCCCAACCCCTCCCCCGGCCCAGACACGAGGAGAGCAGTGAATCACGAAGGACACCTCAGCTGCAGTTTGACCTCCTGGACTTGCAGTCCCAGCAGCAGCATGTGGCAGGCTCAGAGTGCGCCCACCTCCTCGCTGGTCTCCGCGCGGAGCCTGTGCTGAGTGACTGTGCCTGAGCGGCTGCAGGTCGCACACAGGCACACATGAGCATGCGTGCAGATGAGCGGTCTGCGGACACACGGCTCAGGCCTGGAGCAAAGGGCTGGCGCAGCCTGGCGCCTGCACCCACAGACATGGGTGGCCGTGCTGCCTCCTGGTGTGTGGTGTGTGGCACTCCATTAATGGTGCATGTATTGCCCACTGTGGGCATATTTCTTTGGCTGTGAATGGCTTAGTGCTGGGGGCGGGTTTAGAGGGTGCAAGTGCTGATGGATAGCACAGAGTCTGCCTCTGCGGGCCTCGGGTTCTCTTTGGCCCTGGCCCTATGAGTCTGGGGACGGCCACCTTGGTGGGCACAAAGGGCCTGTGTGATGTTGGGCGAGTCTCATTCCTCTCTGAGCTCAGAGGTCTCCTTGATGTACAACAGACAGACCTAAAGGCTTGTGAGGTGACCAGGCTGATAGTCTAGCATCACCGATAGCCACCCTCCTGTCCTCCCACTGGGGTCAAACCAGGGGTCAGCCCAGAGAGAGGAGCCAGGAGGGGACCCCCCCAGGCCCAGTTAGGTACAGGCTCAGTGAGGGGCAGGCCTAGCCAGGAACAGGCTAGTCACATGGACGTGTGTCCCCACAGATATTCCACATTGACCTTATCTCAAGGAGAACTAAGGGGGTCTTCTTCTGTTATAATAGGAAGGATCTGGGGAGAGACGAGGTTGGACTTCCAGTGTGGAGAGGCGGTGAGCCAGGACCTCTGCTGACGGGCGGAATCAAGGCTGCCAGGCCAGCCTAGTGGCAGGAATAGGATCACGGGGGCTCCTGGACACAAGTGGAAGCAGAGAGAGTCAGCCCAACACTCCTCCCTGGCCCCTACCACACACACACACCACACACACACACACCCTGGGTACTCCCCAGAGTTGGTCTGTAGGCTAAAGTAATCTCTTTAATCGAGGGGAGCCAGGTAGGAAGGAGGGAGAGGGAAAAGGAGAGCGGGGCCTGATAGGACCCTGCCCTGCCCATTGAGACAGCCCCTTCCCTACAGAGACCCAGGCTCCGAGCTGCTAGGCGGGCACAAGCGCTCACAGGTACCAAGCCCTTAGGAGGCGATGGGTCCCAGGGGTCAGGGCATGCGCTGACCAGCTGCATGGGCCCATGCACCTGCTTCTGCACCCAGCTCGGCACCACCTGCTGGGTCGCTCTGCCCGCAGCTTCTCACCTGCCTGGGCTCAGCGGGCACTGCCATGCAGGACAGAGAACAGACTCCTCACACCCCTCATGTGGAGGTAGAGAGGGAGGAAGCAGGGCTGAGGGATGCAGCCATCCCACCTCAGCACACCCTGGGCGGAGGTGCTGTGCCTCAGCCCCGCCTGGACTCTGGTTTCTGCTGTGCCTCTCACTCTTGGGATGAGGAATAGGCCAGAGCAGAAGAGGGAGGTAGGCAAAATTGCCTGCTGCTTCCCCAATGCCCAAATCTTTTTTGTTGTTGTTGTTGTTTTGTTAATTCTCACCTGAGGATATTTTTCCATTGACTTATTTTATTTTATTTTTAGAGAGAGTGGAAGGGAGGGGGAGAGACAGAGAGAGAAACATTGATGTGAGAGAGACACATGGATTGGTTGCCTTCTGCACGTGCCCTGACCAGGGCTGGGGATCAAGCCTGCAACCCAGGTATGTGCCCTTGACTGGAATCAAACCTGGGATCCTTCAGTCCAGGGGCTGATGCTCTATCCACTGAGCCAAACCGGCTAGGGCTAATCACCTTTCTCCCACCCCACCCCCAACTCCATCAGCAAAACCTGTGCTCAGAAAGAGGCCTGCAATGAATTGAGGCCTGAGTGACTGATACACCTCCAGGAGCTCATCCCTCCATGCCGTTTGGTACCAGCGTGGGCGTTTGAAGACCTGGGTTGTGCTTCCCAGTGCTGCTGAGCGGCTGTGCTCTTGGGTACATCTCCGTCCCTTTAGGTTTCTTACCTATAAAATGGGGTTAATCTTGTCTACTACATGGGAATCTGAATAATTAAATTTTGACAGAAAACAAGGTCTAGGCCAAAGGAATGAGTGTCTAATAGAAAAATTTCGAGCCTCAGCCATGAGTAAAGAATTTTGCGGGTAGGGCCAGGCCATTTTCCCAGGCTCTGATTTCACACTGTGGGGCTGGTTACTTCTTCCTGATGGGATGGCTGCCTGCCAAAAGCCAGTCCCTCCATCGGAAGCAGCCCTGCCTCTCGATGTGGTGTCAGGGGAAGGGCAACGCGCTGGGAGGAGGGGAGAGAGAATGAGGGCCCCTGCGGGGGTCAGCACTTTGTCCCTCTCCTGTACTCTTCACTGAGCGCTGGCCTATCAGGGTTCTCTCCCCGTTTACAGAGGAGGAAACTGAGGCTCTGAAATGCTAGCCCTCTGGTCCTGGGCCCTGAGTAAATGCCAGAGGCATCATTGAGACCTAGGATTTCTTGGCTCCAAAGTCTTAGCAGCTAGAACTCAAAGTCCCCCGATCTTGCCATCCAGGCCATGGCTCCCGCTGTGGGCCCTGGGGACACTGCCCCCAGCCCGCCTGTCTCCAGGACAGCCAGCTGACCCTGCAGAGCGTCTCGGTGCCCTCCGCCCACCAGACGGGCCTCCTCCAGCCTTGCTCTCCGCCAGGTGCCCAGCAGCCAGTGCTGCCATTTCCAAGCCGAGGATCCTGTGGTGAGAGGTGCTCGGCGCTGGAATTGATCCCAGTGGGGAAGGCCCAGCCAGGAGCCCTGCTGCTCTCCCGGGGATGTTATCAGTGGGTCTAGAGAGCAAGGTGAGGAGCGGGGAGGCGGGGTGGGACAAAGGCCTTGGGCTCAGAGGCCAGAGTGGCCTTGGCCCTCCTCCCACCACCCCCTGCCCTGGGCCAGCACAGGGAGGCTTCTGGGTAAGCAGCACTGGGATTGAAGCCAGAGTCGGAGATGCCGGGGAGGGGGCTGTGTAAACTCAACTGTGTCACCTCTACGCACGAGCCTCACCCAGGCCTCTGCGACCCCCTCCAGACACCACAGCCCAATGCTCTGAGTTGTTCCCAAGCCCATTGCCCTCTCACCCCCACCCCACCCCCTAGTCCGGGCTGTTATCAGGGCTTAGGGGCGGGGAAGGGAGGGACCAAGTGTGAAGGGCAAAGGTGGGCCCAGAGGCCCCTGGCTTGTCCTGAAGCCCCTCTGCTCTCACTAGCCTCTTCCAGGGGAGCCAGGCTGCTAGGAAGGAATGGGGTCTTTCCAGACTCATACACCCCCAGTTCCTGAACCTATCTGGGCTATAGGGGTACCAGGAGAGTGGCATGGGCACCCATAGCCTTCTAGAGATTTCCCAACTCTCCCAGCAGGCCTGGCTGCATCTGCCACCCTACCTGAGGCCCTGGTCTAGACTGGTCAGCAGGTGACCTTTGCCCAGGTCACCAGATCTCTGCACCCACTGCGCCGGGGACAATATAAAACAGGTCAGAACCCTCTGCTCTGCCTGCTCAATTCCTTCCCAGCAGCAGCTCCTCCAGGTAATGTCCTGGGTGTGGCGGGGGAGGGAAGGGTGGTGGACAGGAGAGCAGGATGAGATGGGCAGAAGAGGGTCCCTGTCAGCCAGCAAAGCCTGAGAGGAGCCCAGAAAGACTTAGGGCTTGATGGAGGCCCCCCTCCGATTGCACACTGGGGGAAACTGGGGCCCATGGAGAGGAGGTCACCTGCCCAAAGCGACGGAGAAAGTAGCCCAGAGCTGGGGCTGGAGCTGCCTCCAGGTCTGCACACTTTCCTCGTCCGCATGTCACATGTGTGGGACTGGACACCCCAGTCCTATCCCTGACAGACGTCAGAGGCCCGGACAGGGCAGCTCCACCCGAGGTCACACAGCGTGTTGGTGGCAGAGATGGACCAGACCCAGGTGTCCTGATTCCGGGGCTGGTGGGTTTTCCGCTCCACCCCGCGCCTCCCTCCTGGGGGCTGTGTCTGCGTCGGGAAGACTTCACCTCCCGTATTTGAGTGTTCAGTGGGAGCAGGCTGTCCGCCTGGGAGGGGCCAGCTCGGTGCACTGGAACTCGGTGCACCCCTGCAGGCCTGGAGCTCCCCTCACCAGACCTTCCCTGCAGGGACAAAGGCGCCATGCAGCCCCGGGCCCTCCTCGTCGCTGCCCTCCTGGTGCTCCTGGCCTCTGCCCGTAAGCAGCTTGTGGGGACTCGGGCTGGGGTGGGGTGGGGGGAAGGTGGGGGCAGGTTTCTGCCAGAGGACCCTTGGGAGGTGGCTTGGTGATCTGGGGGCTGATGGGTGCCTGGGCAGGAGGCAGGGCTCCCAGCGCTGATCCACCCCCTTGGCTGCTGTCCTCTCAGGAGCACAGGAGGCGGACAAGGCCTTCCTCCTGGGATTCATGGAGGGATACATGGAGCAGGCCCAGAAAGCCCTGTCCAGTGTAAAGGATTTACCGGTGACCCAGAAGGCCAGGTACGCCCGCCCGGCTCCCAGCTGCCCCGCCCGGGACCTGCGCTCTCGGCCTCCTGCCTGGTCTACGCAACAGGCCTGTGGCCATGAGGAGAGAGGACAGGCTCTCTCCTCCTGGCCCCTCTCCCTCTCCCGCCTCCTTTCTCCCTCGGCTGTCCTGCGTGGCTTTAAGAAAGGCCTCAGTTCCCTGTCCTTTTCTAACAGCCTGGCAGGCAGTTTGCGATGCCCTCCCCCACCACACCCCATTTCAGCCCAGGGTGTGTGAGTGTTTCAGTCTTGCTCTGAGCCCGGGGCTCCACAGGAGCAGAAGTCTGTCCGTCCCCTCTGCCTGCGCTGCCCGGCACTGGGGTGTCCCTGCCAGAAGCCCCACAGACATTTTCAGTCCTCAGAACTGCCTGTGCAGAGGGGATTCTTCTCTCCATTTCACAGATGAGAAAATCGAGGCTCAGAGAGGCTGTGACCTGCCCAGATCACATAGCTGATAAACCCTCCGATGACTTTCCAAATGAGAGGCCTTTCCTTGCCCCACTCTGAGCCCCCGGGCTGTCTAACTCTAGGGGCAGCATCTGCCTAGAATAGAAAGACAGGCCCCACCCGCACTCCCGTGCCCTCACTCCCCGCCAGCTTGCCCGGCCTGGAGAGGCAAGCAAGGGACTTGAGCGAGAGTCCCATCACCACCTTCTGCTGGGGTGGAGCTGTCAGGGACTCTGCCTGAGGTCTCAGGCGGGAGGGTCCCTGGGCAAGGTTGAGGGGGAGAGGCAGTGGGGAGATGTGGGGCCCCATGGTGGCCGCTGCGGCCGGTGAGCTCTGTCCTCACGCCTATGCTCTCCCTCCTGTCTGCACGCAGCGTTTGGATGGAGGAGGGCTTCAATTCCCTGAAGGACTACTGGAGTACCCTCACGAGCCCGCTCTCCAACTTCTGGCCCCTCGCCCCTGGGGCCGCCCCGAGCACCACCCCGGCTCCGGCTGTTTAGGCCACCTGAGACCTCAACGCCCCACGCCTGCCTGCCCATCCATCCTGCCGGCTCCTTGGGTCCTGCAGCTTCCAGGGCTGCCCCCGAAGTTCGCTCAAAAGGGGCAGCATTCTCAGTGTCCTCCCCTCCCACCCCCAGACCTGGCCCCAGGCTTGCTGTCTTCCCAATAAAGCTGCTGTGAGTGGGGCGTCCCACATGTGTCATGTTATGTCTGGGCTGGGCATGGGCGGGCTGTTCTGCAGGCGGCGCTGGACCGAGCAGGCCTAGGGCCGGTGCCCTTCCCACCTCTTCGTGTCTGGGCCCGAGTTTCTTACCTGTAAGGTGGGAATAACCCTACTTACCCTGCCTGCCTCGACGGGTTTGTGTGGAGGCACAAACAGAATGCTAGTTTGACAATACTTGGAATAACTGCCAAATGCTGTACAACATGCCTTGAATGTGTGCTCTTGCCAGGCACTGTGCCTGCACTTGTATGTCCTCGCCAGAGTTGGGACTGTGTGTTCACCCTGTTATGGAGCTACTGACTTGCACCACCTGGGCCACTGGCCCTCTCAGCCACCCCTGAGGGGAGGAGGCCCCTGGGGGAGCTGTTGGGTAAGATATGACTAGGCTCTGACCTTGTCCACCAAGTATATCAGCCTCGGTTCCATATCTGTAAAGGGGTCACAACAATGCCCCCTCAATTGCAGGTTTGTTGAATGAATGAATGAATGAATGAATGGAATGAGACCGTGCTTAGCATCTGGCACATCAAAGGTAAATGGATATCATGTTGGTACAGTTTGAGCTGATTGCTCCCTTGGGACCAGGATTGGCGGGAGAGGGCCAGTGTCCTGGGAACTAAGAAGGAACCCAAGGTCACCCACAGATGGTGCTTTGCTTAGACGCTCTCATCAGAGAGTTCTAGAACCACATTCTACTTGAGCGGTCCCCCATTCTTCCAGTGAAGAAGATGAGGCTGAGAGAAGTGAAGGCCTTGCTTGCCCATGTCACAGTCAGCCTTCCCATGTCGCTGCCCAATGGCGGAGCCAGACCTCAAGCCCAGGTCAGCCGCCCACATTCTGCTCAGTAGACACAGAAAGAACCCTTACCCCTCCTATGCCAGGTGTGAAGGGCTCCCTGACCAATCTGGGCAGGGCCTGTACACCCGAACCCTCTTGGGGACATCTGCTGCCCCGGAAATCTCTGGTCCAGCTGGGCCTGTGAGCCTAGCACCACACGTGGGGAATGTTCTCACCTGGGCTGATAGCTGCTGGTGGAGGTGGTTAGTAACCAAGATGGTTAGGAACTAAAAGGCCTGTCCTTTATCCGAGAGTCCTTAAGAGAAACGAGATGGAGGAGGGGAACCGCCCAGTGGCCTGGGGAAGCCCTGCGGGGAGGAAGTGGGAAGGCTGAGTGAAGGCGCTGCCCAGATCTTTGAAGATCTGTGGGTCCTGAGCATGCACAGAGGGTGGCACGCCTGGCTGTGAAGAGGCTGGTGTGAATAGGGCTGCACACATGTGGACGTGCAGACGTGTGTATCCAGACAAACTCAGTGCTGGCCACACACGTTTTGTTAAATAGCCATGGATGCCCAGAGGCAGATGGGTTTGAAAAGGGCAACTTCTGCCACCCTTCTCTTCAACCTGGGCGGGGGCCTCCCCTCTCCAAGCTCCAGTCCCTCCTCTGGACATGGGTGTAATGGCTGTCCGCCCAGGATTTGAGAGGGATGCGGTAAGACGGTGCTGTGAAAGCATCTGGAAAATAAACTTGTGCTAACTTCCTGCAGAGGCGTGGTTGTTTTTCTGACGCAGGCCAGAGCGGGCAGAGAGGGGGTGGCAGGGCTTGGAGCCCCCTAGGAGGCCTGGCTGGCTTCACAGCTGAGGACACAGTGGGAGTGAGGGAGGGCAGCTGCCCTTGTGAAAACAGTAAAGGGAAGTGCTTAACGCTGTTTCATTAATAAAGGAGGAAGGAGCAAGGGCCAGGCTCCTGGTTTGCGCCTGCCCAGATTCCTCAAGTGCTCCCTGAGGTGCCCCCCACCTCCCCTCCTGGAGCCCGAGGCTGGGATGCTCCTGTCTCTGCCCAGGGGAGGCCTCTGGGGACCAGACCTCTTCTCCCAGCAAAACAGCCCCCCTCCCGTGCCCCTCAGACCCCGGCTGCAATCCTGCTGGGCTCCTAGGCACTTGGCATTGGATTATCCGCAGCTTTGCCTGGCCCGGTTCCTTTCTGCTTGGTCCTCCTTAGGAGGGGACGCCTACCGCCTGCACCGGCTCCTGGAGCAGGCCCCGCAGGGCTCCTAGCCGCGCGCTCCGAAGCCCGCACCCCGTCTCTTCTCCCAAGAGAGAACCGTTTGGAGACCTTTTAATTGTTTAAAAACCATTCTTGAAGCTCCAAAAAGCATCAAACCCAGCACATGCGTCCCGCTTTGTAAACGTTTATTCTCAGAAACCGAGCGATGGGAAGGGGACCGAGGTCGGGGAGGGGAGCGGGCGCCTCACTGGCCGGTCAGCCTCTGGGAGATGTCGTACAGGAAGGCGTCCTGGAGGATCTGCCACATCGGCTGCAGGTCATTGTGTATTTCCCCCAGCGTGGGCTCCGCCTGCTTGCGCAGCGAGAGCAGCTGCTCGCCCACCTGCTCCCGCAGCTCGGCCAGCCCCACGCCGCCCTCCCGCAGCGCCTGCAGGTGCTCGCGCAGCTGCTCCCCGTAGGGCTCCAGGCACTCGCGCAGCTTGCCGTTGCAGGGCTCCATGCACTGGCGCAGCTCTTCCCCGAAGGGCTGCAGGATCACGGGCAGCGAGAGCACGTGCGCACGCGCGCGATCCATGTGCTCACGCGCGCTGTCCCGCACCTTCTCGCCCAGCTGGCCCAGCTTCTCCTGCAGCACCTGCAGCTGCTTCTGCGCGCTCACACGCAGGTCCTGGCCCAGCGGCTCCACCCTTTCCTGCCACTTCTTCTGGATGCCCTCCAGGTAGGACTTCATCACCTCCGCCAGGTCCTTGTTCAGCTCCCCGGTCAGCATCCCCACCTCATTCTTCAGTTTGGCCCAGATGTTCTGGGCCACTGGGTGGAGCTGCTTTTGCAGGTCGGCGACCTTGTTGCTCAGGGTGTCCAATTTTTCAAGGACTGTCAGGCTGGGGGGAAGGGAGGGAGCAGGTGTCAGGGGGGACCTCCCAGGCACCCTGGACACCTCGGAGCTGCAGACCCAGCACCCAGCTTACCTGTGGTGAGGTCTGGGCAGAACTGCCTGCTTGTAGGGGAGCGATGGGTCAGGCCTGGGCCTGGCTTCTCCCAGGCAGTGTCTCACCCAAGGACCCTCCTCTCCCTCCCCCCCGCCCAACCACAGTCCCCAGACTGAAGAGCTAGTGGGAGACAGCTGGGTTTGGTGATCAGTCTTGTCTGTCCCCAAAGCCAGACCATTTAAAGGCCTCATCTCTATACTTCCAGACCGTTCTCCTCTGTCTCCGAAGACCGCCCTCCCTGCCGCTGGGTGAGAGGAAGAGGGGCTGGAGGAAGGGAGGGGGCTGCTGCTCGTGCAGGCAGAACTAGATCCTGGGCTCTCTGACGGGTCCCTGGTCTGCCGTCCCCCCCCCCCCCCCCCCCCCGCCTCCCGCTAGGAGGCTGTTTCTCCATCCAGGTATGGGGCCCATCAGGTAGCAGCTGGGATGCAGCCCGTGTGGCTACATCTACCCACAGGCCTGGCATCCGCCCCTCAGGACCAGCAGCCCCTGTGCCACCCAGAGCCCACGTGGGGTCCTTACTTCAGCTTTTTTGCCAGGTCGGTCTCTTCAAACTTGACTATGTACTCTCTGCCACTGACTTTGGCTGAGTTCAGATACACCTGGGCTAAAGCCGTCACTCGCTCCCATTGTGACGGGGGCTGCTCTTGCTGTGTTTCATGCTGAGCCTGGCTCCCTGGGGTGGAGAGAAGGCACCTCAGTCAGGCCAGTTCTGGGCCGGATCTGAGCGGAAAGGCCAGCTTGGGGCAGAAGAGAGGGGTCTTGAGAGAAATTCCGCTCCCTGTGCCCAGAAGGGTAGACCACGGGGGTGAGGGAGAGGGCCTCCTGATGTTGGTTGTCTAGGTTGGGAGCACTTACCTGTGAGGAAGAGCAGGGCCAAGGTGAGCACCACAGCCTTCATCTTGAGGACCTGGAGGAGGAGAGGGGCCTGGCTGAGTGGGTGCCTGTGGCTGGAGGGCCTGTGCCCCACTCTCCAGGCGGAGCAGCCTCAGGTATCCAGAGCCCAGCACCTGGCAGAGCCTGGAGCCAAGATCCCAGAGCCTGAGCTTCGAGCTGGGGGAGCCAGAGGGACTGGAGGAGGCAGTGGCATGTACCTGTGCGAGTGCTCTGAGCAGCAGCTTGCCCGGGGCCTATTTATGCCTCCAGCACGGGCTGGGCTGGGAGGCTGATCAGTCCAGCCCAGGCCTTGCCAAGGCTCACAGGTCCCAGCGGGAATCTGGAACCTAGAGTTCAAGGATCAGCTCTGACCCAGGGCTGGGCAAACAGAGTGGGCAAACAGGAAGCTGGGGGGTGGGGAGCCTGCAGGGCCAGGGATCAAGGATGCAGGAGGTAGTGGGAGGGGGTGGCTGCAGGCTTACAGGTCCCCAGGGTCTGGTCCACTGTTTCCCACTATTGTCCATTGTGCCAGTGCAGCAGGGGAGAGGAGGGAAGGAAGAAGGTCCCCAAGCTGGTCAGGAACAGCAGGAAGCCCCTGCAATTCCAGGGAGATGTGTCCGCACCCCTCCCGCCTTCCCCCACAGAGCAGACTCCCCCCTGCTGCCCTCCCTCAGCTGCAGCTTCTGCACCCCTCTCTCCCAGCCCCTGGAGACCTCCCAAGGCCTAAGGAAGAGACGTGGGGTGCTCAGAGCCACCTGGGGAGAGGGGGACAGTGCTCAGTGGCTCCCTGGCTTGGAGGTTACAGAGGCCTCTAGTATTTCCAAACAAATTCTAGAGACCAGCAATAGAGTTGCCGACTTTTAATGTTGTCATGTAAAAATCCTACCTACTGCGCCCCCCAAACCCTACATCTACCATGACCAGCACTTCAGAACAGAAAATACTTTTTAAAAGACATATTTTTATTGATTTCAGAGAGGAGGGGAGAGGGAGAGAGAGATAGAAACAATGATGAGAGAATCATTGATGGTTGCCTCCTGCACACCCCCTACTGGGGATTGAGCCCCAACCCGGGCATGTGCCCTGGAACGGAATCGAACCCGTACCCTTCAGTCTGCAGGCCAACACTCTATCCGAACTGGCGAGGGCAAGAAAAGATTTTTTAACACAAAAATAGAGCACAATCTCAGAATTAAGGACAGTCACGTAAATGGAAAACATGTATCTTTGCGTGGTTCTTATTTACATGGGATCACACACAGGTGAGAACGGATGGCGGCCCCCGGGACCACTGATGTGGGAGGAAGGACCTCAGGTCAAGGCAGCAGAACTGCTTTCTCATTTCCTTTTGCCTCCGACTTGCAAAGTCCTGGAGGTGCCTGGGGAGGCAGTTATGTGATCTCCCTGAGCCTCTGTCTTGGATCAGCAAGATGGGGACAGGCTTGTTAGGGGCCCAGGAACCTGACAGGTGAAGAGCTGTGCTCACTGATGTGCAGCGCCGTTTGTGAGGCTTCTCTCCGAAGGCCCAGCCAGCACCTCCGCGCCAGGCCACTGACAGGCCCTGAGTCACAGGACCTCTGAATGTCCACGCTGAAAGGCACTTTGAGATCAGCTGCTCCAGCCTCCCCAGCACCTTGGAATTTGCCTAATGTCTTTGGTCTTTGGTCTCCCAGGGAGTTGGAGGAAGGATAGGACCTAGAACCCAGGTCTGCGGACTTGGAACCCCCAGGCAGAAACGTGCCGTCCTGCTCCAATGCCAGATCCTGGTGTGGAGGGGCTCTGAGCCATTCCCACTGTAGCCAGTCTCGTGTCTTTCGCCTCAAAGAAGAAAGCTTTGGAGCCCGGCAGCCTTGGGCTTGAATCCCAGCTCTGCTTATCTGTGTGCCTCTGGGCCAGTTATAGAACCTTACAGAGGAGGGAAGGAAGATGGCTGCCGACAAGAAGGCAGACTGCAAGATAGTGTGTGAGTGAGAGAACGAAGGGAGAGTGTGTGGTCGCCCGGGGAGTATTTGTTTGTGAGTTGAGGGACAGCAGGGGACTGTAGGGGGCTGCCAGATGGGGTTCCCCTGACCCCCACTGCTGTTGGGATCCCTCCCAAAGCGACTGGCTCTGACCTGGAGACCGTGCCATCTTGAAGGGGAGAGTGGATGTTGTCGGATGCCTGAAAATCCTGGGAATCTACAACAATGGCACCCAGCGAACAGCTGCGAACACGGGAACACTGGTCCCCAAGTGGCGTGAGCAAGTGGGTTTGGAGGAGCTCTGCACCCCCTAATTGAAAGGTCAGATTTCACCTGGATAAGGAGAGAGAGAACTACATAACCAGACACCCGGAGAAGAGAGATCATGGGGAGACAAAGAAACAGCCCGCATATGAAAGAAAAACAGGTATCACCAGAAAAGGAAGTAAACGAAATGGAGGCAATGGAGGCAAGCAACCTGGCAGAGAAAGAATTCAGAGAACTGGTCATAAGGTGGATGAAAAGAATGGAAGACAAATTCAACAATATGTGTAAGAACCAAGAGGAAATGAAGAAGAACCAAGGAGAAATGAAAATGACATCACTGCTATAAAGAACTCAATAGAAAGCATCAACAGTAGACTAGAAGAAGCAGAGGACTGCATCAGTGAGCTAGAAGACAAGGTAGAAAAAATACCCAAGCAAAGCAGCTTCTAGAAAAACAAAATTAAAAAGCAAGAGGAGAGCCTAAGAGAACTTTGGGACAACACGAAACAAAACAAGATCCGCATAATAGGGGTGCCAGAAGGAGAGGAAACTGAGCAAGGAACAGAACCTTATGGATCAGAGTCTTACATAGTAAGGGTGCACATCTGGCAGGCAGAACAATGGGCCCCCATGTCCTGCTCCTTGGAACCTGTGACTGTTCCCTTCATGAGAGGACTTTGCAGATGTGATTATAAGGACCTAGAGATGGTGTGGTTATCTCAGGTTATCCAGGTGGGCTCAGTGCCATCCCAAATCCCCTTAAATATACTCGAGGGAGGCAGGAGAAGTGCAGTAAGAGAAGAAGGCGAGAGGGTGGAAGCAGAGGTCAGAGTGAAGTGACTGCTGGACAGGGCCAGGAGCCAAGAGTATGGGTGGCCTTAGAAGCTGCAGAAGCAAAGGACTGTGTCCCCCTAGAGTCTCCAGAAGAAATACAGGTCTGCGGACACCTTGATTTTAGCCTCGTGTGACCCCTTTGGACCTTTGACCTGCAGAACTGTCCTGGAAGATCATACATTTTGTTGTTTTAAGCACTAAATGTGAACGTGTATAGCAAAACTGAAAGGTCCCTGGCACCTTTCTGTGCCCCAGATCCCAATTTTGGCACTTGATCCCCTTGCTCCCACTGACCACACATGGTCTGACCAGAGCAGACCTTGGTTGGCTTCAGGCAGCAGAAGTGGGGGAGGCAGGGAATCCACTTTCTCCGTGTGGTCCTGACTTGCAGACACTGAGCTGAGGGATCTCTGTTCTGGGGCTGACCCAGCCCCAGAGGCCTGTGGGAGTCTCAGTGGACATTTCCTGGGCCAGCCCGGTTCTCTTCCTGTGTAGAGAGCGGGAGGGAGGGCAGCCTCCTTCTGGGTCAGCTCACAGGTAGGTGTCTGAGGCCAAGAGGGGTTACTTTCTTTCTGGGGGTAGAACTCATCCCAGCCAGTATATGGGGGCTCTCAGAAGCGTCAGGTTGGACTCCAAGCTACTTGTCACTGTTTTACCTCCTCTTTGGTTTGTTACTGAAACAGTTATTATGGCTGCACACGGTATCCGGCATTCACATCGTCCCTCGTGGCCTTCCTGATGACCTGAGCACGGCCTGTGACACTAGCGCAGAGCTGCCAGGAGCTTCCTGCCAGTCATTAGTATGTGGTGCTGGCAGGACTGGGAATCAGGCCTGGCTTCTAGTCCTGACGGTTGCCTGATGGCCAGCAGGCCCACCGCCCACAGCCCGGGCCCTGCTCAGGATGCTCACCCCCTGGCTCGGGGACTTGACGGCCTGGGCGGGAGAGTGCTGGCAAATGCACTCACTAGTGCGTCTGCTCCATTTCACTGTAGGTATTGGCTTGAACTGGTCCACGCCCCTCGTGGCTCATACTTCGGAGAGAAAGGAATCTTTCTGGGTAGAGGCCAATGGGAAACGCCGCTGATGACAGACTGGGTGCATCTCAGATTCAGATTTGGGGGCCAGCCTTTGTCAGAGGACCAAGCGGTTCAGACTAGCTGTTTAGTGGGTGCAAGGCCCACCAGCGGAGGCCCTTTGTGCTACCACGCTCTTCCCACCTCAGGGGTCTCAGAGGGACTGCTTCGGAAGTGGGTCCCCCGTGGCTGGCCCTGGACCCCCTGGCTCATGTGGGGGTGCTGCTGTTAGCCGACTCCAGGAGTGGATTTTGCTCATTTCACAATTTATGTCCCAACGTTATACTGGTCAGTCTATGCTGGGAGGACTCTGTCCCCTGCTAGGCCTGGCACGTAACAGACACTCAGCAAACATTTGCTCACTGGATGACACTGGCCCACTGACAGAAGGGTCACAGGATGACAAAGCGTCATCTGGAGGAACAGGCCTTGGGAGGAGACTCAAGAAACTCCGAGCACTCAGCCTGGGTCATGAACCCTTCTCTGAACGGCTAACCTGAGAGCATGCGGTGCGTCAGGATGGGGCCTGAGCAGGGGAGAGGCGCGCCCCTGCCAATAGTTCCTATTTGGCAATTTTGTTGCAGCTTTTGGTGATAGAGCCTCAATTTAGACCCCAGGGGAGGGCATTGTAACCAGCCAAATGCAAGATTCTCTGGCGCCCTGCTGCGTCCGCCCGCCGGGACAGGTGGTGACAGACTTCATCTGGGACCAGCAGGAGGGAGGGCTGACTCAAAAGGTGGTGACAAGCCCTGGCCGGTGTGGCTCAGTCGTTAGAGCATCGTCCTGTGCACCGAAAGGTTGTAGGTTGGATTCCCAGTCAGGGCCCATGTCCAGGTTGTGGGTTTGATCCCGGGTCCGGGCATCTACGGGAAGCAGCTGATGTTTCTCTCTCACATGGATGTTTCTTTCTCTCCCTTTCTCTTCCTCTCTCTCTAAAATCAATAAAAGAACCATGTCCTTGGATGAGGATTTAACAGTTTGTGAGATGCTGGAAGGCACCTGAGAAGTCCCTGGTTTCAGACACCTGCCCAGCTTCCCGCGGGGGTGTGGCCAGGCTCCGGCCTTCCGGGAAGACCCCTCTGGAGGAGACGGTCCCACTGCGACTTCCTAGTCTGCCAGGGACTCCAACGCCTTTGTAAGTTCCCTCCTCTCACTCTTCCTACAACCCAGTCAATACTTCCCGCCTCGGTAATTTCTTCACAGACCGTCAGCCACCCGGGCTGTGCTGGGAGCTGTCCTGCTCCTGGGAGTCCAGACGTGGAAGGGGGTGGCAGGGAGAGTCCCCGTGCTGCCCCAGCACTGGGCTGACTGGGTCACGTCATAACGGCCCGGCCCGGACTCCCCGGGCTTTTGAGGGCCTTCGGCTATTCCTTCAAAAGTGCCTCTAAGGACTGTTTCCCACCCGATTCCGCAAATCCAAGCTCCCTCAGAGAGGCAGAGGCTATACTGGCACAGGGCAGCGCGGAGCGGGGCTGTGTGCTTCAGCTCCGCCCTGCACGGCAGACACACCGCCCCCCCCCCCCCCCCCCGGCTGCTTCTCCCAACTAGACTCTGAACCGTAAGGCAAACAACATGTCAACATGAGATGGTAATCTGTTTTTATTTTCACAATCCCCTACTATCCAATTAAGTTACTCAGTTGTAAGTGCCCACAAAAAAGGGGCTAAAGGTCTTACTGCAACTTGGGTCTGGAGATTTTTTAAATCCTTTTTTAGTTCAACATAAATGGGAAAGAAAAAAAATACTTCTGACATTTTCCAAGAACAGAATTAAGAAACTATATTAATATACGTTCAACATATACTGCGCGTATTGGTTACTACAATACAAAGCAATAGTTCGCAAGATGGCACGATTGACAGGCTCCCTGGCTTCCACCTGGAGGGCGGGTCTGCTCTCGGTCCATCCAGTGCGCACACAGGACAGGTGGGCCATCGGGGCTGGAGTTCAAGGAGCCCAGGAATCACACAGTAGCTGTTGGGGCCTCCTGGTGGCCTCCTTCTGGTGAAAGGTGGAGGGCTGGCGGGACCAGGGGGACACAGGACCCATCCCGAGAAAGGCGCTGGCACTGCAGAGTCCAGGAGGGAGGGCTGGGAGGGAGCGGCAGGGCCAGTGAGGACCAGCCACGGATCCTGTCGGAACCCTGGATGGCCATGCCGGGCACCCGCTTTCTTCTGTGCAAATTCAGGATGAAAGACTAGGAGGGGACGGGGGACCCTACTCTCCTTTTCCAGAAAGAAAGGACCAAGAGTCCGAACATTAAACATCTCTTTCTTGCTGTGAGGATCAGCCCAGCCAGCACCCGAGACTTTGGTTTCTAACGGCGAGGAGGGAAGGTAGTGACACAAACAACAGCTCTGCCGGTGCGTCCTCACGGGACAGTCCCGCGCAGGGAGAGCTGCTCATGACGGCGGCTAACGGAAATCCTGTGAGCAAAAGGTGCAAGGCCCAATTCAAACAGAACAGAATCTGTTAAACATTTATCTTTTAAAGAAAAGTTCCTTTTGTTTTTATTTACTAATGATAATAACAATATCAACATTTACCAAAACAATTCCTACATGGTCAAGAATGAAGGTGGGGGGTGAGGATGCCCAGTGAAGGAGCAGGTCAGAGAGGCAGGGCCGCACAGCTTCTGGTCCTGCCTGTGACAGAGGCTGAAGGGAGTGTGTGTGGCATCAAACCTTTTTACAGCGCGAGCACAGCTGACACAAGCACAGGGGCCGAGGTGGAGTTTCAGCCCATGGGTGGAGGCAGCAGGATGGGAAGGCACCAACCTTCCAGGTTACAAGAAGGGAACTGAGTCACGCACCGAAGAGGCTCACACGGACCCCGCGTCCCTCAGTGCCAGGCCCTCCCCGCCTCATGCTAACATTCTGATGCCAGCGTGGCCTGGTGTGCGGTGGATCCAGCAGGAACCGTCTCCCCAGGTGCCAGGCCTGGGGCTGCTGCTTTTGCTCTCCCTTCTCTGGCCACTGAGATTCCAGAGGTGGTGCCCTTCAGTGCTGCTCCTGCACAGAGCCATGCAGAGCCCTGGAGGGCACTGGGAGGGGAGGCCGGGGGGCTCTAGGTCCCCTAGGCTCTGTCCTCTGTTTGCTCTTCTCTTTCAAAAATAAAAAAGAGAAAGAGAAGCAAAAGTAAAAAAAAAAGAAAATCACCTCCAAACGAAAACCCCAAACCAAAGCCAAACCAAACCACCAACTGAAATCCACCAGATACACTTTTACAAAAGGTGTGAACGTGATTTCCTGTTTATTTCCTGGGTGAGTGGGTCATACAAGCAAACATGGCAAAAGGCCCTCGGAGCCCACAGGAGCAGCACATGACAGAGCCGACGGAGGAAGGAGCAAGCGCTCTGGGGGGGAGAGGGCAGGCGCGATGCTGCTGGATGCTGCTGGATGCTGTTGGTTTAGTCTCACTCTATCCCTCTATCCCGAGCTGCACACGGACCTGCAATAGAGCAGACGCAGGGCATCAGTGTGGACAGACCAAATGTTCACTTGAGAACTTTTCAAAAAATTCAACTTTAGTGTACTAGGTGTGCCGGTTAAGAATGGAGGATTTTGTAAGCAAAGAAAACACGATAATTTCAAGAGAAACATCGAAAGTGCTTTATTTATTCAAAGTAATGTCCATCACTAGCTACACACTTCCCCATCTTTCAGGTAATTTGTGGATACCGTCCCAATAGAATTTTTCTTGTTTTGAGGCAAACCATTCAGAGACCCAGCTTTCCACTTCTTCGCACATTTTGAAGTGCTGCTCAGAAAGCGCGTGCACCATCGATCGGAACAAGTGGGAATCTGAAGGAGCAAGGTCTGGTGAATACAGTGGGTGGTTAGTACTTCCCAGGCAAGATCTTCTAACGTGTCTTTAACTGGTTTTGGAGTGTGTGATGGTGCGTCATCATGAAGCAAAATTACTTTGCCGTGTCTTCTGGCCCATTCTGGTCATTTCATGATCAAACGTGGTTCACATTGATTATTTGTTGTCAGTAGCGATCAATATTAATGGTTTCACCTGGAAGCTCATAATACACCACACCTTCCTGATCCTACTCAATGCAGAGCATTGTCTTCTTTCCGAAGCGATTTGGCCTCGAAGTCGATGTTGATGGTAGACCTGGGTCAACCCATGATTTTGTGCGTTTGGGATTCTCAAAATAAATCCACTTTTCATCGCCAGTCACAATCCAATTTCAGTTTTCCATTTGTCTTTCATTCAGTTGATGTGGCACCCATTTTCCTTCCTTTAAAATCTTTCCCATTCTTGTAAATGATCGGAAATTGTTTGCTGAGCAATGTTTAATCTTTCTGCAAGTTGTTTTTGAATTTGACACACATCTTCATCCAATAATGCTTGTCATTGTTGGTCTTCAAACTTTTTCGGTTGACCTGGACGTTCTTTGTCTTTCACATGGAAATCATCACTTTTAAAGTGTTTTAAACCAGCGTTCACAAGTATCTTGAGATGGAATATGTTCACCATAAGCTTCCCGAAGTATATGATAACTTTTTCTTCAAAATAAAGTAGTGAATTAAAACTTCCCGCAAATGCTCTTTTTTTTGGGGGGGGGGGCATGAAATTCAACATTTTTAAGTGTAAAATATCTATGATGTTAACACCTTCAGTAAATTTGACATATGAAGTTTTGAAGCTTGCTGTCAATCCAACAAAATAGCATACATATCAAATCACATATATATCAACATATGTGTAACTCCATCTATTGAAAAATATCCGCATAATTAACCGGTGCACCTAGAAAGCATGACTTTTTCCTTGCGTAATGCAAGCACCCGACAAGCTCCAGCTGCGGGCACCACCTCAAGACCCCTGGAGGGCCTCTGGCAGCCACGCCCTCCCAGCCCTTTGTTTCAGAGATCTGGGTGGGCTGAGGAAGGCCACTTGAGCTCCTGGTCTGTCTTCTCTTCCTGAGCTTTCATTCCTGCTCTTGTGTGTTTTAAATTCACCAATGAAGAGGAGTCAGCAACCCCTCAGGGCCCATGCTGGACCCAATTAAAGCAGAGCCCCAGGCCTGTTTCCTCTCTCTCCCCCCAACCCCTTGGGGTGTGGCCCCAGGTATGCCCTGTCATTGCCAGTCTTTTTTACTTTTATTATTTTTAATCCTCACCTGAGGATATTTTTCAATTGATTTTTAGAGAGAGTGGAAGGGAGGGGGAGAGGCAGAGAGAGAGAAACATGGATGTGAGAGAGACACATCGATGGGGGCCTCCCGCATGCACCCCAACCAGGGCTGGGGATCAAGCCTACAACTGAGATACATGCCTTAGACTGGAATTGAACCAGGAACCTTCAGTCCTCGGGCCAGTGCTCTATCCCCTGAGCCAAGGGCATTTCCAGGTCTTTAAGCAATAAACCCGCATCTGATCAGTCTCCTGGAGGTTACTGCTGAAGGGCGTCTTGCCGCCATAGTCAGAACCACGGTGCGGCCCAGCCACGACACTGGTTAACGGCCAAGGCCAGTAACACTGGGACTGGTTCCCTTAGCTTGGGCTTCTCAGGGGTCTGCCATATCCAGGCTCTAATGGGGATTTGCCAGACGGCCAAACAGCCATCAAGTCTTTTCTATCAGTTTCCAAAGAGCCCACACTGCCTGCCGTGCTCGGTGAGGCATGACCAGCCCGGCCAGTTCACCCTTCACCAGGGGTCTGACCACCGACTTCCCTGTCCAGAATATTCTGCCATTGCGGTGCAGCCTTAAACCTGTGGCTGGATGTGTTTTCTTGCTGGGCTTCACCTTCCAGGACTGAGTTCAAGGACCACCCGTCCTTCAAAGCTTGCTCGCTCCTGGTCTCTGTGGAGCTGCTCCAGCCCCTACAATTACAACACACGTGTCTCTCCCCTCATTAAACAGGGAGCCCTGGCCGCATCGCCCCTGTCTGCACCTACCCACACCGCAGAAGGACTAGCACCGCGCTCAAGGGAGAGCAGGGAGCTGGAAGGCCAGGAGGGAGCAGGCGTGTGGAGCTTGTGCAAGCGTCTCCTGACCAGATGGGGCCGGGCCATACGCACCGTGGGTCCCGTTACACGCCGGCCTGCTCCACGCTGAAGGAGACCTCGGGGTGCTTGTAGCTGAGCAGGATGTCTGTTATACACGTGGACGGGTAGCAAGAGCTCAAGTGCTGGCCGTCAGGCAGGTCCAGGTGCTCATGGCCTAACCTCTCCCCACATTCTGAGGACCAGAAAGAACATGTGAGATTTGCAGGGCACTGGGGGGTGGGGGGCAGGAGGGAAGGAGAGGAGGAGGAAGAGAGGTCTGAGCACTGCGACCTGACTCGCAGCCTGAACCCTAGCTCCCAGCAGCCCGCGGTGTGCTCAGCGTCTGCAGCCTCCTGGCCTGTCCTGGCCTGTCCCCGTGGAGCGCTGTCCCCGCTGCCACTGCCATGTGGGGGGAGGCAGAGCACTGCTCCTTCCGCGAGAGCCTTCTGTCAGGCGAGACCCCGGTGCCGCAGATACTGGTCACTGGGCGCTCCGAGCGCAGAGGGCCCACCGCACAGTGTCTCTGCCTCGGGACGCAGTGGGCAGGGCAGCCCGTGAAGGCGAGTCAGGATTGACCGCAGGCCCGTCCACTCCAGGCCTCTCACCTGCTATGATGCCCCCTGGCTGCTTCCAAGGAGAGGCAGGCACATTCCATCCACACACAGCGCCGCGACCAGAACCAGAGAAGCAGCTGTGGGAGGAGCGTCCTGACAGCATCGGAAAGGGGATGTGGCACCGGCACGCAGCCAGGAGACGCGCTCCTCTATCCACTCGCGCTCGGGAGTGGGCGTGGGGTGTGGGGAGTGGGGAAGGGCGTCGTGTCCAGAACCCTCTGGGTCCCAGGAACTCCGTGCAGAAGAGGGGAGCAGTTACTGGGCAGACAGCACCGCACGTGCCAGGCTCCTTACCCTCATCCTCCCGGTCCGGGAGCTGCTGGCTCCCCGTGAGTGAGGCCTGGCTGAGGACGGCATCAGACATGCGGGCAGAGCTCAGCGCCTTCCCAGCCACGAGGCTCATCCCGGGCAAGTCATCCAGCTGCACCTGCAGGAGCGACAGCAAAAGGGGTAAGGACGCCACACACAGTAGCCCTCAGAGAGCCCCCCCACCAGCAGCACCCCAGACCCGCCCTCTGAGTGCCACTGGGGGGAGGTTGCAGCAGCCACCCTGGGGAGGGGGTTGTGGGAGGGCAGGACCCGCACACCTACATGGCTTCCCAAACCAGGTTTCGACCTATCACCATCACCACCACCACCACCAAGTCTGATTCAGGACAGCGCTGTCCAACAGCATGGAGGCAGATGTCCCCTTACGCTGTCCAACACCCACATCAGCCACAGGGCTACCAAGCACCCGAGGTGACTGCAGTGACGGAGGAACTATGGTGTAACTTCATTTTAACCACATCTGACCAGGCCTGGCTGCAGGGAAGTTGCTCCTGCACTACATGCTGCCATGCACTGCCTGGGAGAGCCCAGCCTCGCGGAGCCAGGGGCGCCTGGAGGAGCGAGTTCGTGCCTGCCAGCAAGCCAGCCAGGAGCCTTGGGGCTCATCCTGCTGGGCTTGAGTTTAGACTGTGTGGGGAGAAGTTTAATAACCAAGACCAGGGAACAGAGGGCAGCTACTGGTTCCTCAGCAGGAAGTTGGAATGCAGATTCTGCTGGATTAAGGCCTGGCTGTTGGGGCGATTCAGAGACCAGCTTCCCTGGTGCAGAGATGGCCTCTGGGAGGAAGCGAAGCGGGAGTGGGGGTGCGCCCATAGGACTAAGTTCTGCTTTCAAGTTGGCAGCAGTTGGGGACCAACATACATAGGCATCGTCGCTGTTCTGGATCGTGTGGTGTCTCTGCAGCGTCCGGGACCTGTGGTGCTCGCCACCTGGGGGGCGTGCTGGGTACCCAAGCCCATTATGATCTGGCAGCTCCATGGCTGGTCCTGGAGAGCTTCCCTCCATGCAGCTCCCTCTGACAGACTCTGAGGAGACAGAGCCAACAGGTCAGCAGACCTCGCGTCCCTCCAGCACTGGGATGCCTGTCAAAACGTCCTGCAGGGACCCGGGCAGCGGGAGGCCCGCCTGTGCGCTGACTGCTCCCCTGGCCGCTGGGCCTGGCGCGGGAAGGAGCCGGACCAGCCCTCCCACCCGAGTCCTGTGGCCAGCACGGCCTCCTTACGGAGGAGAAGACCCACATGCTGACGTTCGGTCATACCGAACCGTGACTTTGTCTTAATTTCTGTTGACAGTGCTGCTCTCAAACCTACGTGCACATGAGAGCGTTCCTGGAGCCTCGGACCCCCTATGGGGAGCAGGGCCATTCTGTGGGCGCCGTCTCCCCTTCGCTTGGCTGACTCCCGCTCAGTGCACACCCCGCCCTCTCCTCTGCCTCTTAAACTGCTGCTCCCAACCCTTCGATCGCTCCTCTACTCTTTCCACTCCTACCCGTGACCCACACGTACTCTGCAATACCATCTGTTTTCACGGCTTCACCGGCACTGCCTCTGTGCTAAGAACCACTGGTGCCCCTCCAGGCGCCAGAGCCACAGCTCCAACTACTTACTGGACATCCAGCAAACACCGCACCCGTCAGTGTCTCATCCCCACAACCAGCTCCCCTTTCAGAGACCTGTGTTCTGTGCCCATTCTCCTGACCTGGGTGTGAGCTCCTTGCTTCCGCACTCCTGGTTCCACAGCGACATAAGGGTAAAGGACCTACCTCTGCAGCGTCGGCCAGGGCAGCCTCTTTCTTTCCGATCATACTGCTTCCTTCGAAGCCCTCTTGCCTGTGTTACTACCACAGCCTCTTAGCCACCCTCTGCCACGAGCCTACAAAGACGACTTTCTCAAGGGCAGCCCGAACACCTCATTTTCATGTCTTCCAGCCCATCTTCCCGCGAGCACACTACCCTCCCTGACACTCTAAGTCTAGTCACACGGGCCCACCTAACACTTCCCACCGTTCACAGCTCCACGTTTGCTCCCGCTGCTCCTCCCCCTGGAATGCTGGGTTCTTCCACTTCCCTCCCTGCCATCCAGGTCAACTCGCCCGATCTCATCTGTCTAAGATGTTAGCATCTCTGTGAAATCTCCCCCTTCAAATAGAAGTTGGTCCTTTCTTCCTTCAAGTGTCAGAAGACTCTACTAAACTCTGAGTACTCTAACGTAAGTCCTGGCACCAGGTTCAGCTGTGACTTGTCTCCATCAGTCACTAGGACCGTGAGTTCTCTGGGGACAAGAACTGTACCTTATGACTGCCTGGGAGCCTCCTGGGCCCAGCCCTGTTCTCACCCAGTAGGTATTTAATAATTTCCTCCTTGGCTGGCATTAATAAATGCTCTCTTAACCTGGGTTATGGTCCCGTCAGGGTCATCATCCCGATAAACTGGGATTTGGAAAGGAAGAGGAGGTCAGGAGGCATATTCCTTCGTGACCAGGAAAGCTCTCATCCGTCGCACCTCTGTCCCCACACAGACAAACACCAGGGAAGGTGACAGACCCTCCTGGTGGCACTATTGGCTCCATCCTTAAGGGTCTGGCGCTTGAGCAGGTTTTGTTCGCTTGGTTGTTTTCTTTGGGTTAAAGCTCTTTGGCACGTAGCTCCTGATGAACTGTACCCTGGCAAGACCAGGTTTAAAAACTTTTACATAGGAAACAGCCCTAGTGCTGTCTGTACCATTCCAATAGCTACTCAAATAATGAAAGTGAAGCGTCCTGTTAAGTGCTGGGTGAAGGGCCAGGTCTCTGTACTGGAATGGTCTCCTATAGCGCAGGCCAGAAAGGGGGGCAGTAAGAGGTGACCAGGCCAGTGGGGGGAGGGCAGTTAGGGGTGACCTGGAGCGATCAAGGTCAGACCTGGGCTTAGGGGCTCAGGCAGAATGGGGAGGGAGGGGATTAACTGGCATGCACATGGATGGCAACACAAAAGATTCTGGACACAAATGAGAGGAGGGCGAGCTTCTCAATGACAAAGGTGAAAACAAGTGAGAAACCTTCTGAAAGTTCTGTGAGCAAAGAGGTCAGAGGAATAGCCAGACGTCAGCTCTTTCACTACTGAATGCTAAAGCCAGCAGAGAGGGGAAGATAGAGAGCCTACACCAGGACGTGCTCCCCATCCTCCCACAGCCCAGTTCCTCAGGGACACAGCTCACGTGCTGGCCCCAGGGCCAAACAACCACCACTGGCAGGAAGTGGCGCAGCGATGGCTTGTGGAGCGAGGAACTGGCTCTCTGGTCTGCCCTGCCAAGAGGCTACACAGACAGCTGCTTCTTACCTTTTCAAGCTATTTTCTTTTTTTGTTAATCCTCACCCAAGGACATTTGTTTCATTGGTTTTTAGAGAGAGCGGGGGTGGGGGGAGTAGGAAGACAGGGAGAGTGGGGGTGGGGGAGAGAAACATTGATGTGCGACACATCCATCAGTTGCCTCCTGCATGCACCCCTATTAGGGCCGGGGATCGAACCTATAACCCAGGTACATGCCCTTGACCAGAACTGAAGCCACGACCCTTTGGTTCTCGGCCCAACTCCCTAACCACTGAGCCCACTGGGCAGAGCTCAGAATATTTTCTGATGCCTGCACTCTCGTCTTTGATCGTTAGCACCATCCATCCAGTCCCTCGGGGTTCTTTTTCATAGAATTGAATGCAAATCTCATCCGTCTCACCTCTGTCCCCACACAGACAAACAGAGCTCTCCCTTAAAGCTCTCTGAAGGGTCCTTGTCACACACGAGATGTGTAAGCCCTGCTTCTTGATATTCAGCGCCACCCCCCCCCGCCCGCTTCCAGAGGCCTCAGTGTTTGTCTGTCTGATGTGTGTGCTGAGTCTCCCCTCTCCCCCCTCCCTTCTTTTGAATTTATTTTTATTCCTGAAAATGAGGTTCCTACAAACCCAAGCATGCACCCTCCTTTGGCCCTGCCTTTGGAAGATTGCATGGACCCTTACCTCCTTGTCTGCTGTCTTCCTAGCCTTCAGGTCCGGTGCCAACATACCCGAGTGCCACCGAGACAGAGCTAGTGCTTGACGACGCAGGCGACGAGCCCTCCGGACTCCCCAGCCCAGAGCTCATGAGCACAAGCTCTGGGGTCAGAAAGCCGCGGCTGGAGCCCTGCCTTCACTGGGTCCTGAGGTGTGGGCCTCAGCTCCCCAGGCATGTAAGCGCAGAGCTGTGAAGATCGCGTTACTCACACTCATTTCAGAGACCTTAGTTCAGAGGGGAAAGGGCTTACTGCGCCAGTTGACAAAAACAAAGAAACTGATTTATCACAGAAACCTACTTCTACAATTACGGAGACAATTTCCCCATGTAGAAGTGAACAAATGAGTTAATGAAGCTTTAATTTCCAGAGAAGGGGCTTCTGGTTTAGCAGAGACAAATAGGAGTTAAACACTAGATGACACCGGAGTTGGGTAACAAACCAGGGTGTTGTCCACTCAAATTTTAATCGAACCCATGGGTCGAAGGTCCGGAAGGCCTAGCATCTACTGCCTGGCAGGGCTGCTTATAGAGGGTGTAGAATGGGAGGCAGGGAGGCATGAAGGAGAGAAGATTAGGCTAGGGCAGTGGTTCTCAACCTTCCTAATGCCGCGACCCTTTAATACAGTTCCTCATGTTGTGGTGACCCCCAACCATAAAATTATTTTTGTTGCTACTTCATAACTGTAATTTTGCTACTGTTATGAATCATAATGTAAATGTCTGATATGCAGGATGTATTTTCATTGTTACAAATTAAACATAATTAAAGCATAGTGATTAATCACAAAAACAGATAGAGAGAAACCAAGATGGTGGCATAGGTTAACGCCAGAGTTTGCTGCCTCGAACAACCACTTCAAAAATACAACTAAAAGACTGAACGGACATCATCCAGAACCACAGGAAGGCTGGCTGAGTGGAAGCTCTACAACTAGAAGGAAAAAGAAAAGCATACCGAGACTCAGAGGAGGCGCAGTGCTGAAGTAAAATACTAAGGTGCGGAGTGCATGCGGAGTGCATGCGAAGCGCGCCCTGTCTGTTTTAATTGGGAGGGAGTCTCAGACTCTGAGCTCTGGATCCGGGCGAGTCTCTGGGGACCAAGACTCAAACGGGACTGTCTGGCATTGGTCGGAACTCGAGGACAGCTTTCTCTCTGAGGTTTGCAGCGGTTGCTGGGACTCTGAGAGGCAGAGCCCCTGGGGACCGGACTGAGAGCAGCCATAACTGCTTGCTCCGCCCGCCCTGTTGATCCCCTGGGACCCGCCCCGCCCAAGCCCTGCACAGAGGCATTTGCCGGATAGCCTCAGGCAAAGGCTAGATTAGCACCGCCCTAGAGATCCAGCACAGAAGCTCTCCCACTGCAGACGCAGCTGATTCTCATAGCCAGTTGGCCTGGAGGTCAAATCCCCCCCAGTATTACCTACAACAATCAAGGCTTAACTACAACAATCTGCGCACAAAGACCACAAGGGGGTGCACCAAGAAAGCATAAAAAATGTGGAGACAAAGAAACATGACAGAAATGGAGGATATAGAGCTCAAAATCACACTTTTAAGGTCTTTCAATAATTTTCTGGAAACTGCCGATAAACTTGATGAGATCTACAAGAAATCTAATGAGACCCTCGATGTTGTGATAAAGAACCAACTAGAAATTAAGCATACACGGACTGAAATAAAGAATATTATACAGACTCCCAACAGCGGACCAGAGGAGCGCAAGAATCAAGTCAAAGATTTGAAATGCGAAGAAGCAAAAAACACCTAACCGGAAAAGCAAAATGAAAAAAGAATCCGAAAATACGAAGATAGTGTAAGGAGCCTCTGGGACAGCTTCAAGCGTACCAACATCAGAATTATAGGGGTGCCAGAAGATGAGAGAGAGCAAGATATTGAAAACCTATTTGAAGAAACAATGACAGAAAACTTCCCCTACCTGGTGAAAGAAATAGACTTACAGGTCCAGGAAGCGCAGAGAACCCCAAACAAAAGGAATCCAAAGAGGACCACACCAAGACACATCATAATTAAAATGCCAAGAGCAAAAGACAAAGAGAGAATCTTAAAGCAGCAAGAGAAAGAAACTCAGTTACCTACAAGGGAATACCCATACGACTGTCAGCTGATTTCTCAACAGAAACTTTGCAGGCCAGAAGGGAGTGGCAAGAAATATTCAAAGTGATGAATACCAAGAACCTACAACCAAGATTACTTTATCCAGCAAAGCTATCATTCAGAATTGAAGGTCAGATAAAGAGCTTCACAGATAAGGAAAAGCTAAAGGAGTTCATCACCACCAAACCAGTATTATATGAAATGCTGAAAGGTATTCTTTAAGAAGAAGAAGAAGAAAAAGGTAAAGATCCAAATTATGAACAACAAATGTGCATCTATCAACAAGTGAATCTAAGAATCAAGTGAATAAATAATCTGATGTACAGAATGAACTGGTGATTATAATAGAATCAGGGACATAGAAAGGGAATGGACTATTTTTGGGGGGGAAAGGGGTGTGGGAGATACGGGAAGAGACTGGACAAAAATCGTGCGCCTATGGATGAGGACAGTGGGTGGGGAGTGAGGGCGGAGGGTGGGGTGAGAACTGGGTGGAGGGGAGTTATGGGGGGAAAAAAGAGGAAAAACTGTAATAATCTGAACAATAAAGATTTAATTTTAAAAAAAGAAGAAAAAAAGATAAGCCTACATTCTATTTCTAGAGGGCAGTTAGGGAGACTACGGGCAGCATGGGGCATTCAAACCAGCCTTCTGCTCGCTGCCTGCTTCCCCGCAGTGCCTAGCTTCACACTGACTGGCAGCAAGCAGACACAAAGGAAACAGGTGCCCAGAGACACTGATAGGAGGGCATTTAATTTTCCTCAGCTACCCAGGGATTCCTGTTCACCTACACTTTATTTTTTTTTAAATATATTTTATTGATTTTTCACAGAGAGGAAGGGAGAGAGATAGAGAGAGTTAGAAACATCGATGAGAGAGAAACATCGATCAGCTGCCTCTTGCACATCCCCCACCGGGGATGTGCCCGCAACCCAGGTACATGCCTTTGACCGGAATCGAACCCGGGACCTCTCAGTCCACAGGCTGACGCTCTATCCACTGAGCCAAACCGGTTTCGGCTCACCTACACTTTAGACTTATTTTAGAAAGATTGCCCTCGATCTGCTTTATTATAATCCTAGTCATGCTTTGCTTAACAACAGGAATACGTTCTGAGAAGCCTGTCGGTAGGTGATTTTGTTGTGGGAACATCGAGTGCACTTACAGCAACCTAGATCGTACAGCCTCCTATGCACCTGGACTGTCTGGTTCAGCCTGCTGCTCTGAGGCTGCAACCTGCCCATGTTACTTGCTGAATTTGCAATGCACTGTGCTAGGACATATGACAGCGATGACCTGACTGGGCAATAGGGCCTTCTCAGCTGTACTATAATCTACTGGGACCACCATCAGGTAACTAGTCCGCCGCTGACCGAAACGCCGTCAAGTGGCACATGACCGACTGCACCTCTGACAGCTCGCTTGATGGCACTTCATGTTGAAGCTGTTTAGGAGCTGTCTCCCCTCCCCCACCCGCACCCCCGCCAGGTTTTAAGCTCCCGGGGGGCAGGCTCTTCAGCTTTGCACCCCTGCATCCCACGCAGCACCCATTGCCCGTGTATGCAGCCCAGTCATTCCAGTCTTGCTGAATTTCTCTGCATGGGAACAACAGATCAGGTGCTTGGGGACAAGAGTGTAACCAGGCAGAGGTTGAGGTATCAGTAAAGGAAACAGCAAGCATCTCCCCTGTGCAAAGCGTGAACAGGTCGAGTGTGAGCTTCCCTCCTGGCCTGCAGGTGGTGGAGGGAAGGTCAGCACCCTTTCCTGACAGAAGTGACAGCAGTGTCTGCCAGTTCTTGGTGATGTGAAACAGCTCTCACGTTTTTAAAAGGATGGAAGGAATCATGTCAGGCTGAAGCAGGGAGATGGTGGGGCCTCAGCAGTCCTGTTGCCAAAGGAACCAGAGCAGGCATCCCAGGTGGTTGTGAAGAGAAATGAGCAGCTGAGGCGGAAGCCCAGAGCAGAGCACCTACGAACACAATCCCAGGCTCCTTCTCTGGGGATGTTTAGCTCAGCATCCCTAACTACACAGGTGAAGGCTGGGAGGAGAGGTCTGTCTTCAGAGTGAGCTTGTGCTGTTCACAGCAAGAACAATGGGGACTTCCGGGATCAGCGGGTGTTTTTTAAACACACAACAGGCATCTCCCGAGGGGTGTTAACTCCGAAGCAGACCAGGCTTCCTTGGACCATGAGCTTCTCTAGTGCGTTACTTGCTATGCTGAATTCCAATGCACAGCAATGACCTGTGGTTTTATTCGTTAGAGATCATTGTATATGTGGTTCCAAAAGTCACAAACCAGGAGCAGATGTCAGAAAAAGGTGACTAGAATTCAAGCAGAAAAAGGGCATAGTCTGTGGCTGCATTAAAAAGTAAGTGCATAGAAAGAAGGAAGAAAACCCCTATAATCCACGGGCAGGAGCTAAGGCTGCAGCTTCTAGAAAAGCTCCCACCAAAGATCAGGAAAAAATATGAGCAAAAGAGGGCTTGGGGCGGGGGGGGGGGGGGGGGGGGGGGAGATTCCTGCAGAGCTGCCCATGAGGCACCGAGGACAGGGGCGTGCTGAGCTGAAACCTGCCGAAATGCGCTCACTGCTGGTCTCTCCTCTTTCCCAGAAACAGGAGAGGCGTTTGTGGGGGATATTGGTAGAGATGGGGTTAGATGTGAGAAGGTAGGGAGGAGGAGGCAGCTGGAGAGGTAATGAGAGTGACTCAGCAGGAAAAGAAGGAGAGATCTGTCACAAGAATTACAAGCCTGGAGCTCAGGCCTGAGATTCGGAAGGAGGGGTGACTGATGGCAGCGGATTTAAACTGGCAGGAGAACCGAGCACGACGCCACTCCCTCCTGGCACACTGTGGCTGGGTCTGGACCCTGCTCTGGATTTTAGGAAGCTTCTGCCTTAGTTTTGCCAGTTCCCTCATGTGCACTGCACTTCAAGATACGCCGCACCACTCTCACCCACTGGTCTTTCCTCATGCTTCTCCCCAAAACCCATGGCAGAGCCATCTTCACCCATCACACCCAATTCAAATGCTGCTTACTTACTACCGGCTGAGCACTAATTCCTCTGGCTGGGAACTACTCTGCCCCTCCCCGTACTCCCACACCTGCACCTGGTACCAACACAGGCAAGCTCAAGAAAGGGGTTCCTCTGACAGGCATGGGGCACAGGTGAACCCAAGCCCTCCAGCCTTTCTATACGGAGGAGTCAGACCGGAGGGAAAATGAAGAAAATTAGAGGGAATTTTTGAACAAAAAAATCTCAAAAGGTGTTTAATACGTGGCAATCTAGGGTGGGGGAGTGGGTGTGCACATGTTAGCTCCAGCTTTGCTCTTCCCCGGGCCCTGCCAGGAGGCACCTGCTATTGTGAGCTGATGGTACCTGGTTCAGATGCCACCTACTAGTTGTTGACCTTGGGGGCAAAGTACTTAATTTGTGCCTCAGTTGTCTCATTGATACAATGGGGATGATGAGAGTTATTACCATACTAGAGGCCCGGTGCACAAAAATTTGTGCACTCAGGGGGGCCCCTCGGCCTGGCCTATGCCCTCTTGCAGTCTGGGACCCCTTGGAGTATGTCCACCTGCTGGCTTAGGCCTGCTCTCTGGGGGATTGGGCCCAGGCTGGCAGTCAGACATCCCTCTGGCAGCCCGGTAGCCCTCGGGGGATGTCCACTTGCCAACAGGGAGCAGACCTAAGCTGCAGTCGGACATCCTTAGTGCTGCTGAGGAGGCAGGAGAGGCTCCCGCCACCACCACTGTGCTGGCAGCCATCAGTCTGGCTTGTGGCTGAGCAGAGCTCCCCCTGTGGGAGCGCACTGACCACCAGGGGGCAGCTCCTGCATTGAGCATCTGCCCCCTGGTGGTCAGTGTGTGTCATAGTGACCAGTCATTCCCAGTTGTTCTGCTGTTAGGGTCAGTTTGCATATTACCCTTTTATTATATAGAATAGAGGCCTGGTGCACGGGTGGGGGCTAACTGGTTTGCCCTGAAGGGTGTCCTGGATCAGGGTGGGGGTCCCGCTGGGGTGTCTGGCCAGCCTGGGTGAGGGGCTGATGGCTGTTTTCAGGCTGGCCAAAGCCCCTTCAGGGTAGGGGTCTCTGCTGTGGTGACTGGGAGTCTGGGTGAGGGGCTGATGGCTGTTTTCAGACTGACCAAGCCCCCTGGTGACCAAAGCTCCCAGCCTTTCTTTATTTTTTATTCGCTCCAGCTCCGTGGCCATGGCGACTGGAAGCAGGTATCTGGGGTTATTTTACCTTCTATAATTGAAACTTTGTTGCTCTGAGAGGAGGAAGCAGCCGACCGGGAAGCTTGGCTTCCTCCATCGCCAGGGGCAACCCACCACTGCTCACTCCAGCTCTGTGGCCACGACTGGCTGAAAGCAGGTATCTGGGGTTTATTTACCTTCTATAATTGAAACTTTGTTGCTTTGAGTGGAATTCAGAGCCGGCCAGGAAGCTTGGCTTCTTCCATCATTGGGGCAACCAAGCCTCCTGCTTGCTCCAGTTCTGTGGCTGCTGGCCACCATCTTGGTTGGGTTAATTTGCATATATTCGCTCTGATTGGCTGGTGGGAGTGGCTTAAGGCATAGCGAAGGTATGGTCAATTTGCATGTTTGTCTATTATTAGGTAAGATAGGGTTGTTGGGAGGATTAAATTCATTTATATGTGAGTAGCCGCTGGTGCCTGGCACACAGAAAACCCTATAGAAAAGCTCGTTTACACTCACACAGGAAGCTTTTCCGCAGCACCCTCATACCACCTCCCTGCCCGAACACTCCCAGGGACAGGAAGCTCCGGGCTGCTGAGGCGAGAACGTTCTTACACAGTCTTCCAGGGAGTTAACATTTGCTGCAACTTCTCTTTCGATCTTGGTTCTGCCCCATAATATGAACCCAGAAAAGTCAAATCCCTTCTTCCGCCTGAGAGTATGATCACTCTCCTTAGCTTATTTCCGCCAATACTGAACACCCCCAGGTGTGTCAGCCATTCCACATACGGCCTGGCCTGGCCTGAAACCCCGCACCACCTCCACACAGCAGCCGCCCGGCCGGGGCACCCCTCGGCAGGATGGCATCAGACTGTTCAGAGGCCCCGGATTTACCTGATGTTTTACTCAACCACGTGTCCCTCCCTATTGGTGCCTATGAGCCAACCTGAGGCACCAAGCCTTTCTACACACAATGTAGAGCCAGGTCTTCCCCCTGCCATGTGCCATGGGACCTAATGCTCCTATGAGCTGAGTTCTGTGTGCTGACTTTAGAAGACAGAGCTGGAGATGCAGGCAGCTCCAAGAAGGAAAGGATATAGGAAATGCTTGGTTTCAGAATTGTATATTTTATGGGCAAACTCATTTTTCATGATCTGTGATGATAGAATGGATATTGGTCTAGATTTTGTTTAGGATATTATGATGCTAATGGAATAACATTTTCTGAGCATAACCTATTGATGATAATATTTTTTTTAATATTTTTTTATTGATTTTTTACAGAGAGGAGGGAGAGAGATAGTTAGAAACATCGATGAGAGAGAAACATCGATCAGCTGCCTCTTGCACACTCCCTACTGGAGATGTGCCCGCAACCAAGGTACATGCTCTTGACCGGAATCGAACCTGGGACCTTTCAGTCCACAGGCCGACGCTCTATCCACTGAGCCAAATCGGTTACGGCAATTGATGGTAATATTAATCTTCCTCAGAATAAAAATGAATGCACGCATTCATTATACAATGAGACAAAATGAGATGACATGGCCCCTTAAGATGCTGTAAAAGTCTGCATTTATTAATGAAATGATCAGAGTAATAATGCCTCCCCCCGCACACGCACGCACACGCACGCACACACATATATGCATGTTTTAATCTTCCCAAATACTCTGCAAAGCACCACGCTCCTTCTGCCGCTTTCTCACGGGGAGGAGGACAACCACGTGAGGGTGTAAGGGACAAGGTCATGGTTTCGTGGCAGAGGCAAGTCCAGAACCGAGGTGCTTTGACTCCTGGTCCAATGCTATTTATACTGAATCCTATTTCTTACCATTGGCTGACTTTTTCTATTGCAGAAGTTAAAGTTGACTAGTTGGAAGAAAGTCAAGAAATTCTAAAAGCTAAAAAACATGGTATGAATATGGAAAATAGACACTATATCTTATTGACTATACTACCACTGTCTTATTTTGAAAATTACTCCTTACCCACCAATATCCACTTCCTACATGCTTCTCCCTCAAAAGGTCCTGAAGGTCTTCTCAGGAATTCTTTTTGTCTTAGGAACAGAGTACTAGCTGAAAAAAGATTACTAAGTAATTAACATTACTAAGTTAATTGAATTGGGGCAGATTAGCCCAGAACTTTTACTTTGAAGGGACTCTTACCTCGGCTGGTCACCTTATTTCTACTGAATGCAGCAGTTGGCTGATGTTGGTATGGATGTATCCCCAATTCCTGTGCGTGGCTCACAGTTCCTAGTAAAGACTCAGGGTCCCCAGGTCCACCAGTACTCAAGAGGAGAGAGCTGTCATGGCAACCTTTGGTCAATGCACTTGAACTCTGCCTGTCTGGAAAGACGTCCTTGGCTGCCACGCAGGAGCACTCCTCCTCCATGCTCTCGGGATGCGGGAGTGCCGGCTGCTGAGCGAAGCCCTGGGGAGGGCTGTTTGAGGAAACCTGGGAGATACATTCTTGAGCTCTGATCTGCAGAAGATGCTGGGGGCTGGTGTGGCGGTGGTGATACGAGTCAGCATTTTGATACGGTAAAGCCTGGTGCTCTGTCATACTCTGTCCTGCAAGATTGGGAGCCAGACTCCCAGCATCCCCTTGGTTCATATGCCTAAACAGTTCTTGATACTCCTGCTGCTGCTGCTGTCGCTGCTGCTGCTGCCTCTTAATGAGCTGTGCAAACTCTGCTGGGGGCAGCCGAATGTCCGAGTGGCCTGCGAGCGAATGCCGGGGGGAGAGCAGTCCTTGGAGGATGTGGGGTACCTGCTGGTGTCTCGTGTAGTCTGGCGGCGTGGGGGACAGCAGGGCCTGCTGTAGTGCTGACGTGGGATAGGGAGGTGGCTGCTGATGTGCACTGGGAGGGAAGGTGGGGAATTGGTCAAGTGGAGGGACTTTCAGGGCGTGAGCTGGAGGGAACCCCACTCCTGCTGAAGGGCTGTAGTTGCTGGGGGAACCCCGGGACTGGTCCGCAAACAGATGAGGGTGTAAATGCGCCTGGTCGTAGTTAGCAGGGGAGAACCGATTCACGTTCAAGCTGCAGACACAAAAGCAAGTGAGTACCAGGCATCCATGTAACAAGAGCACGCTACTCCCCAGAGAACGGAAAACGGCGCCTGTCAGGAGCGAGTGCACGGACAGGGAACTGCGGAGTGACAGGGAAGGGGGTGCAGCACCACCCTGCATCACTCACCCAGTGGCGCCCCAGACTTGGGGCAGTGTGTGTGTGACAGCCCAGCTCTAGGCTGAAGGGAGCAACTATCTTACATCACCGGAGCTCCTAAGAAGCGCCAATCTTTCAGAATATGAGAGAGGGAGAGGGAAGGAACCCTCAGAGAACAGACAAGGGAAACGGGCACTTTTATCTAATAGGCCATTTTTTTCCTGGCAGACAATAGTAAGATAGCTTTGTCATTTTCCTCCACTGTCTCATTAGCATTTTGAGCCCCTATTTGGTCAATAAATAGGTTTCAAGTTCACCCCAAAACCACCGCCTTGATTTAGAGGGAGTGGAAGGAGCACGACCACCAGACTCCTCCCTGCTTCCTCCCTCCCCCCTCCTGGATCACCTGGATGGCTCACTGGGTGACCTAGGTAGCCTTACCTGTGGGCTTCTGCGCTGTCAGCACTCAGCTGCTTGGACAAGGGTCGATGCCCGTAGCTGAAGGTGGCCAGCAGGTTGGCACGGTGCTGCATCTGGATCTGACTGGCACTGGGGCTGATGGAGGTGCCCCGCCCCACGGAGCCTGCAGCTGCCCCTGGCATGTTGCTGAGCACACCGCCAGGCTCCTGCACTTGGATGGTCACCTGCTGTGGCTGGGTGGGCTGCTGCATGCCCAGGCAGGTGAGCGCCACGCTGGGAGGAGGAGAGCAGTTCTCAGGCTGCTGTGGGAAGACTGCACTGCGGGAGGGTAAGCCCTGGAACTGGGAGGGAGATGCAGCACCTAGAGAGAGAGAAGCCTCAGTGACCAAACGCCCAGGTGGCCTGCTGGCTGCAGATGACCGAACGCCACCCACAGCTCTGCTCCTCAGACTTCGCTGTGCACGAGGCTCATCTGTTCAGACTCCTGGGCCCCACCCACAGCAACCTGATTCAGCAGGTCAGGGAGGGGGCCCATGGCTCTGTATTTTTAATAAGTTGCCCTGAAACTTGATCCATCACCCGGCCAATGTGGCTCAGTGGTTAAGCATTGACTTATGAACCAGGAGGTCAGGGTTTGAGTCCTGGTCAGGGCACATGCCTGGGTTGCAGGCTCGATCCCCAGTGTGGGGTGTACAGGAGGCAGCCAATCGATGATTCTCTCTCGTCACTGATGTTTCTATCTCTCTCAATTCCTCTACCTTCCTCTCTGAAATCAATAAAAATATATTTTAAAAAAAAAAAGACAGTTGGTTCATGGATTGTTCTTTGGGTAGCTCTGTTTAGAGCAGTGTTTCTCAAATTCTAATGTGCACACCAATGGCCCAGGGGTCTTGCTAAAGTGCAGACGCTGGTCTAGCAGCTCTGGGATGGGGCCCAGGATTCTGCCTTTCCTGCCGATGCAGCTGGTCAGGGAACCCTGCTCTGAGTAGGAAGAACAGAGTTCAGACTCTTCAGGGGACCCAGACTGTGTGGCGCTACTGAAGAGATCGCCAGTTTGGAATATTAACTCCTCACAGCGCTGGTCTCCAAAGATCCTCTCGTTGGGGTGCACTCGTGTTCACCTCCATCGAAACACCCACGAGAGGGTCCCCATATATGAGGAGAAACCAACAGGCCCGGCAACAAGGAAGGCTCTGGCAGCAGCTTTTTAGTTGGTAGAGTTGGAGGGTGTTTTATTAAAAATATGAACAGTTAATCCTTACCGAGAGCTATGTAGTGCCAGGCTGTTCCAAGCGCATATGTTGGTTCATTAAATACTAATTCTATTTTCCATTTGAGAAAGCTGAGGCAAGCTGAAATTAAGTGACTTGACTCAGGTGTCACCACTAAGGATTCAAACCAAGGCAGGCTGGCTCCAGAGCCCACACCTTAAATGCTGCTATTCTGCCATTCAAGTCAACAGCGCATGGCATTCACACTGGGATCCATTTGCTACATGTGGCTCACCGGCTCAGGCCGGCTGCCGGCACTCACCATGGGGCTGGCCCACACTCATCGGGGGAGGGCTGCTACTGGGCTGTCTGAAGAGGTGGTTGTTGGGGTGGTTGGGGGGTGGGCTTGAAGGCTGAATCCTTAACCTTAAAAAAAACACAAGAACAGGTAAATAAATCCCTGAGGTGCCACCAGAACCTTGAAGTGAGCTTCAGTCATAGGATCCACCTCAGCAGAAACTATGTTTTGAGTGCTGATAAGCCTCCAGGCTAGAAAAACATACAAGATCCACCCACCACAGCCTCCTTACAACCTACCCACGAATTGTGTTACTGGACTTTCCCGACAAAGAGGCAGAGCCTGTGGGCCTGTGTCTGGCTCCTGTATTAGATGTCACATGACTTTGTTCATGTGGCTGAGATAGTGAAGTGGCACAGGAAGCCAGGAAGCCAGGAAGGCTGCTGGGATTTAAACTGGCTTCTCTGCTCTTCAAATAGTTTATTCCAAGATGGAAGCTAAAGTCAGTCAGAATCTCCCCTATGAGTCAGGCTAGAGAGACAATGGCTTGGGCATGAAGCAAAGCGATGGATGCCTTACCTCTGCAGCTGGTGGGTGAGGAGGGCTGGCTGGCTTTCACATGCGGCCTGAAGGGGCGGGGAGGGCTGCGGAGGGCAGATGGAATCCTAAAACACGGGGAAGGTGGAGAAGGACTGTGAGCCCAAAGAGGAACATGAGCTATTCTCAGGAAGGAAACGGAGAGCTACCTGTCCCTGAGACGTAGGCTTTTGTGGCTCATGGAAAAGTCTGATTACCTTTACCCAAACATGCCAACCATAAACAGAACTCAACTCCATTTTGCCCTACATGATCTCCTCCAAAATTCACAGGCAAACCAGTCATCCTGAGAGCACAGTCCAAACCCGCTGGGAGAGCGGAGGGAGGCCTACTTGAATCTGCTGCTGGAGAATCTGGTGGTGCTGCTCCTGCTGGTACAGCATGTGCTGCTGCTGGGTCTTCTCCAGGGCTCTCTCATCGATCTGCCCCCCGTACAGCTTCCGCAGCTGCTCACACTCCTGAAGGGAAAGCAGTTCATATGGGCGGGATGTAGCCAGACCCACCCCAGCAGTGACGTGAGCAGGTGCACATCTGCCCAAAGGTCTCACAGCAGAAAGAGCCAGGCAAGAACAAGTGCCCTTGAGCGCTCACCCCGTCCCATAGGCATTTATGTACTCAATATGTATATAGTCACACCCTGCTCTGCATGGACCAATGCAGACACCAAGGACGGGCTGTGCACAAGTGGAAGTGTCCAGTGTGAAATCTGTGTACAAAGAACATGCCACTCAAAGTGTGGTCATGAGAAGGCAGAAAGGAAACTGGCCTGTGAAAGCCTTCCTTCCTCTGAGAGCACCATTCTGTACCAACTGGAGATTGTGCCAGGTGGCAGCCATGCCAAGCAAGCTCCCACAAGACCCAGTGCCCATTCCAAGAGGAATGCCAGGGCTGCTCCCAAGTACTTTCCCTGGTGCTTCCCACTGAAACCCAAGCCCAGAAGAAAGTCCTCTCCAGTGAACTACAGGACAGGAGGGGCAGACAGTCCCTTCATGGGGCAAGCGAGGCTGATGCTGGGGAAAGCTGTACCTAACAAGCAAGCAAAGAGCAGGAGGCTATGGCCCTGGACCTAGCCAATGGCAGCACTGCTGACAGGAGGGCAGAAGCGGTCTCTGTTGCCATGCTTCTCCAGCGATGTCCACATCTCTCCATTACCTGCTGCAACTGTTTGATGCTGCTGTTGTTGCCCATTTTTTCCAGGTGGGCTTTAAAGGCCTGGATGCTGGCAGCCCCATCTGAGAACCGGCGCACAGGGGAGAACCGCTCCGTAGGGAGGTGCAGGGTGTTGGAGTCCTTGTAGGTAGAGCTGAATACAGAGGAAGACAAAGTCAAGGCTAGGACCTGGGTTCTGAGCAAATCACCTGGGGATGTGTTCCCACGACGAGCACCAAGACACTGTTGCCATGTGGGCCCCAGCCTGTTCCCTTTCCCAGGGTCCAGGTCCGTCTTCCGTTCCCACTTACCATAGGCTGGCGTCACTGCCAGAGGGGAGGCCCTATCCTGGGATCAAACACACCCAGTTCTTATCACTACGCCAGGAAGGAGAGAAGAGCTGCGAGTGATCCCGAAGGCCAAGCTGTGAGGAACTCTTCTGGTTTAGCATCCTATCTCTATCTAGTGCCTTTAGAAACCTGTGTGGTGCAAAGCTGCCCCTGAGCAGTAAGGAAGGAAACTACAGTCAGCTTTGTGGTCCACGGTCAGGCCTGGAAACCACAGGTTCTGTGCTAGAAAATGGGGGCAGCTTTGATGTCTCCCCAGATGGAGACAGCACATTTTTAAGGAATGTGGCCCTGAAGGATGTACATGCCTGGCCAGCGCACACAAGGCTAGCTACTGTGAAACGCACTGCTCAGAGCAACCGCACCTCTCGCCTCCTAAGGAAAGAGCACCCGTGCGGATTACCTTCAAAATCCACTGACCGATCAGAGCACAGTCAGAACCGTACAGGAAGAACAGCTATGGATAAGGAATGCCTGAGGCAGCACCAGGGCTAGAGGCTAACACCTGTACCTGTTACTGAACCAGAAAGAGATGTTTGTGGGGAAGCAGATAAAAGACTGCCCAAGCAGCATTCCAGCAGCCACGGAAGGGTCAGGGTTCATGTCCAGGGCAGGGATGGCAGCACAGTGAACTGAGGGGTGAAATGAGGCACCACCTGCCCAGGTACTCATTCTGGACTGAAGCAGAACCCAGGCTAAGGAAGCAGGTTAACAAGCAAGTTCAAATGCAGTGCCACAGGGAGGGGGAGGAGTCCCGTGACTGTGCAGAGAGGTCAAGAGTTCCGGCAGCAGGTGAACGCCCTTGACCCCCTTCTAGGGATGACTTCTGTTTCGGACTCTGCCTGAAGCCTGCACAGCAGTGCGCTAATGAAACGAGCCGCATGGATGTTTGTTTCAGTAACACAGAGACAAACACTTTGGGCAGACGCACTCCGGAAACGGCGATCCTGAAAGCTGTGTTCAGGGGCATTCCCTCCATCCTTCCCAGTTCTGTTTCTACTTCAGGTGTTTGGAGTTAAAGCAAGCCAATACTACGTCCTCCTAAAATGTTTCTCTTACGCTTTCAATATTAGTGACAAAGGACACGTTTCTGATTCACTCAGAAAGCTGTGTTCTTCAATTCAGTCCATCTGCACAACCCCCGTTCTCGCCATCGAAGCCACCTCCCAGGGCCAGGCGGCTCCTGGCTCTTCCAGAAGCGCAGGCTGTGGACGCCGACCAGCGGGTCAGCCCGGCAGAGGTGCCAGGGAAGCAGTCTGGCTGTGCTGCTCACTTGGAAGCACGAATAGGACCAACGGCGCTGTTTTGATCAGGAATCCCATTCAAACCCACACCGCTTCCCTGAGGCTCTGTTCCCACTACACTTCCAAACCGGACTGGTTCACCCCCTGCATGAAATCCAGCTTGTGCCAGGTTTTAAAAAAGAATTACACTCAGAAACTTAAAAAAATTCTAAATTACACACTTTCAAGTTAAAAAGGTAGATCAGGCTCCTCTTTTGTCTCAATGTGGCTTTTCATCTATTATCCCCCAGAGGAAAAAGATGCTGTTCGTGATTTTCTCCAGAAGAATAAGGAAAATTCAATAACTATCTAGGCCACCCATTCTAAGTGTTTTATGCCCTTGAAAAGTTCCCACTTCCCCCTGAAGACTAATTTCAGTCTCTTGTGTTGCCATATTTTCACAGTATCCCCATCAAGGCATGCTGAGTTTGCATAAATGTCCCACCTCACACAATCTGCCACTCATAAAGCATTCATTTCAACTCAGACTGGCTTGGCCACAGGAAACCTGACAGCAGGCAGGCAGATCCCAGCAGGGAAGGCCTATGTGGTCCTCCTTTACAACAAAAGCACACAGGACCCAGTCTGTGGTAAAGGTGACTAGGGAGGCGTGCCAATCTTCATGCTTCTCTGATAACAATACCTCCAGAGGAGCACTCTGAAGTAAACAAGGATGCCAAAGGGCTCAGCTAAACAACAGACCCCGACGAGGCTGCAGAATTCACTGTCAGGCAGGGAGGAGGGGAAGACAGAAACAAGGAGAAACACAGGTGGAGGGTCTGTTAGGTAAGTGTGGAGCTCAGGGTCATGAAGAAATCGTAGGAAATTTACGGGGTGGAAAGGCAGCTCTTCAACAATCACTCAAGTACAAGGTAGGTCCTGAGAGATTTTCCTTAGGAAAATACTTTCTGTGTCATAGGAGTTTCTTTTGAGAATCATCATTCCTGCTACTCCTAACAGACTATTTTTTTTACTAAGCTATCCACGGTCATTTGCAAAAGCTTATCTCCCTTCTTTCAGAGTTCCAACGTGGCACTAGTCATGTCTCATCCTGCTCAGAGTTCACCTGTCTCTGTTGATTACATCAATGCCCAATGGGGAACTAGTCACAATAAAAACACTGTCAAGCTTGCCAGTGTGAACTGGTTGCAGGATGTAATAGCAGCACAGTTATAAACTTAATTTCCTTGAAATCTGACTGCTTTTCAACCTTCCCAAGTAAGAATGCTTTTCACTGTCCTCTCAAAAAGATGATAATAAAATAAGTTCTAGGAATTTAAGGTGGCTTTGAGAGTGTGATCCATGAGTTTCGGTATGTTCTCAGCTAAGGTTTTTAGCCATCAAGGTATTCACAGAAGACAATCACCCTAATCTAGCCAAGTGCCATTCCTCTTGCTTGCAGGCTTACTTGGATTCAATTTTGTCAGGTTTTCTTGGCCAGCTATGGTTAAGTTTCTTTTTATTTTTTCAAGAGAATGAGCTATCCATGTGACAGAGCCCCAGTAAAGAACTTGCCATCAGAATACTGCCTGAATGACTGCTTGAAGAGGATGCAGTGCCTGCGCCACCACTCATAAAGGGCCGTGTCCTCCTCTGTATCCTGGCTCACTGCTCAGTGGTAACACGGTAAGAAATGCTCATTCTTTTGAGGGCAATGTGTTATTAAAGGTCAAGCCTATTAATATGGCTATACATCCTCTCATTTCTAGGTGGCCCTCTGAGAGCTTCACCTTCTTGCAGGTTTCAAGTTCAATTTCATCTGTGAGTCAACATTTAGAATCACAAGAATCAATGCAGAAAATACACGTGCCTACGAGGCAACGGGAAAGAAGAATCCTATGTTGCTCTGTGCACTGCTTAGTGCACGGAGCTGAGAAGACGTAGTTCAGGATGCTATTTAAAGCCTCGATGCCAGTCACCAACACTAGCCAGAAGGGTGCCTGTCCGATGAGCCTCAAGGAGCTCACATAGCTCATGTGGCTACTCACCGATGCTGATCAGGTACCAGGTGAGGGGGCCAGACCCGGGAACGGAAAGGCTGCTGTCCTAGCTGCCGTTGTAGGTCCGGTGGGATTTCGGCCGTAGGGTTGGTCATGGCCAGTGTATGCCTTTTGGACCTATTTGCCAAGTACCTGCAACAAGCAGGAGCACATTTCATAGTAAAAAAAAACAGCCAGGACTACTCCTCAGCAAGAAGCATTAGAAGTTAATGTAAAGCACTCTGGGTGGAATCGTGCCGGAGCTCTGAAAGGGCTCCATGGCGAACAGATCCCTGCGGGAGGAGTGAGGCACGTCCACCGCCAGCAGAAGCTGCTGACCGCTGGCGTGGCAGACCTGGGGCCTGCGAGCAGCCATGGAAGAGGAGAGCAGAGGCAGCTACAGAGAAGAATGATTTTCCTTCCACTCAACAGAAGAATCTTTTCCCTACTTATTAATCTTATTCTTCTTTTCCCCTCCAAGTTTCAAAAAATATAAGAGAAAATAAGCACTAAGGACCGTTCCTAGAGATGAGCCAAGGGAGATATTCAGAAGGTCCTCATGTCTCCGACCCCTGGTCCCCAGGGTTTGAGCCGGTCCTCACTCCAAGTCTCAGAAAACATAGCTTTCCATTCAGGGAGAGCAAACTCAAACCTCCCTTCCCCAGGCCCCAGACTGTATGTCAGCCATCAGGGAAGAGACTGATATTGTTCCTGGGAATCAACCTCTCTAGAGGACAAGAAGTGAAACCACAAGAAATGTTTAGAATTCATTTTGTGGGGAAAATGCAAGATAAGAAAACAGAAGTTTCAAAAGCGGAAGAGTTGACGAGCTGCTGCCTTTAATCTGAAGATATTGGTCCCCTTCATCTGCTTAAGCATTATTCCTTTTTGTCTCAAAACAAACGGGCATATTATCCTTTAAATGTTGGTCTAAAGAAGAAAAAAAGGTAGGGCAGAAGGAAGTGAGTCCAAGAGGAAGACATAAAATGAAACACTGCCATCTAAAGCAGCCAGGCAGTTACGCTTCCTAGTTCTCTTACCACACCAGCAGGACCCTTTTACAATTTCACATACTGTTATCAGCAAACTACAGAAACAACAAAATCAAGAGGGGAAAAAAGTTACAACTGTCCTTCTACTGGCTAAGCTGTGGGAGGCGCTGACCCGCTTGCCAACACCCCTGTTCTCCTCTCCCTCCACAGGGACTGGCTTCTGTTAGAACTGCACTCTCAGGAGCCAGCAACCATCAGGCTCTTAAAAAGTGCTCTTGTTTCATTCCTAACTACTTCGCCCACTTAAGATAAAACAGTTAACAGACTATAATTAATGGTATGTAAACTTGCAAAAGAGTAAGCCATTAGTGGTTTAATATCCATTTGATAAAGACACCTAAAGTTCCCCCAAGAGCCCATGAAAACTATTTTATTTCAACTTCCCTCAAGGGAAAAACATATAATCTTGAGGAACACCTGTATTTCTGGGAAAATACATGCTGAATTCTGGTCAAACCCCACTCCCCAGAAAATAAGAATGACAACTCGCACAAGGGGGCATGGGTGGAGCTGAGGGACATGGCTAATGGAACTGAGGTAAACGAACAGCACAGTGTGCCTGATGGTCACTGCTGTTTTCTGTGGATTAGGCATCGCTCAACAAGGTTCTGCAAACCATAGATGTTTGCATCTGTCACTGGCCCGAACCGCATATTCTTTTCAAGCGAACAGTACCAGAGGTATTCATTCTCCCAGAAAGGAGGAGTCCAGGCCAGAGGTCCATGGCTAGCCTAGCTAGGATCACTGTCATCCCAAATCTCCAATTCCTGTTCGGTAAACAGTCCAGGGCAGATAGGAGCAGGCGTAGTGCCTGTGAACACTATGAGCTGCAATATGAAGGCGGGTGACAAGGAAGGTCGGAGGGAGAAGAGAAGCGTTCTTATGGTTCTTGCTGTCACTCAGGACTTCCAATGGCGTTTACAGAAATGAAATTTTCTGGGGAGTCTTCTGTTCCTTCTAGGTGGGAGGAACATGCCACCTGGCTTGAGCAGAGACCACACAAATGCTGAAGCTATACTATACCCTCCTTGGGCAGAGGCGACCTTTCGCTGGTTGCAGGTGAGCCTGCCAGATGCCACATTACCTCTGCACAGCTTCCTGATCTGGCTCCCCGTCCGAGCTCTCCTCATCCACAGGGGTAACTGCTGGCACTGCCTGACAGAGACAGAAAGGACAGGCTCAGGCTCTGCTGCTTCTGCAATAGCTCTCATTCTGGAAACTGCCTAGGGAGTGGTCTTCCATTCGTTTTCTTACTCACACAACGTTTCATAGGACCCCTGGGCTACACACAACTTTCAGATACCTTTCTATTTTTCCATTTTTACCTTGTTCAGGTGATTTTACTTTGGATTTCTTCCTCTGATTCATCTTCATTCATTCATTTATTTACCCAACAAATAGAATACCTACGACGTTCCAGGATAAAATGTAGTTCTGGCCCTCATTTTACAGTCTAATGCAGGACAGAGACAAGTACACAGACAATTTCAAAACAGCAAGACCAAGTCCTCCCTGGGGCACTTGGGAGCGGAGGAAGGTCTCTTGGAGGAGGTGACATTCACCTGAGACCTGACAAGTGAACAGGAGCCAAGGAAAGGGGGAAGGAGTCACAAGCCTTTGAGGTCCGAGGTTCAGAGAAAAGAGGAAGCCTGCGGGTGCGTGGGAACCTGAGGACACAGCAGAAGCTGTGTGCCTGGCTAAGAGGTGACCTAGGGTGCTATTCATGCTATTTCCAGAGTTTAGGTGTCTTTAACTCCAGAAAGGCATGAGGGTTTTTTAAAAGTACATTTTAGTACATAATGTAATTGTGCAGTTGCAATTCAATGCTTTCTTTAAAAAAATCTTCATCCAAGGATATGTTCTTATTGATTTGAGAGAGAGAGAAAGGGAGAGAGAGAGAAACATTGATCAATCAGTTGCCTCCCATACATGCCTCAACAGGGATCAAACTCACAACCTAGGTATGCGCTCTGACTGGGAAATGAACCTGTAACCTTTTGGTGCACGGAAAGACGCTCCCACCAACTGAGCGATTTGGCCAGGGCCACGATTCCACGCTTTAAGTAGCTGTGACCCACCACCACTGTACGTGAAATGAGAGCTTCCACAGCATGCATTCCTGTGGCTCTCCCCACTGCTATGGACTGGACACCATGCATTCTTGACAGCTATGCACAGGGCTCACATAGTCACCAGGCCTCAGGCACTAGGGCAAAAATCATACTTAAATTAGGAGCATTTTATGAAATGGATAATTATAAACCAAAACAAAAAATCTTTGGAGTAATTCCATTGTTTGAATGCTTCTAGGGTTTCCAGGTCCCTTCTTACAAGTTTGTAAGGCCTGGAGTAACAGGACTGGGAAGGTGGCAGCTATGGGGGTGCAGGAGAGGAGCACCGTGGCCAGGGATTCCTGGCGTTGCATACCACATTAAAACTTTATTTTGAGGAGGTGCAATGGTAACCCACTGAAGGATTTCAAGCAGGGACATGATGTTCTAAGATCTGTATTTTAGAAAGCTCGTGCACGGGAGCTGCAGAGTGAAAAGTGGTGGTGGCAAGCCAGTTAGGAGGCCACTGTATTTATTTAGGCCAAGGATGACAGTGGTTTAAGGAAGGACAGAAATAAGGCATTTACCTTACAGGCACTGGGGAATAATTTGATATGGGAAATGAGGGAGAGGAAGACTTAAAGATAAAGCCCACATTCCTGGCCTGTCTAATCAGGAGATGACAGTGCTTTCCCGGTCACTCAGGACAAGACATAGGTTTAATGGGCAGGCCAAGGTCGTTTGGGGACATGCTGGACTAAAACTGTGAGTGTCTGTGGGACACCAACTAAATATGTGCAGCAGTCAGGCATGTATATCTATGTAGACGCATCCACAAGAGCATGCGGGGCTGCAGAAGCACCTGGACAAGGCCACCCAGACAGGGTATGTAAAAAGAAATGGAAATAGAGCCTAAGATAAAAGTCGGGGTTTCACAAATTTCAAGGAACAAGCACAAAGGAAAACTGAAAAGAACCAAAGAAAATATTTCAAAAAGAAAATGGTCAACAGTGACTAACACAGTTGGGAGGTCCAGAAGAACAAAAGTTAAAACTGTCCACTGGATTTACCAACAAAAGTTTGTTACTGATCTTTTCAAGAACAGCTCCAATGGGCAGAGCAAGCCTGTCCACCTCCCTCAAAGCTGTCCGCCTGGCCCTCACAGCCTCCCTGACCCTGCTCTCTCCGATGCGTCTGCCGCCTATCAGTCCCTGGGACTCACCCCAGCCCTTAATCACATGCGGCCTTGCACTATTCCAGTGGTTCAGCGAGGCCAGGAACTGTAAACATGATTCTTTCCTTTTCCAGACCTGTGCCAAGCCACAAACTTGTGGGACTAATCCATGACAAGGTAAGTACAGAAATTGAGCAAGATTTTAAAAATCTTAAAAAGAGAAGGTAATATTTTAAATAGTTATGGATATAATAAATATCCAATCTTATGGTACTACGAGATTGAATGAACAAATGAATGAATGAATGAATGAATGAATTTACCCAGGAGAGGAAAGTAACTGGAAATAAACAACCCAGGGCGAGGGGTGGGGGTAACAATCTTTTACTGTAACCATCATATACAAGAGATGGGACTGAGGGATGCCAACTGACTAGGCTAGCCCTTGGGAAAGCCAATCAAGTGCTAAACCCAAAACGCAAGGCAGTGCTAATCAAAGGAGAAATGGTGCATAGAAGGTAATATTGGAAACCAACCTAACAAGCAATTTATCCCAGAGAAAACTTAGCGTGTGCTGCCCTCTGGCCGAGAGGCGTTACCTGTGGGAAGGCGCCTCCAAACTGAGGGGTGGCAGACGCACTGAACTAGGTGTAAGTGGTCCATGAGGATGAGGCTCTCTGGGAGCAGGCTTCAGTGTAGAAATTATTTGGTTAAGAAAAGAAGTTAGCCAGAAAATAAGACTGGAAAATTCTACTAGCCTGAGGAAAATGTGATTACATTGAACACCCTAAGTTTAGAGAAAAAGGAAATTCAGACATTTAGGTTGGAAAGCCTCTTTTTCCCACCCTATGCTCACAACCTCTTTATCAAAAATCTCGGAGAGAGTGAGCTGGGCTCTGTGCTGCTACTCACTGGTGTCATGGTGACAAGTGGGGAGGGTCCCCGTGGGCGCTTCAGCAGCTGCTGGGCATGTAGTTGGATGTTGGCTCCTCCATCTGAAGCCCTTCGGCCAAGGGGACCCATTCCATTTAGCAGCTGGAGAGGAGGCGGCTGTAACAGGGACTGCTCCTGTCGGGAGTGGAGTGGGAAGGACAGGTGGATGAGGCAGAGGGAGAGGAGGAGAGGAAAAGAAGTGCTCTCATCCACTGACGTTAAGGACCCTTGGTTGTGATGGACACTAGAGAAATCTTCCCTCACACCCAGATGCTTTCCTTCTCTACAAAGACACCCTTAAATCCTGGAAGGTCTCTCAGTCTCTTAAAGAAGTGGAAATGTGTTTCTTTTGGGCAAGCCCTCGCCCATATCCAGGTACCTTGTACTCAAGCTGCCCAGTTGGTTGCAAATTTTGCATGGGCAACAGGTTGTGCATGAAGTTCATGTTAGGGGCCACCTGAAGGAATGGAGCCTGCGGGTTGACTCCAGGAAAGCCAGGTAGGAGCTTCTGCAGATCGTCCATAACTTCCATGCTAAAAGAAACAGGATGACAGAGAAGTCTGGTTAATATTCTTTTTTTAAAGGTTTTTTGTTTTTTAAAATATCTTTATTAAGAGTATGACAGATACCTTTCTTTTATCCCCCCATTGAACCCCTTCTACCTGGTTCCTGCCCTGTCCCAGGCCTTCACCACCCTACTGTCTGTGTCCATAGGTAATGCACATATGCATATAAGATCTTCGATTAACCTCTTCCAACACCCCCCTCACCCCTTCCCTCTGAGATTTGTGGCCCCACCCCATAACAAAGAAACAGAATTTCCGGAGGATGAGGCCTAGAAATTAGGATTTTAAAAAGATTCCCAGGTGATTCTAATGTGCAGCCAAGGTTGAGAACCACTGTATCAGGTAGAGCTGCTATGTCTCCTGGAATTGGTAGAGTGGCCTTGTGTAGTAGGTGTTCTCTAGGGCCCAATGGCTCAGTCTCCTCAGTCACCTGAGCTGGGCACTCTAGGTGCACCCTGTGTGGGCTGTGCACAGTCTTGTTGTAGTTGAGCACTGAGAGGAATTGACCTCCAGGCCAATCAGCTGTGAGGACCAGCTGTGACTAAGTGGAAGAGCTGCTGTGCAGGAGACACCCTGTGGAGCAGGACTTGCTTCAGTGGGGCTTGGTGCTCACTGAGTCTGCCCCTTGAGTGTGTGGCTTGTGGATGTGTAGAGTTGTAATCCGTTATGGTCTGAAGCTGTCCACAGGGTGCACTGGCTCTGGGGCCTCCCGGGAGGTGCAAAGTCAGCCACTGCCTGGGGCCACCCAGCAGGAGCTACAGAGGGATCTGCAGAGTTTTCCTATTTGTATTGGGTTTGGAAGTGCCCAGGTAAGGCCCAGCTGTGAAGGAAGGCAGGCTGGCGATAGTGCCAAGTCTTGGGTCTCTTATTGATAAATATGGGGCACAATGACACCAGCTGCTGCTTTTTTTGGGAAAGATTTTAGCAAAGTTTGAGCCATATGGAAAAGCTGCTGAAAAGCTTGGATAGGGCTACAAATTGGATGGGGCGGGGTCTTAGGAATCACCAGGGTGGAGTGAACAGTGTCGGCCATGATGATGGAAACTGAGATATGGCTGCTCATTAGCTCTGTAACGGGGGAGGTCCCAGCATAGCAGCAATGACCCCTGAAAACACACTGGTCTGGGAGAAAGCCTCCAGCAAGTTCCTGACCCAATACCAGACAGTCCAATTCCTCCTATGTCCCTGGATTCCCCCAAAGCTGCCACCCGGTGCTGGAGCTCAGAGGAAGCAGGACCTTGTAAGTCAGTACAAAGGCTCTTTAAGAGGAACTGCTGGGTCTCCAGCAGCCTGTGTGTTACTCAACCACCATCCTGGCTGGTTTTTACAGCCCAAAGTTAGGGGGACTTCTCTGCCCAGCTCTGGAGCCCTGGGTTGGGAGTTTGGTGTGGGGCTGGGACCCCATGCTTCTTACAGGAGGCCTTGGAGACCTCTCCCAATTAAAAAAGGCCACAGCCCGTCCAGCACCTCTGCCCGTCCCAGCAGCCGTGATGTGCTTTCCTCTTTACTTCTCTAGTTGTAGGACTTCCATTCAGCTGGTTTGAATGATGGCTGTTGTCTTTTAGTTGTAATTTTGATGTGGTTGTGGGAGGTGGTGAATACTGGTGTTTACCTATGCTGCCATCTTTTCTGGTTAATATTCTTACTCAAAGTTCTATATCCCCAAACTGATGAAATGGATAAGTTCAGTATAATTTATTATATATTTTTCCACTTTCCCTGCAAATTTGTATTCCTCTCTAAGATCCCAAAGCAAGCAGAAGTCCAATGTGTGGAACCTGGCTGCCTGCCACTTTACTGTTTGGAACTGGGGATTGCTATTCTTTATTGACCACTCATGTGAAACCAACAGCTCTGAGCCCTGAGGAAATACTGGCACCGGTCCAGCTCGGGCCTGCACCGTCTGGAGGTGAACAGCACATTTCTGGAGGACATAGGCCACCTACTAAAACCTGGCTGCCTGGAACAGCAACTCATTCACAAGGGAAAGAAGGCAATTCCTCCCGTCAGTGCCGGCAGCACAGACACGCCGCGATGTGCAAGGCTGTGAGGCTCCTGCAGTGGGACTCACAGCACACTGTAAACCAACAGGTCTTCCCACTGGCAGGGCAACACTGCGGACACAGCCTTTGGAGCCAGACTGTTCCCCTGCTGCCTATGTGAATGTAGGCCCAGAATGAGAAACCTAAAGCAAGCCGATCAGCAGGCCTGGGGATCTTTTTCTGGAAATCACTCAGAGAAAAAAAAGAGGTATTTAAAAAGCAAAACAAACAAAAAAAAACACCAAAACAACTAGCTTTACACCTAGTTGAACTCTCAAGAGAACTCTCTGACACAACCTTCTCTTCTCTACTCAGTAGAGAGAATATCCAGAAAAGATGAAAGGGTATTTTTAATGTTGAGTCTTCAAATGTAGAACAAAAAAGGAGAGAGCCAGCCTTTAGGACATCTCCCAGGTGGGAGGGCATCAGGGACATATGGAAGGACTGCCGGGAGCCGGTCCATCCTTGCTGTTTCAAGGGACCTGGCATATATGGCATACTGTTCTTAATATGTTTGCTCACCTTCTTGGCACTATGTGTTTTAACCAAGGTCTCTGAGAAAGGTTGTTTCCCCAGGTAGGGATTTTCCCCTGAAGTTAGGGAGGGAATAAAGCCTCTTAACTAGTGCCAGGTGGGTAATTAATCACTTTAACTACGAGCAATCATGCTTAAGCTACATAATCTTTACTCCCTGGAATGGAGATAAGAAACGCCCTAACCTTTGTAATAGAGATTGATAGGATTGAATCAACTGGTATAAATACAGATGTAATAAGACAGTAAGACACAGAACTTAGTATACGGAACCAAGAGAGACAGAACCTAGGCACAGAACCTACACGGAACGTTCTCTAGAGACAGAAGAACTTCGCTGGAGAGAACATGGCAAAAGATCCTGGACAGAAACTAGCCTCAGAACCTAGAGATAGAACCTAGGGAGAGAACATGGCAAAAGATCCTGGACTGAACCTGACTACAGAAATTGACAAAAGAACCTGACTAGAACCTGGTTACTGAACCTGGCTGTAGAACCTGGACAGACCCTGGCAGGAGATCCTAAGCAGAACTTCGCTGGAGATCCAGACCAGAACTTGGCTGGAGATCCTGGCTGGAGATCCTGGCTAGCTGCTGAACAACTGAAAGCTGTCTCTGTGTCATTCCTTCTTCGCCGACTCCATCCACACCTTTGGGGACCCCTGGACCTGCTGGGGTTGGACTCCGGCAAAGGACTATTTTGGGAAAACACTTTTGGTAACTGGTACTTATTCAGTGTGGTTTTTGGTTTTTGTTTCCTTAATTTAATTTGTAACACAGATAAATCACACCATACCCTTTGTCTTCACTTCCAAGATGAGTCTTGCATTAGGACACGTAGCGACCATCTCTCGAAGCTGTCAGACGAACTTTGAGAGGCACTTTTACGTGACTTAGATCAGAAGACCTCAACCTTTGTGGACACAGAGACTATCATACTCTTCACCACAGTGTTGCGATTAATTGGCATGATGGTGGCTACTGGCCCACCAGCCACTAGGGCAGCAGTTCTCAACCTGTGGGTCGCGACCCCTTTGGCGGTCGAACGACCCTTTCACAGGGGTCGCCTAAGACCATCCTGCATATCAGATATTTACATGACGATTCATAACAGTAGCAACATTACAGTTATGAAGTAGCAATGAAAATAATTTTATGGTTGGGTCACAACATGAGGAACTGTATTTAAAGGGCCAGAAGGTTGAGAACCACTGCTCTAGGGGCAGCTCTGTAATATTTTTAGCACATCAAATCTGGTCTACCGGGGACCCTGAGCTGGGTTACAAACAGGTCTTGGCCACCGGATTAGTTTTCACCTGGGAGATACAATGAAGTAGGAAAAATGCACTGGTGGGAACTCAGTCAGGTGGGACTTTTTGGCCCTGAGGTTAATTAGGGCTCAGACACTCACCGGGGGTCAGCCACACCCACTGTGTGCCTCCTCATTGACAAATAGCGAACCAATGCTTCAGGGGAAGGCTCTTCACCCTCATCACTGTCCAAGTTCACTGTCCCATCCGGCTGAGGTGAAGGAAAACACAACTGAATTAGACATGAGAAGTAATTAGAAATAAAAGTAAGGCAAGGAAGCAAGAATATGGGAAAGATTTCAACTGACAACGATCAGAGATCGCCACTTGCCTCCACAATCTGGTTCTCTGGGTTGATCAGCTGCACCTGCGGAACGCTGATGTTCATAGTGGTACCCGCCTGCTCCGCCTGGAGAGAAGTATATACAGATACACACATACTATGAACACTAGAGGAAAATGATAGCCTTTCAAAGTGTTCTTTTTATTTTTAATCCTCAACTGAGGATATGTTTTTATTGATTTTAAGGAGAGAGGAAGAAAGAGAGAAACATGTGAGAGAGAAACATCCATCGGTTGCCGCCCATACACGCCCCAGACCAGGGATCAAACCCGCAACCTAGGTATGTGCCCTGGCTGGGAATCGAACTCACAACCTTTTGGATGACGCTCCAACCAACTGAGTCACCCAGCCAGGGCTCAAAGCATTCTTGATTGCTAAAGTCTATGTTTCTACCTCTGAGTCTTTGGTTCCTTAGAAGCTATATTAAGAGAGTTGTATGTTTCTGTTTTTGCTTTTTGTTTTTTTAGAAACAACAGTCTCAATGATTTGCTGCTTCTTAAAAAAAACAAAACAACCACACCCTGCAACTACAGTTGTCTACCTCGAGTACATAAAGACCCTTCCATCCTCTCTCAGAAAGGTTCCAATCTTTGCTTGATCTCTGGACTTAAGAATTCCTGAGCAGTGGCTAACCACCCTCCGCCCCGTCCCCAAATGTTACTTGTCCTGAATCGGGTCACAGGAATCACTGCCCACCTGGATACTGACTGGTGCTTGAAAGGCCATGGCTCGGGGCATGCCTGGAGGTCCTCCGACATGCAGGGTTTTATGTCTCTTATGTCGATCGCACAGCAGATGGTAGATTGCACTATAGTGATCATAGGCATCTGTGCTTAATGACTACCAAGAGAGAAAGGAAAGAGTAAAAACCCTGGTGAAACAGCAGGTCAATGACCAAACATTAGTAACATTACCAGACCAAAGCATCTCTGTTCCAAGACCCAGAGAGGGGCAGAGGAAGAAGGGGAAGGAAACAAAAAGATCAAGTTTCTGCTGGTCACCAGATGGGAGGGGCGGGTGAAGAGGATGGGATTACGAAGTACAAATTGGTTGTTATAAAATAGTCATGGAGATGCACAGCATAGGGTAGATGGTCAACAACATTGTAATGGTATCAGACGAGGATTAGTCTTATCTCTATGCTGTACACCTGTAACTAATATAATGTATATCAACTATAATTGAAAATTTTAAAAAATTATTTAAATAAAAAAGACCCAAGTTCCCAAGAAGGAGAAAACATTTAAAAAGGCAACCCGAGGGAGTATGGCCACACCTCCCTTTGCTCTCCATTCCTTTAGAGATACCTGTAGTGTCCGCTCTCTGTCCAGTCCAATGTCCTCCATGGCCAACAGGACATCCTCATTCAAAACGTCTACCTGTCTTTCTTCTTTTATCTGCCGGCATTCAGCTATTAACTGTAACATTAAAAAAAAAGGTAAGCCATCACACCCCAAATTAGCTATGCTAAGATGACATATCACATATGCATGTCACCCACAGCAAGCTGTTCCAGGCCCCTAGCTTGGGATATTTTTGGCTTCAGACAAAGCCCAAGCAATAAAGCCCCGGGGTAGCTGTGAGAAGACAAGATCCTCATTTTCATGAGCAACTCCGGGGTACCTGGGATGGCCACAATGGTTTAAATAAAGGTATGCTACAGGAGCCACTGAACTAGCACGCTAGGCAAGAGGAAGAGACGTCCCCATGGTGGGCACGCTGCAGAACTGTGGGCTGTACTGTCTCAAAAGCCAAGAGACCGTGACTTGGGGGTAAGTAGTACAGAACTGGTCTCACGGTTCTCCATCAGCTGCTGGTTTAAAATCCCCACTTTCACTCCTTGCTTGAGCATTACCCAATAGTTTGTGCCAGGGCTGCCTTTTCATGTCCTGGCCTAATTACAACCTCATGTAAAAGAGGTTTCAGTAGTTCTGAGAAGCGTTCCCTAAGGCAAGTGGTGCTCACTCACCCTGTCAAAGTTGGGGTCGTTGTCCCCTAACTTCATCCACTTGTGTTTGCATATCTGCTCCATTGAGAGGCGCTTACTCGGGTCCAACACCAGCATGTGGCGGATCAAGTGCTCACACTCTGCAACAAAGAGCCTGTGTTTAACTCCGTGAGGGAGGTACCAGTGGTGCCCCCAGCGAGGCAAGGTGAGCAGGGAGATTTTCAAGTTCCTTGTTTCTCATTTGTCTCTCTTGCTCCTTGATCCTTACCTATGTCATTGCTTACTCCAGAAGGGACTGGCAAAGATGGAAAGAGGTGGAGAAAAGAGGAATTCAAATCTGGTAGGCTGGTTAATACCCTCACTAAAAGTCTGATTAGAAAAAGTCTCAGGATGATCCATAGATCTCATTTATTTATTTTATGTATGGCCCCATTTAACACAATTAATGAGGGGATGAATGTCCTCAAAAGAGATTCAGTCTAGTATAAGGTCCTCAGAATGGTGAGTTCTTTCCTCCTACATGTATTGTTATGTGCACACTCATGCCCTGACTTTAGGAGACCAAACCTCTCAGGAATTGAACTTTCTAATGGTTCAAGTATGGGGAAGAGCGGCACGCATCTGATGCACACGCCAGGACTCTCTGAGAACTTTGTAATCTTCTCAATGGTGTTTAAACATTCACAGGTGCATACAACTGGACTCTGAGCTATAGATTCAAATCAATAGTTATTTCGCTCTGGGAGCTCAGACTACATAACATATTGCTGAAAGAATAATAGATTCAAAATCAAGAAGCTTATATTTTTATTTCAAAACCATCCTCTAAGTTTTCTCACCTATAAGTTGAGGGTATTGAGGACGATGTGGGAGTAGTGCCTGTGATAAAGGTGGTGATGGTGATGATGATAAAAACAGTGTTAACACTTCTGAGCAGTTTACAATTATGATTTTCTCATTTAATCCTGATAGCAATCCTAGGAGGAAGGTACTACAGTCATTCTCTTTTCAGAGATGGTAAAAATCTGGCACAGAGAAGTTAATAAACTTGTCCAGGCTCACATGGTAAGTCAGATTTCAAACCATACTGCTTCTCTACTACAGAGATGTGGGCAGGACCCAAACTTCTGAAACACTCTTTCAACATCTTCATCCAAGACACCATCATCTCTCACTTAGACTATTGCAAAAGTTTCCTAGATGGTTTTCCTGCTTCCATTCTTGCTCCATAAAGAAGCAAAGAGGCTATTTCTAAAACATAAATCTGGGCACATTATTACCTTGCCTGCAATTCCCCAAACTCTTCCCATAACTCTCAGAATAAACTACAAAGTCCTGGGCCTACAGTCTTGAGCCTCCGTCTCTGACTTCATCCCCTGCCATCTCCCCACTGGTGCACAGAACTCCGTCCAGCTGCACTGGCATGCTTCCTAGTCTGTGCGCATGCTTAACATACTCCACTGAAGGCCTCTGCACTTGCTGCTTCCCTGAGCTGCAATGGCTGCTCCTCTGACCTTTACATGTCAGCTTAAACGTCACTTGCTCAGAAGCTCTTCCCTGGCTACCTAAACTAGGCCTCCAGTCACTATCCATTACAGCGATGGCGAACCTATGACACGCGTGTCAGAGGTGACACGTGAACTCATTTTTTGGTTGATTTTTCTTTGTTAAATGGCATTTAAATATATAAAATAAATATCAAAAATATAAATCTTTGTTTTACTATGGTTGCAAATATCAAAAAATTTCTATATGTGACACGGCACCCGAGTTAAGTTAGGGTTTTTCAAAATGCTGACACGCCGAGCTCAAAAGGTTCGCCATCACTGATCTGTTATGTCACACTAGTTTTCTTCACACTAATGACTTCTTTGTGAAATCATCTTATTTATTTATTTATTTATTTACTTGACTATTATCTAACTCTCCCACCACAATGTAAGGCCCATGTCTTTCCTACTGCTGTTTCCAGTACCAAACCTCTAATATCAAACATGGTTATTTACACCTACAGGAGCTGAATACATAGCTACTGAATATATGAACAAATAAACATATATTGACTATTTACTCTAACCAAACAAGATTGTACTTGTGAAAATGCTTTTTTAACTATAAAAGTCTATAAAATATAGGTTAATTTTTTTTCTGTTTCTATTTCATTATAACTCCTGAAAACAAAACTGGCCAGTGATACTAAACAATAAACTACTTCTAATTTTAAAAGACTTTTTATATATAAGGTACTATGATTACCAAATGTATTTCATTTAATCTCACAACAACTTTAAATTAGATACTATTATCAGTACCATTTATAAACAAAGAAGAAACAAGTTAACAAACTCAACACTGCAAAATAATGGCAGAACTGGGACTTGAGAGCTCTTCTTGACTTCCCTGTTAGATATCTTTACATGGATATAAATTCTGCTTCTCTATTTTTTCAGAGTAAATTCAACTCTGCAATCCCACAATTTCTGCAACATTTGGCAAACACTATTCTATATCACCATGTTGAAAGGAATACAAGGAGTAATTAAGGCAAATTGCTCTTAATTTAGTCTAACTTATAAAATACAACAAAGCAAAATTCCTATATTAAAATGATTTTTAGCAGGCATTAATTTGTTCTTGCTTTGTTACTAAGACTATATTCAAATGCAGTGTAGATTCTAAAGCCTGAAGTTCCTACAGTCCTAAGAAATAGAGGAAATGCTATCTACAACATTAAGCTTCTATTAAAATTATGTTTCAAAGTAGCAAGAATAGACCCCACAATTGTAGCATCCAAATAGGTTATAAATATCGCCAACACACACCTTTATGGTCTGCAATTACTTGAGGAAAACAATGTTCTTAATTTAGAAAGTTACTAAAGCTAAAGACCCCTGTGCAGGGAGAAGGTCTGGGCCTGATTCCAAATATGTGAAACTTGTTAGGGCCGCTAGGTGGCGCTCTTCCATTTCCTTTTGTTTTTCGTGCAACATTTCATGCATAAAAGGTCACCACGTTGCTCCTGATTCAAAGACCAAGGCAGAATGACATTCAATTATAAGTTTGGTTTAAAACAAATACATATATGTATATTTGTTAATCCTCACCTAAGGATATTTTTCCATTGGTTTTCAAAAAGAGTGGAAGGGGGGAAGGGGGAGAGAGACAGAGAAAGAGAAACATTGATGAGAGAGAGACACACTGGCTGGCTGCCTTTGCACGTGCCCCAATCAGGGCCGAGGATTGAGCCTGCAACCAAGGTACATGCCCTTGACGGGAATTGAACCTGGGACTCTTCAGTCCATAGGCAGATGCTCTATCCACTGAGCTAGAGCAAAACAAACACATTTTTAATGACAATTTCCTTAAATACAAAATAAATCAACACCACCATAATATGTCCTGATTAGAAAACATATCTAGTGTAATTGCAGGGTCTTGAAACTTACATTTAGTCATCTGTAACCACATTTTTGGTTTCAAATGCCTTGAAAAATCTCCAGAAAAATGCAAACAAGAATTGATACACAAAAATGGGAAGGCCACTTGAGGCTATTCACGGAGCCCAGGAGGCGTGCCACATTGTCTACATGTTTACAGGCCCCACGTTAAGAATCCTGGCTGCAGGAGCAAAACCTAAAGAAAACAGCTTTCACCTTGTCTGCCCTACATAATATCCAGTATGTAAAAGAATGAAAGCTGATCCCTTTCATATGTTGCACAGCATGGAAAATACGAGAAAATGCAGAAAACTCGATGTTTATTATCAACGCTTACTTCCTAAGTGTCATACATAGCTCATGAAATTAAATTCAAACTAGATTTGAATGCACCATTCTACATAACACATGGGAAGAGAGTGAAAACCAAGGGAAGAAAATGCTCACAAACCTAACAGAATCAACCAAATGATCAACTTTTCCAGAAGTACTCTATTTTAATGTCAAAAATGGCTCTATCACTTGTTCCCGCCCAAGAGGCAGCACCTTTGGTATGAATGAGGCGGAAGCCTGCTGGGCAATGCAGGAATATGCTGCTCAGCTTGTGCATGCCAGAGGGGCAGCCCACGAGAGCCCGCGTCTCTCTCTCGCCTCCGGGTGGAAATCACTGTGGGCCTGTGAAAGCTGATCCGCACAGGGCATGCGAACAAGGGGGTGCGGCTCAGGCCTGCCCTGCCCTGCCGGGCGTGCTCGCAGACACCAGGATGGCTGTGGAGAGAGCTGCTGTGTGTGCATTAAGAAGGCCAGATCTTTCACTTCTTTTTTTCTTTTTTGACCTTGATAATAAACAACTTTCTCTAAGAGGCTGAAATATTTGGACTGCGGGGGTGAAAAATAATGGACGGAGAAGGGGAATTAAAAACTAACTTCAAATTCTCCGAAAATGCAAATCTGTCTCCAGTGTCCAAGCTAGAAGAAGTAGCATCACTTAAAGAATTCCCCGACTAAAACTGTAAAATCACCTGCAGCAAGGTGCCAGGCAGTGAGGCTGATTTAGCCTGAGAAGAGGTGTAGGCAGGAGGGAGCATGCTGGCTATCCAAGCATCTGGAGGAGTTTATAAAAAGAGACAAAGTGGCCCTAGCCGGCTTGGTTCAGTGGATAGAACGTCAGCCTGTGGACTGAAGGGTCCCGGGTTCAATTCCAGTCAAGGGCACAAGCCTGAGTTGTAGGCTGGATCCTCAGTAGGGGGCATGCAGGAGGCAGCCAATCAATGATCCTCTCTCATCACTGATGTTTCTCTCTCTCCCGCTCTCTTCCTCTCTGAAATCAGTAACAATATATTTTTTTTAAAAAGAGAAAGACAAAGTGGATTTACACTGTGCTGCTGCTCTAGGAGAACCTGGAATAATTAGGAAGTAACAAGTTCAAATAAGGAAACGTCTTTCTAATTTAAATTAGAGTTGATCCGAATTACTAGGCCAGGGTCCTGTTAGGACCTGCGTGGGCCTCTTGAGGAAGGAGAGTGGGTAGTCAAGTGGGCAGGGCCACACCTGGAGCACAGCTAATTGCATCCATTTCACAGACAGGTGTTCTGAGCAAGATTTCATATGAAAAACCGAGTCCAGAAACAACTGGACAGAATGAACTCCTAGGTCCCCTTCAACTCTACAAACCACGTGAAAAGGGAGTGACTTGTCCTGTGAAACAGCGTGCTTATTATCACTTGGAAATGTCTGATCCCAGGTTGGCGTTTGTCACAGAAGGCCTTCTAGCATTCGCTGAGAGGAGAACTGGGAGTCCTTCAGGGTTGGAGACTGTTTCGCTGAGCTGTCTATCCCCGGGCCTACTATGGGACCTGGGAGGTAGCAGGCCCTCAATACTCCAGTTAAAAGAACACAGGACTAGATGACAACTGCTATAATTCCTTCAGGCAACTTCAATAAGCGGAGTCTAAGAATGTGCAACTGAATAAGCATTCTCCATGCTTCCAGCTAGGAAAACCAGACAACTATCATTTCACAGAAGATGAGATGAGGCACTCTTTTAGGAGAAAAGCCTGGATCAGATGATTTCCAAGGCTTTAGAATTCTTTGTCTCGTACAGGGGATACTTCCTTACTCATCTTTCTGAGGCTAAATAGAGTAATCTGTCAATCAGATTACCACTTGAGGAGGCAGCCGAATATGGGCATAGCTATAGCATCAGGCTAGGATATAACAAACCAAGACGTTCGGCAGGTAAGTATTCTACATAAATCCTGTGGATTTAACTGAAAGTGTTAATAATACATCTTTAGCATATTAAGAGAGTAAGAGTGAAAGACACATAGAAAAAAATAAAAAGAAACATAGGGAAGGAGGGGGTGAAAGATTAAAAGAACAATTCTTCAAATATATTATTTAATAATTATTATTTATTGAATATTTACATGGTAGACAGAGCGCTAAACTTTTTTAAGATTTTTAAACTTGGCTTTTAGAGAAAGGGGAAGAGAGAGGGAGGAGGGAGAGGGAGAGAGGGGGAGAGGGGGAGAGAGAGAGAAAGAAACATTGATGTGAGAACGAAACATCGATGGCTGCCTACCAGGGATTGAGCCCTGGGCATGTGCTCTGACTGGGAATCAAACTGGCAACCTTTCGGTGTGAAACTTTTAAAGTTCATTTAATTTAAGCATTTAGTTCATACACCAAATCCTATAATTCATTATATTAATTTTATAGAAAAAGAAATTAAAGCCAAAACCGGTTTGGCTCAGTGGATAGAGCGTCAGCCTGCGGACTGAAAGGTCCCGGGTTCGATTCCGGTCAAGGGCATGTACCTGGGTTGCAGGCTCATCCCCAGTGGGGGGTGTGCAGGAGGCAGCTGATGGATGTTTCTCTCTCATCAATGTTTCTAACTCTCTATCTCTCTCCCTTCCTCTCTGTAAAAAATCAATAAAATATATTAAAAAAAAAAAAAAGAAATTAAAAATCAGAGAAGTGAAGAAACTTGACCAGGATATAAATTCTGGTCAGTCTTATGAATTCTTATCCCATCTAGTGCATAAAATAAATTAATTATTGATGTTTTAAGTAGTAGCCAGCATCCTATATAATAAAAGCCTAATATGCAAATTAACCTACTGGCAGAACAACCAGTCACTATGATGCACACTGACCACCAGGGGGGCAGATGCTCAACACAGGAGCTGCCCCAGCCCACAGCTCCCAGGCCAGCCAGGGCAGGTGCCAGCAGGGGCCCCCCCAATCGCCCTGCCAGTTGCCCCGCAGAGGTAGGCGACCGGTGGTGGCAGCAGGGGGTGGGGCCGGCGAGCAGGCGGCACCAGGCCAGCCAAGGCGGGTGCTAGCGGGGGGCCTCCCGATCACCCTGCCGGTTGCCCCACAAATTGGCCCTGATCGCTGGCCAGGCCTAGGGACCCTACCCATGCACGAATTTCATGCCCTGGGCCTCTAGTGTCTTAATAAAAACAAATCAAATCAATTTCATTCCTCTTCTGACAGATCAAATGCCATTTAATCTCCACAGGTTTCATCATGGTAGAGTCACCTACAAGCCAAATTAATAAAAAATGGGCCCTGTGCCAATTCATAGAAGAGTGTGAACTAGTTAGAAAACAATGTTAAGGGAAGACGGCAAGTTGGACTAAGATACTCAGAGAAGGCAGAAACACAATGGTGAGAACTAAATGCACTACAAAAGAAAGCACTTTGTTTTGTACTCGGCTTGCTTCGTGGTGACGAAGACTATGATGGAAGGCTGAAAACAGGCCTCCCCAATCGAGGAATCACAGACAAGGGGAAGGGCTAAGTGAAAATTCCAGGAAGTAGATCATCAGAATCTTAAGGCTGATCCTATAATGGAGAAAATGCCAACTGTCCCTTAAACCCTTTATGTGATGCCTAAGTGTGGGACATAGCAAAGCAGTCATTTCCAGCTCTGTGGGCAGAGGAGTGGTCTGAAAGAAGTGGAGTCACAGATTCTTTCTGACCACATAAAACTGCTAGGGGAACAGAAGACATCTGTGGCCAGGCGACCTGGGAAAAATGCAAGCAAGAAGCAATCACCCATGCATTATGCTAAATGAAATAAGCCAGTCAATGAAAGAAAAATACCACATGATCTCATTCATTTATGGATAATTAAGACCATTATAAACAGATGAACAAAAACAGATACAGAGGCAGAGCAACATCGAACAGACTGTCAAACTACAGCGGGAAGGCCAGGGAGGGTTGGTGGGTGGGTAAGAGATCAACTGAAGGACTTGTATGCATGCATATAAGCATAACCAATGGACACAAGACACTGGGGGGTATGGGAGGCTAGGGGAAAGTCAAAGGGAGAAAAAAAAGGAGACATATATAATACTCTTTGTAATACTTTAAGTAATAAAACAATTAAAAAAAAAAAAAGAAGCAATCACCCAGGAAATGCATGTTTCTCACAGGTGCTTGGAGGAAAGTATACTCATTTAATAAACACTAGGTGTTCAAAGGTAATTCCAAACACTTAGCCCAAAGTTGTTTATTTTCAATAATTTTAACAAACTTCTTAATAATGTTTAATTCTCCAGAGCAATTCAAATTTCAAAGAGAGCTCTATTTTTCTCAAATCTCAAAATCCAAAAAGAAAACAAAAATAAATTGGCTACTAAATCTCTAAGACATGTTTCCCTGGAAAATGAGTAATTAAAAAAAAAGATAAATGGAACTAAAGTCTTAGACTTTGCAGAATAAGGACACTGTGTAAACCGCTTGAATCTCATCCATTCATTTTATCCAGCTCAAGTACCAGTCTGGGGAGAACTGATACTAGGATAGCAGACACAGAGAACAAGATTGATCCATCGTTGCAATGATAGAGCAACATAGCTTTGGTAAGAGTGTACGCTTTTCCTTTATATATTCTGGACTTAACAAATGTTTGTGACCTGGAGTTCCTCTTCAATGCTACCTGCCTTTTCCAAAATGAAAAACCATGCACAAAACATGCTGTTTTTCTAAATGAAAAGAAAATAAAGTTTGTCATAGTGGTCAGATCCTGTCATAACATGGTTAAAGTAGTGTGACTACTTTGTCACAACCCCTATATAAGAAGTGAAAAAGTAAATCAATAAGAAATGTGCTCTGACTGGGAAGCGAACTGACAAGATACCTTCTTTTGGTGAGAAGCTGGCCAGAGTTAGAATCCTCACTCTGCTGTGGACTAAGCCCTTGAAATGACATTTTTCATATACCCAAGGAAACCCTGTCATTGTCAGCTGTCAGCTGAGGTCAAACCTATTTTACACAGTGACTATTTTAAAACCTAAACAACACAGACAAACAGTCTCGAAAAAAGACATTTCTATGTATAAATAACTGAATGTGCTAGCCTATAGATGAATTCAGAGATTGCATGAATGTTAAATACAAAAATATACTAAATACCAGGGGTTTTTTTTCATTGTTGTTAACAATAAAAATTTCGTTATACTGGATATTGTTAGAACAATGGTGTTGTAGGGATTGGATGATTTTTACTCTATGAATTAAATTTGATACATGACGGACACACTAGAACTATATAAGCATTTCTAACTTGCATGTTAAGGGACTTTATTTGCAGTAATAGTCAATACTACAGCTTCACCTAAACAAAGAAAATACACAATCTTGGAATTAAATGTAATCCATAACAGTGCTGGTTACAGTAAGATGTGACTCATAAAATAAGCACATCTTACTATATCAGTTCCTCTAACACAATGGCACTGAGGAATAAAATGCCTTATTTTGAAACCTTTTCTTTCGGTTCTTTTGGGGAAAGAATGGGAGTCCCAGGACTGAAGTACTCAGTAAAAGTCCTACAAGGATAATCAGCAAGAGATCAGACAAGAAAGTGGAGATTTTTTAAATTTAAATACAAATTCCAAGACCACCATTTCCTGCAAATTGTTATCAGAATGTTCTGGAATAGAAATAAAGTTCCTTATAACTACATCCTGTGAGGCATTTTCTGTGGATGAACAGAAGCCAAAGGGAGATAGATGGCTTGGCACAACTTAGCAAATGAAGATGGAGCTGATAAGAAAAGCTTCTGTTAGGGATCAATAAACAGGCTGAGAGGCTTTCTCTTTGGTTTTAACAGTGTATCAACCTGAGACAGACTGAGGAGAAAAACAAATGTTTGACTCATGTATCTCAATTTATTAGAAAATAACACCTATTTCTTGAACTTTCCTAATTTTTAAGTTTTTCTAGATGGCTGTAATGTTGTCAGAATTACAACCCCAAGTTAGGAGATACTGGCTGAAATGCTGATGTCAGTATCTACCTCTAGCACAGAGCCACACTGCTACACTACAAGCTGTCCAATTTGCAGCTCACATTTTTTAAATAAAAGTTTGTTGCTTATACTATCATATCGTTATTCAAATATATGATTAAGTCCTAATTTCAAATGAACAAAATTGTGGCTCAGTTTTACTTGATACTAACTTTTTTCAAGAAATAATCCAGAAAAAAGCCGGGAAGAGGAAAAGATGCCCTGCTTGCTTGTCTGTCCGTGGTTTCTTGGAGGCTGTGTCTGACGCCAAAACAGCAGGGACCCAGCTGTCTGCGCTTATGAGTTGGATGGTGAGTGGCTATGGCCACCCTCACCCCGGTGCATCGCCAGCAAACCTACCCCTGCAGGAGATAAACTGCACTCAGCTGAGTCTACAAGACTGAGAGGAGTTGGAGTGATTTGAAGTTGACTCACTGTAAAAGTTTAGTGAAGTCAAAATGTCTCAAAAAATCTATGGTGGTTCAGTGGTGGAGATGCAAGGAGATGATGACACTAAACATTTGGAAGTTGATTAAAGAGAAACTCATTTTCCCTTATGTGGAACAGGACCTGCGCAGCTATGATTTAGGTCCTGTTTAGGTCCATAGGGAGTCGTGATGCCACCACTGACCAGGTCACCAAGGGTACCGCAGAAGCTATCAAGTATAACGTCGGTGTCAAGTGTGGCACCATCACCCCTGATGAGAAGAGGGTTGAGGAGTTGAAGTTGAAACAGATGTGGAAGTCGTCAAATGGTGCCATCCGGAATATTCTGGTGGTACTGTCTTCAAGGAAGCTATTATCTGCAAAAATATCCCCCTGGCCTGTGAGTGGATGGTAAAATCCATCATCATAGGCCGCCATGGGTATGGGGATCAGTACAGAGCAACTGATTTTGTTGCTTCTGGGCCTGCAAAAGTAGAGATAATCTACACACCAAGTGATGGACCCAAAGAAAAGACGTACCTGGTACATAACTTTGAAGAGGGTGGTGGTGTTGCCATGGGAATGTACAATCAAGATAAGTCAATCCAAGAGTTCGCACACAGTTCTTTCCAGATGGCTCTAAGAGTTGGCCTTTGTAGCCGAGCACCAAAAACACTATTCTGAAGAAATATGATGGGTGTTTTAAAGACATCTTGCAGGAGATCTATGACAAGCAGCACAAATCCCAGTTTGAGGCCCAGAAGATCTGGTCTGAGCATAAGCTCATCGATGACATGGTGGCCCAAGCCATGAAGTCAGAGGGAGGCTCCATCTGGGCCTATACAAACTACAATGGCGCCACACAGTCTGATTCCATGGCCCAAGGTTATGGCTCTCTTGGCATGATGACCAGTGTGCTGATTTGTTCAGATGGCAAGATGGTAGAAGCAGAGGCTGCCCATGGGACATGTAACGCATGTACCAGGAGGGACAGGAGACATCTACCGATCCCATTGCTCCCATTTTTGCCTGAACCAGAGGGTTAGCCCACAGAGCTAAGCTTGATAACAACAAAGAGCTCAGCTGCTTTGCAAAGGCTTTGGGAGATGTCTGTATTGAGACCATCGAGGCCAGCTTCACGACCAAGGACTTGGCTGCTTGCATTGAAGGCTTACCCAACGTTCTGACTACTTGAATACGTTTCAATTCGTGGACAAACTCAGAGAAAACTTGAAGATAAAACCAGCGCAGGCCAAACTTTAAGGTCGCCCCTTGGCTTAAGAGGACATGTGTGTTTTGGTAACTAGGTTCATTGGTTTACATTTTTCTGTTTAACACTCAAGGGAAGGGCAAAATCAATTTTCTTTTTAGTAGTCAGAGATTATCTTTTCTATAAGTTTACAGCCTTTTTCTTATACATACAGTTATGCCACTCCAAGAATGTGGCTGGGACTTTTTAACTTTAAATTATATTTTCTACTAGTAGCTTAGGAATTACTTTAGTGCTGATTTTTACCCTGTCACTTTTGCTCATGTTCCAATATAAATGACCAAAATGAAGAGTGCTTGAATGGTAAACTACAGCCACAGTTTTGGGCCCTAAAATTGTGTAAAGTAGAAATTCACTTCCTTCCCTACTCTTCGTGGCCTGGGCTCTGGGTGCTGTTGGTGTAACAGGTGTCCCATCATGTGAGGTCCAGCTGCACCTTAAACTTGCACAAGGATTGAAACGAAGAGCATGGGTGCAACTAAAACATGTTAAAGACACAGCAGTCCCTTGTGTCAAGAGCTCTAATGGAAGGTTTCGAAACATTAAATGTGTCTGAGGCCACTGGAGAGCTTGCGATCCAGGAATACTCCCTGGGGCTTGTCCTGGGCTTGTCTCCTCCTCTGGGCCTGTGGGCCTGTGTATTATGCTGCCCCAAACACACATTTCATTCAAGTGCAATAACACGAGCTGCACCTTTTTTGGATTTCTGGCCTGTTTTATTTCCTTTATATAAATGTGATTTTTCAGAAGTTAATTTTAAACACTATTCTAGACTGTTCTTCATCTGCACTATTACTTTTAAGTAAAATTGAGTGCTAATGACTGAAAAGGGAAAAAAAAGGGAATAATCCAGCTGTAGATGGACAAAATGTCTATTCCAAGACTCTTTTGATAATTGGGATAACTTGGCAGATATGCATTTATTGAGAATTAAATTATAATCAAAGACAGATAGTTTCTGAAGCCAGACTGCCAGAATTCAAATCTCAGCTCTGCCACTGACTAGCTGTGTGATTCTGGGTATATTATTTAACTTATCATGCCTCAATTTTCTTGTCTATCAGATGACAAGAGTAGCCTACCTCATAGGGTTGTTTTGGATATTAAACAAGTTATGCAACAGTTCTGTACAAAGTGTTCAATGAATGTGAGCTATTGCCCAAATCTCTGGAGTCCTTCCACTCAGAACTTTTTCCTTTTCTCTATTTTCCTCCATAAGCTAGGAGACACTTTTCTTAAAAAGGTAATAATAAATAGGGCAGTACCCATATTTACCCACTGGTCTTCTATTACATAAGGTAAAATCATGGAGCTGGTCAGGGGAGGCCTGCTTACCTCTGACCTACATAGATCCAGCCTCTTTGCTGACATTGTTTGTGATTTCTGCATTCGCTGACATGAAAGCACCACATAGGTTCTCTCCTGCAGCACAGTATGCCTCAGAAAGCAATGAGGAAATGCTTTGAGGACTCTGAGCCCCTTAGTAGATGGAGACTGGTGGGTGAGCTGCTTTAATCTCCTGTCCCATTCCCTCTAAACAAAACGCTTTTAGCCAGGCAAGATGCTTCAAGGTTCTCAATGAGTAAGCCAATCGGGGCCCATTTGTCCGAGTTGAAGCAGAAGCTTTTGGCAGGAGCTGCAAAGCACAGTCTCCATCAGAAGCATCTCTAAGTCTGGGCCTTCCACTCCCAGTGATAAGGTGCTGTGCAGCACTACAATTCATTAAGTCACAATGAAGTCTAGTCAATAAGGACTCAAAATATTGTCCCGTGAGAGATCTCTATGTGCTCACTGTCATTGCAGTTTTTTCACTGTAAATTAATTTTCCTTCGGTTAAATAAATGACTGATCTTAATACATTTGCTAGCAGTATGAATGGTGAATAAGAGAAAGTGGGTTTTAAGAAGTAGGCCTCTGTTGGTTTTTAAAAATATATTAGGAGTGAATGAGTCTGGTGCTCAAAAAATGTAAGTTGTTTGCTTCCCTCAGTTGGAGGGGACAGAGAAAGCATCTGCTACCATGTGGCCAGGCCACCTCTCATCTTCAGCAACAGCCCAAGCAACAGCAAGTTTCAGCTTTTAATCCTTCTATCATTTAGGCTCAGTGTTGTGCCTGAATACTTTCTGGGATGCTCTGAGAAATTTAATCCAAAAATTCTGGTCAAGTAAAATACATTTATAGTAGATCAAAAAGAAAGTCTATGGTAGATCAAAACCTTTTTAAAACTAGAAGTCACTTGACCTGGTCATTTACATACCACCTACACAACAAATGCACATAAAACCAATTAATAATTCAGATAATCACCTAACTCTTTGATAATAATAAACCACTGGGGTCTGGTGTAAAAGTCTATAGGTAATTCATGATGATGCAGTTTGTCATTAAAAAAATATTTACTTGAATGTTTATACCATACCAGGCACCGCTGGGTTTTATGGAAGACTAGAGGCCCAGAGCATAATTAAATCGTGAGCATGTAGGGTCCCCTAGACCTAGCCTGCCATCAGGGCCATGTCCACCACCCCACGATGCCTCGCACGCTCTGTGGATACTGCTGGCGCCCCGCCCCGCAACGCCTCGCACACTCCGCAGACGCTGCTGGTGCCCTGCCCCACCTGTCGCGACAACCGCTGCTCATTTGGTCGTGATGCCCTAACGGCCAAGGCCTTTTATGATATAGACGATGATGAGTGAAACACAGTTCTGCTGTAAAGGAATGGCATTCTAGGGAGAAAGGAGGAAGGCATATACTTAATTATAAAACTAGGTAGTTTAAAGTCAATTCCACCTAGAGTAAGTCCTCTTGAAATTTATAGCATCATCATTCCAATGCATGTCCTTGGCATATGTCAGGATGCCCACGAAGGGAATCTTGTATCCAACAATGAAGAGTCAGGCACAAAATGCCCACTAAGTGTGAGGGTACTTCATTCCACACATCACTGACAATAAAGAGACGCTTAGAATTCCTGAACTATGTCCATTTGTACTGTGTGGCCTCCTGCACAGCTGTAGAGACTCTGGAATTCAACTCACTAGAAGAAGCTAGACTCTGGGGCCTTCCCCACGCTGCCTCCCAAATGCTAACTTAGAAAATGATACCAGCTCTGCTGGAGTTTCTATATTCTTTTGGCAGAAAAATAGGTCAACTCAGCTCAAGTCTGTGACAACAGCCTAAGAGAGAAAACAGTCTTGTTCTTTGGGACATTCTTCCATTACACGACCTCATATAGTACAGGGACAGTGGGCCTAAAGGCTCTCCACCCAAAGAATGACCTCGAGGTCTAGTGAGGTGCAACTGGGCCCCAAAACTACAAGTGTTTGCAGAAAAGGGCTGAAAGGAAAGACTCGGTTTCCTTCATCTGAACCTGAAACTTTATGTATAGGATGTCAAAGCTAAGAAAAGACTAAACAACCTTATGAATCCATTTTCTCCCAGGCCTTATCCCTGAGACAGCATTCTCTGGTGGGCCTTTGGGATTGAGGCAAGGCTGAGCACTGGGATATCCTTGAGGGCAGGAGAGATCAGACTGGTAACATAGCTACCATCATCTACTCACTTCCTAGACTGGGTTGTTCCTCATTTTCTGTACTTAATTTTACAATTTTACAAAAATTTTTACTCCTACTTAAGGAATTATTTGTCTGGGATTAAAAAATGACCACATCTATAATAATAAATGGGTAATATGCTAATTAGACTGGACATCCTTCCGGACGACCTTTCAGACGAAGCTGGGGCTGCAAGGGAAGCCCGGGTTCCAGGTGCCAGAGGGAAGCCCGCGCCGGCAGCCAGGGGAAGGAAGGCCTACTCTTGCACAAATTTTGTGCATCAGGCCTCGAGTTTAGGATAATTAAGTTGGTGTTCTCTGAGTTTTTAAACTTTCATTACCTTGGATCATATTACAAATATTCTTTCTAAGTAGTTAAATGCAACAGAGTTTATTTCTAAGCATTAACAGCCGATGTGGTTGCCAGCATGGTTAGCTATTCGGCCAGCACTCACATCCTGAAGCCAGCTCTAGTGAGGCTCGCGTAAACACCTGCCATGGTGCCAAGGTGGGGGAAGCAGGGGCCACGCTGCTCACAGGGGTCCCTGAGGACGCTGGGAAGCAGAGGAGGGCTGTCCTTCCTACTGCACTGTGGTGGGCATCCATGGAAATGAGTGCTGACTTAACCATTTATTACTTGTGGCTCTAGCAAGTAAACTGATTTCTTTAAACTTCAGCTTCTTAAACTTCATTGGCAAAATGACAAAAGAATAAGTGTCAATGCCAATTCCATAGTACAGTTATAATAGTTCAAATTAGATCAAGTATAGGAAATACTGTGTAAATTCGAAAGCCATACAGAAATGTTAATATTATTATTTTAAATACTAGTGTACACTCTGGAGGGGTTTTGGTAGTTAGCATTTTAACAAACCTATTCATTTAACACATATTTTGTCCTAAGCCCTGGGTATACAGCACTGAACAAAACCAAAGTCATATTACCGTCAGGAAATCCATAATGCCAGACGGTGGGAAGTGCTATGAAAAAATAAAGTCGAGTGATGGGAAAGGGTGATGGGGTAGCCAGGAAAGGCCTCTGTAAGGGGACACCTAACCAGAAACCTCAGGTGAGGTGAGGGGCCAGCCGTGCAGATATTTGAGAGAACAGGAGTGTGTGTGCTGGGCAGGGAGGCCTGTGTGGGTGGAGCTCCGAAACCAAGGTGAAGAGCAGCAGGAAATGAATTGAAGGGTTAGGGGGGGTAAAGGGGGATCACAGTTGTGCCTTGTAGGCCATAATGACGACGACTATTTGAATTTTATTCTAAGTGTAAATGAAAGCCACTGGAGTGGATTCCATTTACTATCTACTTACCACTTACTGAGTCCTACCCCATGCCAGACACTGGACTAGGCTCTAGACAACTGTGAAAAACCACATTTCAGCTTTACTTTCTCTAAGCTCACAGTCTAGAGAAAATAAGGAAGATATATAATGAAAGAAGTAATACAATAAAAAGTTTGCTAAGCCCCATGATAAAAGTCCAGAGACACAAAGAATGGTAGAAATTATCTAGATTATTTCTATCACATCTAATTATTTTTTTTAATATATATTTTATTGATATTTTACAGAGAGGAAGGGAGAGGGATAGAGAGCTAGAAACATCAATGAGAGAGAAACATCGATCAGCTGCCTCCTGCACACCCCCCACTGGGGATGTGCCCGCAACCAAGGTACATGCCCTTGACCAGAATGGAACCTGGGGCCCTTCAGTCTGCAGGCCAACGCTCTATCTACTGAGGCCAAACCGGTCAGGGCTGTCACATCTAATTCTTATTCTAGAATACAGGAGTGGATGGTGGAGGAAGAAGCATTCTAGGCAGAGGAAATTATTCCAGGGAACCAGAGGAAATTAGGGTGACTAGACGGGAATGGGAGTTAGACTAAAGAGATAGATAGGAGCCAGATCGTAAAGGCATTTCTCTGCCACTGTTTTTTAAGCAGCAGTCCTGAGGTCAACTTAGTTCAGTGATAATCAGCATTTCTAATGGAACGGAATAAAATATATACTGTATACAGTAAAGACAAACTTTGCTTTGTAAAAAAACTTGTGTTCAATTGTGGACGTGTGTGTATGGGAGGGGTCTTAGGTCAGAGTATAAAATATATTTTTCACTATGGTTGTGATAAAAATGTTTGAAAGTTAGTGCTCTAGGCACTGTAAGGAGGAAACTTCACCTAAAGGCAATGGCAAACCACTACCAAAGCGAAGCTGGAAAGTGACATGATCAGCTCTGTGTGTGGCTTTATTATACATGCGCTACGAAGATCACTAGGCAGCACTGTGGACATCAGATGAGAGAGGGACAAAGCTGGAGCCATGAATCCATGTACTGGCAACAACTGAATAATACGCAGCAGTAAAAAAGAAGGGTCTCTTACCCTTTGAGACAGCACGGAGGGGCCTGGAGAGTATCATGCTAAGCGAAATAAGTCAGTCAGAGAAAGGTAAGTATCACATGATCTCACTCATATGTGGAATCTAATTAGCAAAACAAACTGATGAATGGAGGAGATCTAGAGACATGGAGGCATGGAAGAGTGTGGAACATCAGAGGGAAGGCAGGGGAGGGAGGGTGGGTGAGAGGTAATCAACCAAAAGACCTTGTATTAATATATACATAACCCATGGACATAGACAGCGGGGTGGTGAAGGCCTGGGGCAGGGGGTGGGGCTGCCTGCAGGAGGTCAATGGGGAAGAAAGGGGGACATATGTAATACTTTAACAACAAAAATTTTAAAAAATAAATTAATTAAAGAATAAAAATAAATAAAGCCCAGAAGACTTAGCAATCTGCCACATAACACTAGTTGCTATACCCAGAGCCCAGAGCCAAACTCAGACAAACTTAGCAGGGCTCTCCGATGCTGAAGCCTGCACACGGTTTCTACTCAACCTTCCTTCCCGAGGGACCAATTCAGCAAGGTGGAGATAAGAAAGGTTGTTAAATGGCCCTTTATGCTCCATCACTCAGTTCCTAGGGTAACATGTCTAACTTTCCATGACACCAGTCATAGCTGTGTGCTGACAACGCCCTTACCTGTGGACATAAAAAATGGGATGCGGAACTTCCCACTCAGCACTCGGGCCCGCAGATTCTGCAGTGTGCTCCCATCAAACGGCAGGGCGCCACACACCAGCACATAGAGGACGACTCCAAGGCTCTGCGTTGCAAACAGAGAGGGCATGCAATTAATCGCATCAGAGGAAACAAAGAGGCCGTTATAGTACTTGTCTGAAGAGTAATGTGAGTCACGCACAAGATAATGGAACACACTTCTTCCTTTTCTTATTTATGAGAAATAATATGGGGCACTGTCAAGGCCAATCATCTTTAGAATTGTTAACATTCTTCTTTGCTTCCAGACTGTTAGTTTGGGGTAATATATCTAGAACCGCTCTCAGTATTCATCCTCTAGGAAGACAGCCAGTGGCAACAACAGAAAGAGTCTGTTCTTGACAAGGGCACCCACCCAATTGCCCTTGGTTTTTTCTTTATGCACAGGCAAAGGGGGAGTTTGAAATCTGTGGCTCAATCCCTAATACAACGGCTGGGGAAAAGATTGCATAAAGAAATGGGAATTCAGCCCTGGCTGGTTTGGCTCAGTGGATAGAGCACCGGCCTGCGGACTAAACGGTCCTGGGTTCGATTCTGGTCAAGGGTGCATACCCAGATTGCGGGCTTGATTCCCAGTAGTGGGGTGCAGGAGGCAGCCAATCAATGATTCTCTCATCATTGATATTTCTATCTCCCTTTCCCTCTCCCTTCTTTCCTGAAATCAATAAAATTATATTTAAAAAAAATAAAAAATTCTGGAAAAAAAAAAGAACTTGGAATTCAAAGAGAGGTGAGCAAGATCTGAATTCATATGCAACATTTTGTGTCGCCCAGGATGAATACAGTTGTCATCAGTCAAGGGTAATTAATGTTATGGGCATAAGAGAAGGCAGGCACATACCCAGATGTCCACTTTGGGCCCATCGTACTCCTTTCCTTCAAAGAGTTCAGGTGCAGCATAAGGAGGACTGCCACACCAGGTCTTCAGCAGCTGCCCAGGAGTGAAAAGATTACTGAAGCCAAAATCTAGAAAGGCAAAATGAACATAACTCATGTTATCTTAACCTCGCAAACACTAGTTTCTAGTCACTGGAATAAAGGTTCTGAGTCCTTAAGTTTGAATATTCAGGTGAAAAGAAAATGTTCAGAAATTATATAACCAGCCGGTTAATCTTAAAATAACAGAGCTATAGATGAGCTGGAATGCAAAAGTTATCTGGGTAACTAACAGCATCATTGGTTTATGTCAGAAAAATAAGCACCGTTCCCTTAGAAAACCTAGGCTGAGTGAGGCTAGTGTACTTGTTCCTCTAAGGATGAAAATGAAATTGGATAATGATCAATGTTAAGACCACATCAGAACCATAAATACATATAAGCCTACTCAACTGGACCCAAAATGTCCTATTACTTTTACTTCCCACGTCAAGCACATTTATGACACTGACTTTAAAAATCAGACAAAGTGACTTTATTATTATTAAGGCTGCTTATTAAAAATAAAGAATATGCAACTTGTTTATAAACTAGAGGCCCGGTGCACAAAATTCGTGCATGGGTAGGGTCCCTAGGCCTGGCCAGTGATCAGGGCTGATTGGGGCCTTTCGGCTGCCAGCGGGGGCCTTCCTTCCCCGGCTGCTGGCTGCGGGCTCGGGCCTTACTTTGTTCCACACCAACCCCTGGTGGTCAGCACACGTCATAGCGAGTGATAGAACTCCCGGTCTCCCGGTCAAACTCCTGAGGGGACACTTTGCATATTAGCCTTTTAAATATATAGACAGAACAAAAAATGGTTACATTTTAGCTTCAACTTCCCTCCTTCTTTTCTCCACCTCCCACTGTTTAAAGAGAGAGGAGAGCCTAGACAGTTTAGCTCATTGGATAGAGCATAGGCCTATGTACTGAAGTGCCCCAGGTTTGATTCCGGTCAAGGGCACATGCCTGGGTTGTGGGCTTGATCCCTAGTAGGGGGCATTAAGGAGGCAGCCAATCAGTGATTCTCTCTCATCATTGATGTTTCTATCTCTCTCTCCCTCTCCTTTCTTCTCTGAAATCAATTTAAAAAAATTTTTTTTAAAAAGAAGAGAGTAGATGTGAGATAGAAAGAGTGAGGTTTGGGAACTAATACTAAGAAAATAAGCAAGGATGACAGGCCAAAGCATAGAGAGTCACTGACTTTTAAGTAATAGTAATAGTACATATTACTATTTATATGAACAACTCCTATGTGTACCACACTGGGACTCCCTCCGTCCCAGACCTCCCGCTGTGGTCACAGCATCTGAAGGTCCTCCCTTCCTAGTTTTACTCTCACTAACAACCCCATCTGCTTTGCTGTTTGGTTTTCTTCTTTCTCCCGCCTACAGAAGGTGAGCTCTAGCTCAAGAGGCAGGAGCTGACTCTGTGTCCCGGCTCCACATTTGTTCTCAGGGTTAACTCTTCTGGTACCATAGTTCCTATTCTCATTTGTTCGGTAATAATTCTCCATATTTGTATCTCTGACTCAAGTTGCAACTCTTAAGTTCTTGACGTGAACTTCTAATCCTTGCCTGGAAAGAAACACCTCAAACTCATCCAACTCACATTTTCCAAAATCAAGCCTGCTCTTCCGGTGATGTCCCCATGGTCACCGATGGCATTCCTAGCCCAATTACCTTGCGCACAAGTCACCTTTCTTTCCCTCCTCACGGCCTAGTTTAAACGGGTAAAACTCAACTGCTCCTACCCTGTAAGCGTGCCCTGAGTCCATCTCCTCCTTTCTCCTTACATCCCCATCATCTCAGCTCATGCTCTTATCGTCTCTGACATAGCCTGATGCTATTGCTTATTACCTGTACCTATTATTTCTCTCTAAGCCATCCATTCATTGCACAATGAATGTTTCACAAATCATATTGTTACCTTCTTGCTCAAAAACATTTGGTGGCTCTGTTCTGCTTACAGAATAATCTAAACCTCTCAGTACTGTCATTTAAGATCCTTCACCACCCAGTTCCACCTTACCTTTCCCACATATCCCTGGTCATTCTAGCATTAATAGCCTACTCACATCCTGTGTTTGTGTGCCTTATTTCTGCTATTTGCTTTCTGGGCCTTGCCTTTTTCATTCCTTTCCACATTTGAAATATCACTCTGTTTCAAGGCCCAATCAAGTATTACTTCCTGTATGAAGCCTTAACTGACGTCCACCACAAATACCATGCCAATGGCTTCCTCCTCTGTGCCTCCACGTCCTTTGTTTATACCTCCACATCCCACTTAATTATGTGTTTATTCCTTTGAAGAGTCAGTAAGTGGCAGGGATATATTCTGATTTATCCTAACCTCCACAGTGTTTTCATACACAGCAGGGACTCAAGAAAGGGCCGCTAAACTGAACTGTAATAAAGTCACTGGGCCAATCCTCTCATCACCTCCTCATACTGACAATGGCAGCTGGCCAGCTAGAAGCCTCTACCTCCTCACCATCCCTCCTAAGGTTCTAAAATTAACTGAATGATACAAGGGGGTAGAGGTGAGGGCCATTATTAGAATCCCATTCTAGTTACTTCTTTGATAAATCAAATGCTCTCAGTCCTCAATAGAAAATAAATGTCTCTTAGGTTAAAAGGAAGCCAAGCAATGCATTAAAACCAGCTGACTTTAAATTTTCCTAATAAGCAACTTAAAATATATAGGAAATTTCTCACTTGAATCACAAATGCTCTATGTATAGATAATAATCTTTCTACCCTTTCTCGCTGCTGGGCAGGGGAGGCACAAAGTTAATGGCATGAGCTTGTTTATTGTATCTACTAAACAGGAAATCTTTACAAAGGAGATGATATCAAAGGGAAATATCTTCAGCTATGGCCACAGGCTGATTGTCATTTGGTGTTTATATGAGAAATGGGTGTGCAAGAATGAATTATATGATTAGGCCCTGACAATTAGGCCACATCTGGGGAAGCACCTGCTTCCACAGCATGTCATAGACAACAGCTGGCTTCCACAGCTAGACCCAATGACCAACAGCAAGGCTTCAATTTCCATAAGATTTGTCCGCAAAACCCCACCCCTTTGCTCTTATTTCCTACTAGAGGCCTGGTGCACAAAATTCGTGCACAGGTAGGGTCCCTAGGCCTGGCTGGTGATCAGGGCCAATCAGTGCCTCCCTTCCCCAGCTGCTAGCTGGAGCCTTCCTTTATTCCACGCTGCCCCTTAGTGATCAGTGCTCGTCATAGCAAGCGATAGAACTCCCAGTCTCCTGGTCGAATTCCCACAGGGACACTTTACATATTAGCCTTTTATATATATAGATTATATATATATATATATATATATATATATATATATATATATATATAGATTGCATACCAAGCAAAAATCTTCTAGTCCTGTACAGGGGTCTCCTACAATTCTTTCAAGTATTGTTCTTACTCCTTAGAGCGTATTATGCTAAGTGAAACAGTCAGAGAAAAACAGATATCATATATTTCAATTACATGTGAAATTTAAAGAATAAATAAATGAACAAAACAGAAACAGACTCATAGACTCAAAAACAGACTGACAGCTGCCAGAGGGGAGGGCGTTTAGGGGGCTGATTGAAAAAAGTAAAGGGATTGATAAGTACAGATTGGTAGTTACAATATAGTCATGAGGATGTGAAGTACAGCACAGGGAATATTGCCAAGTGGGACTTGAAACATTGAGGGGATCACTTGGTGAAGTATATGATTGTCTAACCACTATTCTGTACACTTGAAACTAATACAAAATAATATTGAATGTAAACTGTACTTAAAAATAAAATAAAATACCCTGGTGGGTAGCTCAGTTGGTTGACATGTCCTCCCAATACGCCAAGGTATAGTCAGGGCACATACAAGAATAAACCAACGAATGCATAAATGGGTAGAACAACAAATTGAGTTTCTCTCCCTTCCTCCCTTGCTCCTACCTTCTCTTCCGCCTTCCCTTTCTCTTTTCAAAATAAGTAAAAATTAAAAAACAAAAAATAGTCACAAGGATGTAGGTATAGGATAGGGAATATAGTCAATTATATTGTATCTAGTGGCCTGGTGCACGAAATTCATGCGGGGGGGGGGGGGGTGGTCCTTCAGCCTGGCCTGCATCCTCTCCAATCTGGGACCCCTCGGGGGATGTCCAACTGCTGGTTTAGGCCCAATCACATAGGGGCAGTTGGACATCCCTCTCGCAATCCGGGACTGCTGGCTCCTAACTGTTTACCTGCCTGCCTGCCTGATCACCCTTAACCACTCTGCCTGCCGGTATGATCGCCCCCAACTTCCTCCCCTTCCAGCATGATTGCCCCCAACGCTCCCCCCCCCCTTGCTGGCCTGTTCACCCCCAACCCCCCCCCCCCCCGCCGGCCTGCTCACCCTCAACTTCCCCCCCGCCAGCCTGCTCACTCCCAACTGCCCCCCATGCTGGCCTGCTTGCCCCAAACTGCCCCCCTGCCATCCTGCTCGCCCCCAACTGCCACCCCCTGCAGGCCTGATTGCCCCCAACTGCCCTCCTCCACCAGTCTGATCGCCCCTAACTGCCTCTGCCTCGACACCACCACCATGGCTTTGTCCGGAAGGTCTCCCAGTCTAATTAGCATATTACCCTTTTATTAGTATAGACTAGAGGCCCGGTGCACAAAAATTTGTGCACCCAGGGGGAAGGGGGGGTCCCTCAGCCCGGCCTGCGCCCTCTCGCAGTCTGGGACCCCTCGGGAGATAATGCCCTGCTGGCTTAGGCCTGCTCCCAGGTGGCAGAGGGCAGGCCCAATCCCTAGGTGCAGCCCCTGGTCAGGCTCAGAGCAGGGCCGATTGGGGAGTTGGGGCGCCTTCCCCTGTCATGCACAGAGCAGGGCGGATTGGGAAGGTGTGATGCCACCCTCAGTCACGCTCAGAATAGGGCCAATTGGGGGGTTGGGGCACCGCCCCCTGTCACACTGAATGCAGGGTCAATGGGGAGGTTGCGGCGCCACCCCGTCACGCACAGAGCAGGGCCCATCAGGGGGGTTGGGGCTCCGTACCCTGTCACGCACAGAGCAGGGTCGATCAGGGGGTTGGGGAGCTCCCCCCTGTCACGCACAGAGCAGAGCCCATGAGGGGATTGGGGAGCCCCCCCCCGTCACTCACAGAGTAGGGCCGATAGGGGAGTTGGGGCACTGCCCCCTGTCACACACAGAGCAGGGCAGATCAGGGGGCTGGGGCGCTGCCCTCTATCACCCACAGAGCAGGGCTGATCAGGGCGTTGGGGTGCCGTCACTGTCACACTCAGGGCAGGGCTGATGGGGAGGTTATGGCTCTACCCCGTCACACACAGAGCAGGGCCCGTGGGGGGGGGGGCGGTTTGGGACACTGCCCTCTATCACCCACAGAGCAGGGCCGGATCAGGGGGTTGGGGCACCGCACCCTGTCACACACAGAGCCGCAGGGTGATCAGGGGGTTGGGGAGCTCCCCCGTATCAGGCACAGAGCAGGGCTGATCAGGAGGTTGGGGCACCTTCCCCTGTCAGGAACAGAGCAGGGCGGATAGGGAGGTTGTGGCCCCACCCCCTGCACCCACAGAGCTGCAGGGCGATCAGGGGGTTGGGGAGCTCCCCCCTGTCACGCTGATCCTGGTGCTTGGAGGCCTCTCAGCTCCGCTGATCCCGGTGCTGGGAGGCATATTACCCTTTTACTATATAGGATAGAGGCCTGGTGCATGGGTGGGGCTGGCTGGTTTGCCCTGAAGGGTGTCCTGGATCAGGGTGGGGGTCCCCACTGGGATGCCAGGCCAGCCTAGGTGAGGGGATGATGACTGTTTGCAGCTGGTCACACACCCTTCAGGGTGGGGGTCCCCACTGGGGTGCCTGGCCAGTCTGGGTGAGGGGCTGAGGGCTGTTTTCAGGCTGGCGGGTGACGGAAGCTCCCAACTGCTCCTTTTTTTCTTTTTCTTTTTATTCTGGGCCAGCTTTAGCTCTGAGGCTCCAGCTCTTAGGCCTCCGCTCCTGAAAGCAGGTATCTGGCTTGTTTCGGTTCTATAATCGAAACAATGTATAACTCCAGCTCTGAGATCCCGGCTCGCTGAAAGCAGGTTTCTGGGGTTTTGTTTAGCTTCTATATTCGTTACAATGTTTCTTAAACTGCAAGCTCAGAGGCCGGCAAGGCAGGCGGGGAACGTTGGAGTCCTCCGTCACTGAAGCAAGCAAGCCTCATGTTAGTTTCAAGCTGCCTGGCTGCCGGCCGCCATCTTGGCTGGCAGTTAATTTGCATATCTCGCTGATTAGCCAATGGGAAGGGTAGCGGTCGTACACCAATTACCATGTTTTTCTTTTATTAGATAGGATAGCTATCTGTGGTGTCAAATGGGTACTAGACTGATGAAGTTATATAAATGTCTAGTCACTAGGTTTTACACCTGAAACTAATATAATATTGTGTCATCTATAAATGAAAAATAATTTTTTTAAAAAAATCACCAATATGGGATAAAATAAGTACATTATGACATGTCTCCTTGATATTCAATCATTAAAAATGATTATATGGAGAAGCACAAGGAAACATTTGATATAATATAAAGGATAAAAACACCACATAAAATTATATATACACTGACTATAATTATGGAAAAATACATAGTTAAAGAACAAAAGAAATGCACTCAAAATGGTAAGTTTTGGATGTGAGATTCCAGTTTAAATATTTAAAAATCTTTTGTTGTTTAAATTTCCTATAGTATGCTTATATTATTCTATACTTATAATTTAAAGACTTTAAAATATCATCTTAAATGAAAAAATATTGAACAGTAAGTTTCTGAAAATTCTCAGGTAGGAAATGACTGAAAAGATACTTTATATCCCTTACTGTTTATTTACTGGCAACAGGAAAGACTTATAACCTACAGATTCAACATTAAAATGATGAATATTCTAAAGTTACAGAAGAAGGGGAAAAACAACAGAAGAAACTGGTTAAGATGGATACTCGACAGAAGCAATGGTATGGAGTTGTTCTCACCATGTGGCCTATGGTCATTTATTTCTCCACTTACTAATGGCTCCTAACATAATGTGTTATCTTTTTTCCAACCCCCAACAGCCTGGTTGGTTGGTTAGCATCTGTCTGCAGGCTGTAACGTTATCTTAGATCCTTTTCCCTTAATACAGAGCAGCAGACCCTAATTTGAACGACATGTCTTTCTCCCAGGGATGGTTTAAATACCAGAGCTTTACTATCAATTTTGAGACTTGAAATTCTTTGTTCTAGGCAAGATCAGGAGCCCCGGACTATACAGACTAGTGACATAGTATCCCTGAAAGTAAGTATATCATCAACTGAGTATGTGCTTGTGATCAGGGGAAAGAGAGAAGGACGGGTGGCACTAATTTAAAAATCAGGACAACTGCAACAAGAAACTTTCTTTTTTGGCCCACCACTTCATGATACCCTGGACATCTTTTCTGGCTGACCAAGGAGCAATCCAAAACAGATGGAAACAGATTAGGCAGAGCCTGCAGCCAGTTCCAATGTTCACAGTCTCTGTTAAGGTCATATAGTACTGATACAGCTGATGTTCAATCTCTCCAACAGTAAACTGAGCTTCACTTCATTGTTGTTATAAGTAAACAGCTTGTAAGTAGGGGCAGAAGGAAAAAGTGAAGTGGGAAAATATTTATTTATCCTAAATAAACTACCTCACCAGGAAACATTGTGATAAGATCCTTCACATTTTAAAATCTGATAACTTCTGAGGACTCATAACCCCAATACTGCATTTGCAATTAGAGACAAAGACCAAATATAGAAATAATTTTGGCGCTTGATTAATTTCTCAATGGACTAAGGCGGGAGGGTTGGGGGATACAAGTTGTCAGGTAATGGTGCCAAGTGGAACTTGAAATGACTCAAAAAACCACACAAATATCAACACCCATGTAAGAACACTCTATAAATAGGACTTAAAGTGCTACTTATAGGGACTGTTAGAATGGAACATGACACATAGGAACTAATCTTTCTTTTTGTATACAATATAACTTAGTCTAGAAATCATGTGACACCAAAGCTTTATATGGAATTGAACAAGAGTCTACTATGTGGATTTCAAAATAACGCTTGCGATGAAGGATGAGTTTCAAAGTTCCCAGGAGTCATTTATTATTCACTCTTAAAAATGGATACTGGGAAGTCCTCTGTGTTTAGCAATCACTCCAACCCCTGGCTGAACTTCCTGACTGGGAGCTAATAGAGAAGCCATGCCAAAAACCACCGACTCACAGCCTGAGCATTTATACACAAGAGAAAATTCCTTATGGGGAAAAAAATCAAGTAATCAGCATATTGAGGGTGGTTGGTTTAGTTTAAGAAACCAGACTGGAGAAAGGGAGAGGGCAGCATGCATGAGATTAAAAGAATACATCTACCTTTTTGGAAAGATATGTGGAAAAGTACTACACTACTAATGTGTTGCAGCTGCTGCTTATACACCATGATGGGCTGCTCCACATCTGTCACTTAACCTTAGCCACCTCCTGACCCTCTCCAGCCCCAGAGCACCATATATCTAATAGTATGATCACTATCTCTATAGAAATAAAAGTTTAAAAACAAAAATCAGGCCAGCATTACAATGGCATTTTCAATTTCAATGAATGACGTCTTTTTTCCCAAAGCTGTAAAGTACTTGAGCAGTTAGGATCACTGAACTCAGCTATTTTTAAAAGAGGTAGTAAACCAATCTCTTCCACTGTATTATAGATAGCACTACTCCAACCTTTCCCATAAGAACAAAAGTTCTCCCCAACCAGACCTTCTCACCAGACTCACTACTGAGTCTGATACATTTTCTATAACAACTGCAAGCAATATTCATAGGAATTCTCAAAAACATTAATACATACTATTATAGTCATGGTTCTAACTCATGTTAGAATAATACAAATCCAATCATTTAACCGTGGAAATTTCTGATATTGATAATACTATATAAAATTTTTAAGTGTCTTTTTAGATCATGATAAATACAAGTCCCCTTAAAATTTCAACAAAAACTGAAGATAACAAATGGATATATAGTCTATAGGTACAATAACAATAGTTTCCAAATTAAACATTAAAACTTACAAGTCTTAAGATATAGTCTGCTTTCCAAAAGTAAGCAGAAGCCCACTTTTGGGTCATAGAAGGTATGATTATAATATATGAAGTTCTAAGGTATCATCCAGAAATTAAAAGCAGGTAAGAAAACACCCTGTTAGGTTAAGCTGACAGAATGTAACTCCAGTGACAGCAAACACTGAAAAGTAATCCACCTAAAAGGTAACATGCAAATATGATCATAGGAGCAGGTGCTCCCTGAGTTTTTGAGGGATCATTAACGTGCTCTTAGCACAAGGTGGATTAGACACATGGGGGCAGATTAGTCCCATAGGGGAAGCACTCTTGACACATCTAACTACAGAATTCTAAGTATTGAATGAGTTTTAGGGAAGTTCAGGGGCATTCTATCTTTATAAAAGGCTAATATGCTAAGTGTCCTTCCCTCCATCCAGGTAATGACATCAAGTAGCAACACCTGGCTTCTTCTCCCTAGCGACTAGCCTCCTTGCAGTTTCTTCAGTACAGGATCAGGACTTGCTTTATAGCCAGGTGCAAACAGTTTACACCAGTGGTCGGCAAACTGCGGCTCGTGAGCCACATGCAGCTCTTTGGCCCCTTGAGTGTGGCTCTTCCACAAAATACCACGTGTGGGCATGCACATACAGTGCGATTGAAACTTCGTGGCCCATGCGCAGAAGTTGGTATTTTGTGGAAGAGCCACACTCAAGGGGCCAAAGAGCCGCATGTGGCTCGCAAGCCACAGTGTGCCAACCACTGGTTTACAATGTAACCAAATGTCTGTGAAGTGTTTTCTGTGCCTCATCTCATTTGATCCTCACAGAAGTCCTGGAGTAGGTACATAGGAGACTCAGTAGAATCCTATTCTCTTTTCATTAGCAGGAAAATGGAGATTTAGAAAGTTTAGAAACTTGACCCAACTGAAAGGAAGTAAGAAATAGTGGACCTTGAAAATGACTTCAGGTTTTCTCACTGCACAGAATATAGTCAAACAGTGCTGCAGTTAAATATTTTACCCTTTGTTCTCCCTGCATGATCTACAATAATAATCTGCTTCGTGTTGATATTTATGGCTGTGTTGCTGACAATTACCTGAAAGAGAAGTTGGGGTGCTTCACTGGGCTGGAAAAAGTTTAGCTACATCAGAAAGCAGGTCTAATTAAGCAAGTTTATTCTATATCTATAAAAGGCTAAGTTGACTCACACATGCATGATACATGTAAAGCTCTCGCTGGCGCCAATCACACATGTGTGTTTCCATCTGTCATTGTGAATTTGGTTGACACTTCTATTATAGAGAAAGAGCGAATAGCAATATTAAAATATTTCTTCTAATTAATTTCCTTTCAATGTGCGTGCACTGGGCCACTAGTTGGTATATAATAGAGAAGGGCTTTCCTGAAGAAAAATCTACCAAGAGTCCAGAGAATTTATCAATCAAGGTTAAATAAACCAAGGTTGTATCTGGACTAGGATGTAAGGAAACTATAACCTGTTTAACTATGCAATCACCCAATATTTCCCAACTGTTCTGACTCACAACAATCTTTCAGAGGAATATGTTATCTTAATAACCTCCCAAAAAGAACATTTTAAAATAATTTTATTTTTTGCTTGATTTATGATAATGGAGGAACTTTTATTTTATTTTACATTAGTATCTTATTAAAATTGCTTTAAAATTTTTTATAAGTACTACTTAAGAAAAATTCATTTATCCCCCCCTTTGCAAGTGACTCACTAATTTATTTAAATTATGTAAGAAAAAGTATTATTTTAAAATTGATATGTCATGTTTAGTTTGGAAGCCACATATATATCCTACTGGTATATAGTGACTGAATGGTGGAACGACCAGAACGACCAGTCAACCAGCCACTATGACATGCACTGACCACCAGGGGGCAGACGCTCAATGCAGGAGCTGCTCTCTGGTGGTCAGTGCACTCCCACAGTGGGAGCAGCCACTCAGAGGGTGGGTCCATAGTCGCTAAGCTGACCAGGATGAGTGGTGCTCCCACAGTGGGCCGATCCCCACAGGCCATGCCCCCACCAGTGCACGAATCCCATGCACCCAGCCTCTAGTTAAGATTATAATATCCAAAATAGTAGAAAACTTTTCATGACCTGGTATTTGGAATGCTTACATTTTTAAATCTGATAAACAAAATTGTTTTCCTAAATTATTTTCATGTTTTGTTTTTCAGGGATAAGCAATTTAGCACTGTGCAAATATTACACTATGAATGTAGAAAGTCTTTAATTCCCAATAAAGCAAACTAGATTTTAGATATATGTATGTGCATATAAAATTTTGGTTTTTGAAGTTCTACAAACATCTTGATATGATGAAGACAATTCATGAATTTGGCAAAGTTTGTTTTGAGGCATAGTAGAATTATCATTTTTATCTTCATTAACTTGAATTTAACATCAGTTTTCTTTAGGCTTTATGTTGCCCAATGGTCCATTATGATGTAAATTTAACAAAATATGATGGAAAAAAAACTGCATCCTGGTTGATGCTACCATGGTAACCAACTACTTCAACTGAGCAACATACTGCATGACTGAATCCTATGCATGCTCATTAGCTCCCTGCTAGCATGTAGACTCTTCGATTTACATTCAGAGGCTCTCAAACTATTCCACTTAAGGAAAATAGGGAGACCAAATTCATTACTTCATTTATTAACTTCTAAAAAATAGAAAAGGCAAACGAAGTCATTATTACTTTTTATGACATCAATCTCCTAGAACACAGAGAACCTCTAAGAATTCAGAAATCACTGGCTAGGAAAAGATACTGTAAACTTTTAAGAGTGATCTGTGTATAGCCTAAGCAAAGAGTAGTCAAAAGACCACACATACAGGATGTTTTTAAAAAACTAGATGAAATACTCCTCTGGATCCTGAAACTCCTTTTCTTTTCAATCTTTGTCTACTACTGTAACAGACTTTCTCTTATGACTTTAAGAGAACTGATAAAAGTTTAGTCTCAGGATTTATAAAAATGAGAACTAAATTCTGGGCTAATGGGGACTCTTACTAATATTCCGTCACCCAGAGAAGGCCTGCCTACGAAACCAGTCTCTTCTGTGGTGATGGTTTTGCAATAGTATATACAAACTAGAGACCCGGTGAATGAATTCGTGCACCAGTGAGGTCCCTCAGCCTGGCCTGTGGGATCATGCCAAAACTGGCTCTCTGACATCCCAAGGGGTCCCAGGTTGCAAGAGGGTGCAGGCCAGGCCGAGGGACCCCTCTGGTGCATGATCGGGGCTGGGGAGGGATGCGGGAGGTTGACCAGCAGGGGAGGGACCGCTGGAGGGTTCCAGGGCGTGTCCGGCCCATCTTGCTCAGCTCCGGTCCCCCAGACCCCAACAGCAAGCTAACCTACCGGTCGAAGCTTCTGCCCCCTGGTGGTCAGTGCATGTCATAGCAACTGGTTGACCAGTCGACTGTCTGACCTCTGGTGGTCAGTGCATGTCATAGCGAGCAGCTGAACGGCCTTAGCATATCATTAGCATATTACGCTTTGATTGGTTGAATGGCTGACTGGATGATGGCATATTAAGCTTTTATTATATACAATATCACATCATTATGCTGTATGCCTGAAACTAATATAAATTAAAATCCAAAAGTTTTGGATACACTAAAAAAGAAACCAGTCTCTCTCTTTTCACATCTCCTTCACTTAAACAGTTTCTATTCTACTTCACACAACACACCAGAGTGCACAGAACTCTGGACAAAGTGTTAGTCCGTCCCCAACACAAACTTGCAGGTGAGGAGCTTTAAGATCCTGTACAAAAATAGAGTTGGGGAGCCCTGGCTGTTTTTCTCAGTGGTTAGAGCATCGGCCCATGGACCAAAAGATCTCTAGTTCGATTCCTGGTTAAGGGCACGTACCTTGGTTGCAAGTTCGAGCCCCAGCTTAGTCGGGGCACATGCGGGAGGCAACCAATCAACGCTTTTTATAAAATGTTGTGCCCAACATGTTCCCAAACACAAACAGCAATTTGAACTTTTGAGATGCTCTGGTAGGTCCAGAACACATGCCATCCAGCCCTGTGCCACTCAGTTCAGCTCCTGTTCCTGCAGATGGAGCGGCCAGCTTTAAGCCTCAGCTTTCCTTGCCCACAGCCTCAAAGCAAAAGCTTCCATTTCTTTTCTGCCTCCTGCTTCCCTCTTCTTCTCTATTGTCAAACCTCCAACTCCTCCCCCCACCCCCCAAAAAACCCCAAAATAGAAAATCTATAATTAACTGAGACTGTCATGGAAACCCTTGAGATTGAGAAAAGTGATAGAGGAGTCAATGTGTACACACTAGAGTGGTGTGTAAGGGGAGCCTGTGGCTGGGAAAGAACGCTCTAGCCTCAGTCCTTCTACTGATGTATGTTTACACATCCTCAGGCATAACGCTGCAGTGTGCCCAGAGTTATGTGAAATTACAAGCTAAATAAAATATACCTTCCTGGAACATCCATTTTTTCTATGTTAAATAGGTGAATAGTTTTAATATTAAAACAAATATAAACATGGCTCTGAGATCACAAAATGTGCATGAATTTAAAAGATAAAGCATGTGATTAAAAGTGAGCCATTTCTGCTCGGCCTGCGTGACTCAGTGGTTGAGTGTCAACCTATGAACCAGGAGGTCACGGTTTGATACCCAGTCAGGGCACATGCCTGAGTTGTGGGCTCGATCCCCAGTGGGGGGATGTGCAAGAGGCAGCCAATCAATGATTCTCTTCATCACTGATGTTTTCTATGTCTCTCTCTCCCTCTCCCTTCCTCTCTGAAATCAATACAAATATATATTTTTTAAAAAATAAAAATAAAGTGAGCCATTTCAAACTATATGAGCAGCAACACTACCACCCCCCCACCCCCCCGCCCCTATGTGAGATCCTTTGGTAGCACAGTTAATTGCAAGCTAGAAATAGAAAATTGTTCTTGATGCCAGCAAGGCACAATCACTTTTCAAGATGAATAAGACCTCATTTAATCAAGAATGACAATAAACCTGCTCATCTGAATTTTAGATTTTTTTTTTCATACAAAGTCAGTCAACTTCATTATGAAATGCCTTTTGAATGGAGGTACATTCATTTTTCATTTGTAAAACTCCAGTCTTAAGAATAGAATTTTAGTAAGAAGTTTACAAATGTTATTTTCCCCAGGGGCAACATACATTAAATTTGCTTAGCACCTTCTTCTTGAAGATCACCCACCATTTGGGGGTGAGAACATGGACTGACATTATGACTCCCAGGCTCTACTGAGGTGACCTGGATTCAGGAGTCACATGGCCTCTGTGGGTCTCAATACTGACCTGTCAACCAGAGAGGTGTATTGAGTGATTACCTAAATGAAACATTTGTGACTGACATGATGAGTATTGTATAACTACTTCCTGTGACCTGCCAGGGACATTCTTTTTTTTTTTTTAAAGTCCCCTACTATGATTGTATTGTTGTCGATCTCTCCCTTAATATCTTCCAGGAGTTTTTTTATGTATTTGGGTGCTCTTGCATTGAGTGCATATATGTTTATCAGGGTTATATCTTCTTGTTGTATTGATCCCTTTAGTATTATGAAGTGGCCTTCCTTATCTCTTGTTATGGCCTTCACTTTGAGGTCTATTTTGTCCAATATAAGTATTGCTACCCCAGCTTTCTTTAAATTTCCATTTGCCTGAAAGATATTTTTCCATCCCTTCACTTTCAGTCTGTGTGAGTCCCTTCTTCTGAAGTGGGTCTCTTGTAGACAGCAAATGTATGGGTCATGTTTTTTTATCCATTCAGCCACTCAATGTCTTTTGGTTGGAGCATTTAGTCCGTTTACGTTTAAAGTTATTATTGAAAGGTACTTGTTTGTAGCCATTTCTTTTTTTGTGTGGCTATTTTCTTTCTGAGCTTTTTATTTCTTCTTTTTACACCAGTCCCTTTAGCATTCCTTGCATTGCTGGCTTGGTGGTGATAAACTCTCTTAGCCTTTTTTTGTCTGTGAAGCTTCTTATTTCCCCTTCAATTTTGAATGATAGTCTTGCTGGATAGAGTATTCTTGGATTCAGTCCTTTGCTTTGCATCACTTTGTATATTTCTGTCCATTATTTTCTGGCCTGATGTGTTCTGTTGAGAAATCATTTGATAATCTAATGGGAGATCCCTTGAATGTAACTTTCCGTCTCTCTCTTGCACCTGTAAGATTCTCTCTTTGTCCTGAACATTTGCGATGGTAATTATGATGTGTCTTGGTGTGGGTCTTTTCGGGTTCACCTTGTTTGAGACTCTCTGTGCTTGTGTGACGTTTTTCTTCCCCACCTCTGGGAAGTTTTCTGATATTATTTCTTCCAATAGGTTTTCTAACCCTTGATCCTCTTTCTGTTGTTCTGGCACCCCTATTATTCGTACGTTGTTTCGTTTCATATTGTCCCAAAGCTCCCTTAGGCTCTCCTCCTGTCTTTTAATTTTTTTCTCCAATTGCTGTTCAGTTTGGGTGTGTTTTGTTTCCCTGTCTTCTAATTCGCTAATTCGGTCCTCCGCTTCTCCTAGTCTACTGTTGAAACTTTCAATGGTGTTTTTTATTGCAGCTATATCACTCTTCATTTCTTCTTTGTTCTTACATAATTTATTAATTTTTTCATCTGTTTCTTCTTGCTTCTTGCATAAGTTGTTGATTTTTTCCTCCATCCGGTTTATGCACTCTAGGACCCTTAATCTGAATTCTTTTTCTGTCATGTTGCATGCCTCTGTATCACTTAGCTGCTTTTTTGGCAAGTCCTCCTTTTCTTTCCTTTGGGGGTTTCTCTGTCTACCCATGTTTGATCGTACCGCCATATCTAGATGTTGAGTCATTCAGTGGCTGCTCCTTGGGTGGCAGTGGCTCCTCCGGCTGCGGTTGCTCCTCAGGCGGTTGTGGTAGCAGCTGCTCCTCAGTTGGTAGCAGCTCCTCTGGTGGGTGCTGTTCACAGTTGTGGTGGCTCCTCTGGCTGGTGGAGGGAGGCTTCACACACAGCTGCTGTTCCTCAGAAAGAGGGTGTGGTGATCAGGAGGCTTCTGTTCCTTGGATGGGGGCAGGCTACACAAGCACAGGGACATTCTTAATGACCAATCTGTAGAAGTGTTCTCAGGAGCCCTAGGTTTCCAACCTTTATTCCCAATACGAGTTTATCTTAGTGTATTCATACTGGAGGTCAATGGACTTACAAACCTTTTCAGTTTCTCACTTTGAGAAAATGAAATAGTCTGGATTTCACTACATCAAGGTCAAAAATTTCCACAGTACCTTAAATAAATGTACTCTGGAAATTCTTTCCAAAATACAGATCTTTGCTGTCTACTGATTGCCAACTAAAACAATAACACTGGACTGAAAACATCTCATGGACACCATTCTGGGAGTCGACATTTAAAGAGAAAAGTTTCCAACTTCCTTAGGTTGAAAAAAAAGTTTCCACAATTTTCAAAACACTCTCAAAACATCTTAGTATTTCAAATAACTTTGCTTCAGGGAGTAAACCAGCTACTTTTAAGTTTTTTCTTGAGCAATCTTTTTTAAAATATAAGATTTTCTCTATTTAATCCTTGGGAACAAGAATTAAAATGACTTTCAAACAGCAATGCATCAACAATTAAAAATAAGACACCATTTTTCTTTAATAGGTTAACATTCTATCAATAAGACAATCTGATTTCTCTATTTCTAAACAAATATTTAATAAGAAGCTTCTCTCTCCCTCTCCCTGCCTTTTTTCCTTTTCATGTCTTCTCCCACACCCCGATGCAGGGTCCACACCCCGATGCAGGGTTTTACCATTTCACAGCTTTTAACTGATCTTCCTATTGCCTTCCTGTCTCTTCCCCCAATTCCTACCTTTTTTTTCTTTTTATCCATCCTGTACCTGATTTATTAAGCCTGGTATTCAAATAATTTCACAATTCTGTATCAATACATACCTCTCCCGCCTTCTCAGACATGACTCCCCTACCTCAGCCTCCCCTCCATCCAGCACTTTACCTTCTCTGCAAACATGCCACGTGCATTCTGTTGCTGCTCATGCTTCTCCAACTCAGCTTCCCGTTGTGATCAAAACAAAATCCCAAATCCTTACCATATGCATAAAGACCCTCCATGTGGGAACTGGCCCTGGCTGGCTCCCTCACACCATGTCCTTCCACTTCCCCCACTTTTTATTATCTCCAGCCATGCTAACCTTTCTCCAACCACCTCAAATATGCTAAATTCATCTGTCAGTCAGGCCTTTACACTGCTCCACCTTCTGCTTGGAAGGCTCTGACTACCTTTGTTAAAAGCAACATCTCTCCCATAAGTCATTCTATCACTTTAGTCAATTTTATCATTTTTACAGCCCTAATGAGAGCTTATTTATTTGTGTGTTTACTGTCTATCTGCCCCCACAAGAACCTTAGTTCCAAGAGGGCTATTTTACTTGCTGCTGTATCTCAGTGCCTAGACTCGGTAACTCTGCCTTTCAGAAATAAAATTTTTTTCCTGAAAATGATTGATACTTATTCTGGATTACTAATGCTAGAAATATATATATATATCTAGCCGTCGATTGGGAATCAAACCCACAATCCTCAGTGCACAGGGTGATGCTCTAAACACTGAGTAACACTGGCCTGGGCAGAATCATCTTTTAGATAATTTTATGGAAGACAGGTTTGCTACTGCCTAGATTAGTGTTTCCACATAGCAGATGCTTTAACATTTGCTGACTGACTAATCCTAATCCTACTGGAATTTTCTCCTCTACCTTCAAGAATCCTACTCATCCTTTAAAACTCACATCCAATGTGATGTCCTCAGTAGGGTGTTTATGTCCTTATAACCACTGTCTAAGGTTCAGATCAATTAAGCTACTGAGCACCTACTACAGAACAGGTACCTGCTAGTCGGTGGTGGCAAAACAATCAACCGCCCTTGTGGCATTTGCAATCTAATGAAATTTTATAAAATGAAGTGGTTTCTTCATCATCGAACTCCTGTGGTAATTAGACTGTACAATTAATGTGATAATGAGTCACGATGTGCCTTGTAGCATTTCTCCTACTGTACCCTGCTGTCACCCAGGAATGCAGACTATATGCTGAGAGAGCCATGCCGTGCCTCCCCAGGCCTTCATCTGCTCTTCTGTGGACCCTCACATATCTGAGGCATGGAAAGTAAAAGGTTAGAGGCCAAGAATCCCATTCTTTTCCCAGTGTTGGACTCTATATGAAAGAAATTTACATGAGTGCTCTTTATAAGAAAATTCAGATTTGGAATGTTAAAGTGTGTGTTTTGATAATAATAATGTTTTCTGAATAAGCTATATTTGCATGGCAAATATGATGAAATTAAATGATAGATATGGCCCTAACCAGTTTGGCTCAGTGGATAGAACATCAGCCTGTGGACTGAAGGGTCCCAGGTTCGATTCCGGTCAAGGGCATGTACCTTGGTTGCGGGCACATCCTCAGTAGGAGGTGTGCAGGAGGCAGCTGATCTATGTTTCTCTCTCATTGATGTTTCTAACTCTCTATCCCTCTCCCATCCTCTCTGTAAAAATCAGTAAAATATATTTTTAAAATCATAAAAAATAAATAATAGATATGAAAATGCTTTGCAAAGTACTTTATGTGTGTAAAACATAATTCCTGTGTTATTTCAGTATTCAAAGATCTAACCATTTGCTACCCAAATAGACTATAAATTTTTGAGGTTAGGAATCACTTATTACATTTCTTTTTTCCTTCCAAGACACGTAAAAAAAGAACCTTTGTTAATAACAGTTAAGATTTCAGATAGCTACTATAAATTCTTAGACTCGGTAACTTTGCCTTTCAGAAATAACATTTTTTATTCTGAAAATGATCGATACTTATTCTGGATTACTAATGTTAGACATCATTTAAATAATTCGAGAGACGACAGGTTTGCTACTGTCATTAAGAAGAGTGTTTTAGGCCCTGACTGGTTTGGCTCAGTGGATGGAGCGTCGGCCTACGGACTGAAGGATCCCAGGTTGGATTCCCGTCAAGGGCATGTACCTTGATTGCGGGCACATCCCCAGTAGGGGGCGTGCAGGAGGCAGCTGATCGATGTTTCTCTCTCATCGATGTTTCTAGCTCTCTACACCTCTCCCTTCCCCTCTGTAAAAAATCAATAAAATATATTGAAGAAAAAAAAAGAAGAAGAGTGTTTTAGGAGAAACCAAGATGGCGGCATAGGTAAACACCGGAAATTGCTGTCTTGCACAACCACTTCAAAAATACAACTAAAAGACAAAAGAAACATCATCCAGAACCACAGGAAGGCTGGCTGAGTGGAAATTCTATAACTAGAAGAAAAGAGAAAAGCACACTGAGACTCAGAGGAGGTGCGGAAGTAAAGTACAGAGGGAAGGAGGTGCATGTGAAAAGGGCTGACAACTGAGGACATGGTTGTCTTTTTCAATCGGGAGGGAGTCTCAAGCTAACGACTGCTCTGAACTCCAGTTCTAGGCGAGTCTCTGGGGACCCAGAGTCATATGGGGAAAAACTGGACTGTCTGGCATTGGTCGGAACTTGAAGACGGCTTAATCTCAGAGGTGCTTGCAGTGATTACCGGGATACTGAGACCCGGGGCCTCTTAGGGCAGGGCTAAGGATCAGCCATAGCTGTTTGCTCTGCCCTGTTGATTCCCTGAGACCTCGCCCCACCCAAGCTGTGGGCAGAGGCTTTTGCATATGAAAGGCCTGGCCCTTTGCAATCTGAGAATTACCTAACAAACTGCAGCTGAGTCAGAGAGGCCCAGAACATCCAAAAGAAGGCCCAAGGTCCCACAGCAGCTTGCATTGCTTCACAGCTGGGCCTCATCTGGACATCTCCAAACTCCAAACAAAGAAGAGGAATCTGCAGATCTCTCCATAGCTCCTGCTGGGTAGCCTCAGGAAGAAGCTAAATTAGCACCTCCTTAGAGATCCAAGAACCAGTGTACCCAGGGGTCAGAGTGGGACCATCCAGATTACAACTCCTCAGATCCATAAGGGACACACTCAGGGGGCAGACTCAGTGAGCACCAAAGCCCCACTGAAGCAAGTCTTGCCCCATAAGGGTGTCTTCAGCACAGAAGTTCTCCCACTGCAGACACAGCTGATTCTCACAGCCAATTGGCCTGGAGGTCAATTCCTCCCAGTGATACCTACAACAATCAAGGCTTAACTACAATAAGACTGTGCACAAAACCCACATAGGGGTGTACCAAGAGTGTCCACCTCAGGTAATTGGGGAGGCTGAGCCACTGGGCCCTATAGGACACCTAGCACACAAAACCACGCTACCAATACAGGGAAGCATAAAAAATGCGGAGAAAAAGAAACAGGTCACAAATGACAGAAATGGAGGAAAGCAAACAACTGGATATAGAGTTCAAAACCACAGTTATAAGGTTTGTCAAGAATTTTCTAGAAACCGCCGATAAATTTAGTGAGACCCTGGAGGATATGAAAAAAGACCAACTAGAAATTAAGCATACACTGACTGAAATAAAGAATTATATACAGAGATCCAACAGCAGACAAGAGGATCCCAAGAATCAAGTCAAAGATTTGAAATACGAAGAAGCAAAAAATACCCAATCGGAAAAGCAAAAAGAAAAAAGAATCCAAAAATATGAAGATAGTGTAAGGAGCCTCTGGGACAACTTCAAGCGTACCAACATCCAAATTATTGGGGTGCCAGAAGAAGAGAGAGAGCAAGATATTGAAAACCTATTTGAAGAAACAATGACAGAAAACTTCCCCTACCTGGTGAAAGGAATAGACTTACAAGTACAGGATGCACAGAGAACCCCAAACAAAAGGAATCCAAAGAGGACCACACCAAGACACATCATAATTAGAATGCCAAAGAGCAAAAGACAAAGAGAGAATCTTAAAAGCAGCAAGAGAAAAACAGTCAGTTACCTACAAGGGAGTATCCATACGACTGTCATCTGATTTCTCAACAGAAACTATGCAGGCCAGAAGGGAGTGGCAAGAAATATTCAAAGTGATTAATAGCAAGAACCTACAACCAAGATTACTTTATCCAGCAAAGCTATCATTCAGAATTGAAGGTCATGCCGAGGCCGGTTTGGCTCAGTGGATGGAACGTCGGCCTGCGGACTGAGGGGTCCCGGGTTCGATTCCGGTCATGGGCATGTACCTGGGTTGCGGGCACATCCCCAGTGGGAGATGTGCAGGAGGTGGCTGATCGATGTTTCTCTCCCATCGATGTTTCTAACTCTCTATCTCTCTCCCTTCCTCTCTGTAAAAAATCAATAAAATATATTAAAAAAAAAAAAAAAAGAATTGAAGGTCAGATAAAGAGCTTCACAGATAAGAAAAAGCTAAAGGAGTTTATCACCACCAAACCAGTATTATATGAAATGCTGAAAGGTATTCTTTAAGAAGAGGAAGAAGAAAAAGGTAAAGATAAAAATTATGAACAGCAGATACATATCTTTCAACAAGTGAATCTAAAAATCAAGTGAATAAAAAATCTGGTGAACAGAGTAAACTGGTGAATATAATAGAACCAGGTGCATAGAAAGGGAGTGGACTAACAATTCTTGGGGGGAAATGGGTGTGGGGGTGCAGGAAGAGACTGGACAAAAATCGTACACCTATGGATGAGGACAGTGGGAGGGGTAAGGGCAGAGGGTGCGGTGGGAACTGGGTGGAGGAGAGCTATGGGGGTTAAAAAGAGGAACAACTATAATAATCTGAACAATAAAGATTTAATTAAAAAAAATTCCATAATTTTGACGTATGTAAAAAAAAAAAAAAAAACCAATGAGGAAAGCACGGGGGTCCTAGATTAATGAAAGGTCCAGTTAGAACGGGTCAGGTTCAAACAAGGAACTGCAGCATATATAAACCGAGACAAAGGTACATGAGGCAGGATTTTTTTTTTATTTTTCCCATTAGAGCGAGCGAGCAGGCTTTTCCCATTTGGGGGCCCCTTCCCAGGAGGTCCCCTTTGGGGACACCTCTGCCCCGACTGAGTTGGTGTATGCTTCCAATAAACTTCTACATTTTATTAAAAAAAAAAAGAAGAGTGTTTTAATTTTAAACTAGAAAGAAAACCAAGTTATTTACCTCAATTTTATTCTCTCTAGAAATAGCAAAAGAACAAAGATTCACAGAGAAGAATTTAAGCACAAAAACTTTTAAACCATAGAACGATGCTGGATCTTTCTTAAAAATTATTTTTATATATTTTTATTGATTTCAGAGAGGAAGTGAAAAGGAAAGAGAGATAGAAACATTAATGATGAGAGAGAATCATTGATTGGCTGCCTCCTACACAACTCCTACTGGAGAATGAGCCCACAACCCGGGCATGTGCCCTTGACTGGAATTGAACCTGGGACCCTTCAGTCCGCAGGCTGACACTCTATCCACTGAGCCAAACCGACTAGGGTGATGCTGGATCTTTTAATACATGTAACTGCAGTTTATTTTTCATGTCCAGAAAACACATTCTCCTGAAGAAGCTGTTATAACAGCCACAGTGCTTTGTAGTATCAACTATTAAATGTAAATTGCCACATTAAATCATATGAAAAGTAAAAATAAATTAATGTAAACACAGCATCACCAGAACAGCTTATCCATCTTCTATGTTTGAACAGGATGCATAATCTTTTCACCAAAACCACTAACGTAAACATGGCACAAGGAAAGCATGAATTCCTTACATTTCCTAATCTGAATTTTTATTAATCCACATTAATCTGTCACGATAACTTATATTAATTTTCTTTTTTTAAAGTAGGTGCTTAAAAAAAAGAAATGAAGAAAAAATAAAAATGAGGAGATTAAGGCCTGGCTGGCATGGCTCAGTGGTTGAGTATCGACCTATGAACCAGGAGGTCAAAGTTCAATTCCCAGCCAGGGCACATGCCCAGGTTGCAGGCTTTATTCCCAGTGAGGGGTTTACAGGCAGCAGCAGATCAATGATACTCTCTCATCACTGATGTTTCTCTCTCTCCCCCTTCCTCTCTGAAATCAATAAAAATATTTTTTAAATGAGGAGCTTAAGACATAATATTTGAAATAAATCAAAAATCTCATTTCTCTTTCATGTGTTTCTTTCATAAGTAGTGGTTCCTTCTTAACTGAGTTGTGTAATAGTTCATTGGTAAGCTCACTGAAAAGATCAGTGATCTGGAAGTTACTTTTAGCTTTTAGAATAAAAAGTTGATTTCATTGAAACAGTAATCAAAAAGCTTCCAGCAAACAAAAGCCCTGGACCAGATGGCTTCACAGGGGAGTTTTACCAAACATTCAAAGGAGAACTAAAACCAATCCTTCTCAGACTATTCAAAAAAATTCAAGAGGAAGGCACACTTCCAAGCTCATTCTATGAAGCCAGCATCACCCTAAAACCAAAACCAGGTAAAGACAAGACAATGAAAGAGAATTACAGGCCAATATCCCTCATGAACATAGATGCCAAAATCCTCAACAAAATTCTAGCAAACCGGATCCAGCATTACATTAGAAAGATCATACACCATGACCAAGTGGGATTTATTACAGGAATGCAAGGATGGTACAATATCTGCAAATTAATAAACGTGATACATCACATAAACAAATTGAGAGACAAAAAAAAAAATCACATAATCATATCAATTGATGCAGAAAAGGCATTTGAGAAAGTCCAACACCCTTTTCTGATAAAAATGCTCAGCAAAGTGGGAATAGAAGGATCATACCTCAACATAATAAAAGCCCTGTATCACAAGCCTATAGCCAACATCACACTCAATGGGCAAAAACTAAAACCATTTCCCTTAAGAACAGGAACAAGACAGGGATGCCTGCTTTCACCACTCCTGTTCGACATAGTTCTGGAAGTGCTACCCAAAGCGATCAGACAAGAAGAAGAAATAAAAGGCATCCAAATTGGAAAAGAAGAAGTAAAATTATCATTATTCACAGTTGACATGATACTGTACATTGAAAACACTAAAGCCTGCGGACTGAAAGGTCCCAGGTTCGATTCTGGTCAAGGGCATGTACCTGGGTTGCGGGCACATCCCCAGTAGGAGATGTGCAGGAGGCAGCTGATCGATGTTTCTCTCTCATTGATGTTTCTAACTCTCTATCTCTCTCCCTTCCTCTCTGTAAAAATCAATAAAATGTAAAAACAAACCAACAAAAAAACCCTAAAGCCTCCATAAAAAAATTATTAGACTTAATAAATGAATTCGGCAATGTAGTAGGATACAAAATTAATGCCAAGAAATCTACAGCATTTTTATACACCAATAGTGAACTTACAGAAAGAGAGATTAAAAAACAATCCCATTTATTATTGCACAAAAAAATTAAGATACCTAGGAATGAACTTAACTAAGTAGGTAAAGGACCTCTACTCAGAAAACTACAGGACATTGAAAAAAGAGATAGAGGAAGACATAAACAGATGGAAGAACATACCGTGTTCATGGATTGGTAGAATCAACATCATTAAAATGTCCATACTACCCAAAGCAATCTATAGATTCAATGCACTCCCCATTAAAATACCAACAGCATAGTTCATAGATCTAGAAAGAGCTCTCTAAAAATTCATCTGGAATAAAAATGACCCCGAATAGCTGCTGCAATCCTGAGAAAGAAGAACAAAGTAGGAGGAATCTCAACACCAGATATCAGGCTGTATTACAAAGCCATTGTTCTCAAAACTACGTGGTATTGGCACAAGAACAGACATATAGATCAATGGAATAGAATAGATAGCCCAGAAATCGACCCGAACCAATATGCTCAATTAATATCTGACAAAGGAGGCAAGAACATACAATGGAGTCAAGACAGTCTCTTCAATAAATGGTGTTGGGAAAATTGGATAGATACATGCAAAAAAATGAAACTAGATCACCAACTTACACCATACACAAAAATAAACTCAAAATGGATAAAGGACTTAAATGTAAGATGGGAAACCATAAAAATACTAAAGGAATCCAAAGGCAACAAAATCTCAGACATATGCCAAAGCAATTTCTTCACCGATACCGCTCCTAGGGCATTGGAAACTAAAGAGAAAATAAACAAATGGGACTATATCAAAATAAAAAGCTTCTGCACAGCAAAAGAAACCATCAACAAAACAACAAGAAAACCCACTGCATAGGAGAACATACTTGCCAATGATATCTCCGGTAAGGGTTTAATCTCCAACATATAAAGGGAACTTATATAAAGGGAACAACTTAAGAAAAGAAAGACAAACAACCCAATCAAAAAATGGGCAATTGATCTAAATAGACACTTTTCAAAAGAGGACATAAGGAAGGTCAAGAGACATGAAAACATGCTCAAAGTCACTAATCATCCAAGAAATGCAAATCAAAACAACAATGAGGTACCATCTCACACCTGTCAGAATGGCTATCATCAACAAATCAACAAATGACAAATGCTGGCGAGGATGTGGAGAAAAAGGAATCCTTCTGCACTGCTGGTGGGAATGCAGACTCATGCAGCCACTATGGAAGAGAGTATGGAGTTTCCTCAGAAAACTAAAAATGGAACTCCCATTTGACCCAGTGATCCCACTTCTAGGAATATATCCCAAGGAATTAAAAACACCAATCAGAAAGGATATATGCACCCCTGTGTTCATAGCAGCACAATTTACAATAGCTAAGATGTGGAAACAGCCTAAGTGCTCATCAGCAGATGAGTGGGTTAAAAAACTGTGGTACATCTATACAATGGAATACTATGCTGCTATAAAAAGGAAGGAACTCCTACCATTTGCAACAGCATGGATGGAGCTGGAGAGCATTGTGTTAAGTGAAATAAGTCAGTCCGAGAAAGATAATTATCACATGATCTCACTCATTTGTGGATTATAATGAACAACATAAACCAATGAACAAAAACAGATCTAGAGACAGAGAAGCATTGATTAGATGCTCAAACCTCAGAGGGAAGGTAGGGGAGGGTGGGGGTAAGGAGAACAGATTAGCCAAAGGACTTGTATGCATGCACATAAGCATAAGTAATGGACACAGACAACAGGGGTGAGCGCGAGGGCAGGACTGTGGGGGGTTGGGGGGACAATGGGGGAATATGGACACATTTGTAATACCTTAATCAATAAAGAAAAAGAAAAAGAAAAAAAGTTGATTTCATTACTGACCGTACCTTGTCAGAACCATCCAAACTAGCTCTCTAAAATGAGTCAGCTGTAGTCAGCTTCAATTAGAAGTGTTCCTTCCACTGGTCCATTAAGTTCAAAGAAGACTTGGCAGATGACAATGGGAATTCTATCTAATTTATGTGTAATGAAGGAAGTTTAGGCAATGATTAAGACACTCAATGATGGTGGCATGTAGGGAGGAATAAGCAAAGGCAATGTTAGATATTACAGCAGGGCAAAAAACTAGAGGTGTTTCTTTATTTTTTGCTTTTCTCAAAAACAAATAATAAAAATACAGATTTTGGATCAATGATTTTTAAAATCTTGCCAAAGTATATGTGCTAACAGAGAAAGAGCCAGGGCAGCTGCCGGCACCCCAGGACTCTGCAATCACACATCAACAGGCAGAGACTTACTGTGACCGCATGGGCTTAACTATTAACAAAGAAAGGCGTTTAAAAGTTTCTACCCAGGGAGAAAATGGCGGCGGTATAGACGAACGTGTCCCATGCCTTGTCCTGAAGCAGATAGGGTGAGCACCTGAACCGAGTAACAGAAACGGCTGGCTCAGCTGCGGAGTCCACGCCATCTTGAGTGACTGTTTTCGGAAGCGTATACATCCAGAGACCCTGCAACCACGGCATCCAGGAATCGGCTACTGACCCAGAAACACTGGATCTAAAGCAGCGTGAGTACGTGGACTCAGATGAGCCCTGCTCCTCCTCACAGAAAGGTCCGATTTCACCTTGATAAGGGTGCGGTTTGCAATTCAGGTTGGAGAGAGGAACGCGCGCAGGGGTAGTCTGCGCCCCACAAGATCTGCAGCCGTTGGGGCCAGCATAATCCCGAGTGCGAAGGGGTCTCACAGGGCTGCCGCCAGAAGGGGATGCTAAAAATAAGCCCATAGCTGGACTGGGTGCAAAAAGGCAGCCTCGGATTTTGCCAGTGTACTGGCTGCTTAGTGCCAGAGGAGAGAGGACGTGGGAAAGAGACTGCGCACAGAGCTGGACGGTGGAGGGTTGCAAGAGCTCGTACACCTCCTCAGGCCCTTTTTATTTTTCCTCTCTCCCCCTTAAATCTCTGCGTTTGATTATCAAACCCAATACATAGGATCGCCCAACTGGGGTCACTCGCAGAGACTACGGGCAAAAGTTGTTTTTGTGGAACCTGGGAATCAGAGCTGGGAGTAACAATCAAAAAAACAGCTCTATGGCAGTCAACTCTCCCAAACTACTGGCTAGAGAGGACTTATAGCCTCGGAGGTCAATCCAGAAACACTGCCACCCAGAGGCTGAACTACAAACTGACTCTTCTGTAAACAAATAAAGGCAGGCTGGGAAACAAATACGGCCTGCATTAAAATCAGGACCATGGTTTACAACACAGAAGAACAGTGTATCGCAGGGAACTTCAACACTCTCCTGAATACCTGACAGGACTAAGGCATGTCAAACAGAAGAGTAGAGGAACTGAAGGACCTTCACTACTGCACATTTTTATTTTTATTTATTTTTATATATTTTATTTTATTTTATTTTTTTCAGCTTTTCCTTAAGAAACTGATTTTTTTCTTTTTTCATCACCTGATTTTTACCTTTTTAATTACTACATTTTTATTTTTAACCAATATTATTACTACGACCATTTTACCTTTTTTAAAAGTGTCATCATATTTTCTCTTTATCTTATTTTGGGATTAGTGTTCTAATCTTTTCATCTAGTATTTTCATCTTTCCTTTAGCATCATTTTTACTCTACCTCAACTTTACCTTTACACCAAAACTCTCCTCCTCACTTTTTCCCTTTTGTTGTCCTGTTTCTCTTACCCTATTCCTGCTTTAGATTTTCCCTATTCCTTCTTTTTACCCCATTAAAATTTCACTCTACTTATATATCTAATTTCCAATCCCCTGCTCTAAATCCATATACAACTCTCTCTTTTCTTTCTTCACTATCTAAATTTTTTTTTCCCTCTCTGTCATTTGGTTGTTGTTTACTTGATTGTTCAGTACATTGGGGTTTTTTTTATGCTTGTTTGTGAGATTATTTTGCTTTTTCTTTCTATTTTTCTGTTGTTTTTTTTCTTTTCCATTTTATTTGGGGTTTTTTTTGCTCCTGTTTTCCCTCGCCTCACTTGATATCAATTGTTGTTTGTAGTTTGCATTCTGTTGCTAGAATTTGTTGGGATTAGTGGCTGTTCTATTGGAGTTTTCTCCACATATAAATAGTTTCTTCCCCTCTTCTATTTCATTCTCTTTCTTTTCTCTCTTACTTTTTTTATTCCTTTTCCCAATTTCATTTTTGCACTCCTTTTTTCCTCTTTTTTCTTTTTCTCTTCTTTCTTCCTTATTCCCTAATTCTCTTTGATCTGGTGGTCACCTTTATTTGGGGTTATCAGTATCGTGAATACATTTGTGTTCAGTGCCTTGTGCTTTGTGCCTTGTTGTGTTGCATTTTGTGCCATTAAATCAACGCAGCAGAGAGAGAACTACATAACCAAACACCTGGAAAAGAGAGATCATGGGGAGACAAAGAAAACGCCCACATATGAAAGAAAAACAGGCATCACCAGAAAAGGAAGTAAACGAAATGGAGGCAATGGAGGCAAGCAGCCTGTCAGAGAAAGAATTCAGAGAAATGGCCATAAGGTGGATGGAAAGAATGGAAGACAAATTCAACAATATGTGTAAGAACCAAGAGGAAATGAAGAAGAACCAAGAAGAAATGAAAAATGACATCACGGCTATAAAGAACTCAATAGAAAGCATCAACAGTAGACTAGAAGAAGCAGAGGACCACATCAGTAAGCTAGAAGACAAGGTAGGAAAAAATACCCAAGCAGAGCAGCTTCTAGAAAAAAAAAATTAAAAAACAGGAGGAGAGTCTAAGAGAACTTTGGGACAACACAAAACGAAACACGATCCGCATAATAGGGGTACCTGAAGGAGAGGAAACTGAACAAGGAATAGAAAACCTGTTCAAAAAAATAATGACAGAAAACTTCCCTGATACAGGGAAGAAGAAGCTCACACAAATCCAAGAAGCTCACAGAGTCCCAAACAAAATGAACCCCAAAAGACCGACGCCAAGGCACATCATAATTAAATTGGCAAAGACTAACGACATAGCAAGAATCTTAAAAGTGGCCAGAGAGAGACAAAAAGTTACCTACAAAGGATCTCCCATCAGGCTAGCGACTGATTTCTCAACAGAAACGCATCAGGCAAGAAGGGAATGGAATGAAATATACAAAGTCATGCAAAGGAAGGGTCTGAATCCAAGAATATTGTACCCAGCAAGGCTATCAATCAAAATTGAGGGTGAAATCAAGAGCTTCACGGACAAAAAAGGACTACAGGAATTTATTACCACCAAACCAGCAATGCAAGAAATGCTAAAGGGTCTGCTGTAAAAAGAAAAAATAGGAAACGAAGAAGGAACACAGGGGTAAAGAATAAAAATGGCGACAAGTATCTATCAATAATAACTTTAAATGTAAATGGATTAAATGCCCCAATCAAAAGACATAGGGTAACTGAGTGGATAAGAAAACATGACCCATATATCTGCTGTCTACAGGAAACCCACCTCAGAAAAAAAGACGCACACAGACTGATGGTGAAGGGATGGAAAAAGGTTTTTCAGGCGAATGTAAATGAAAAAAAAGCTGGGGTAGCTATACTTATATCTGACAAATTAGATCTCAAAGTGAAGGACATAAAAAGAGATAAGGAAGGCTACTTCATAATACTAAAGGGATCAATCCAACAAGAAGAAATAACTGGTAAACATATACGCACCCAATATAGGAGCACCCAAATACATAAGAAAACTTCTAGAGGGGATCAAGGGAAACATTGACAGCAATACAATCATAGTAGGGGACTTTAACACCCCACTATCACCATTGGACAAATCCTCTAAACAAAACATCAGCAAAGAAACATCAATCCTAAATGACTCACTAGATCAGATGGAATTAATTGACATCTTCAGAACATTTCATCCCAAAGCCACAGAATATACATTCTTCTCAAGTGCACATGGGTCATTTTCAAAGACAGACCATATATTGGGTCACAGGCAAAGTCTCTTCAAATTCAAGAAGATAGAAATCATATCAAGCATCTTCTCAGATCACAATGGCATAAAACTGGAAATTAACTACAATAAAAACAATCCAAAAAAAATCAAACACACGGAGACTAAATAGCATGCTATTAAACAATGACTGGGTTACCAGAGAGATCAAAGAAGAAATAAAAAACATCATGGAAACAAACGACAATGAAAACACAACAATCTAAAACCTATGGGATATAGCGAAAGCAGTCTTGAGAGGGAAGTTCATAGCTCTACAAGACTACTGAAAAAAACAAGAAACAATGATAATAAATTACTTAACCCTACAACTCAAAGAGTTCGAAAGAGAGCAACAAGAAAAGCCCAGTGTAAGTAGAAGGAAAGAAAGAATAAAGATCAGAGCAGAGATAAACAACATAGAGACAAAAAAAAAACACAATACAAAAGATCAACAAAACCAAGAGCTGTTTCTTTGAAAGGATAAACAAGATTGATGAACCTCTAGCCAGGCTCACCAAGAAACAAAGAGAGAGGACCCAAATAAACAAAACCAGAAATGAAAGAGGAGAAATAACAACAGACCCCACAGAAATACAAAGGATTGTTAAAAAATACTATGAACAACTCTACTCCAACAAGCTAGACAACCTGGAGGAAATGGGCATATTCCTAGAAAAATACAACCTCCCAAAACTTAATCAGGAAGAATCTAAAATCTCAATAGGCCAATAACTATGGAAGAAATTGAAGCAATAATCAAAAAGCTTCCAGCAAACAAAAGCCCGGGGCCAGACGGCTTCACAGGGGAGTTTTACCAAACATTCAAGGAAGAACTAAAACATATCCTCCTCAGACTATTCCAAAAAATTCAAGAGGAAGGAACACTTCCAAGCTCATCTATGAAGCCGGCATCACCCTAATACCAAAACCAGATAAAGACGACACAATGAAAGAGAATTACAGTGGAGCCTTGACTTACGAGTGTCCCGACTAACGAGTTTTTTCAGATACCAGCTGCCTCTTGGCCAATTTTTTGCATTGAGATGGTAATTTGAGTTAACGAGCTCCTTAATGAGCTTGGTCTCGGAACGAATTAAACTCGTAAGTCAAGGCCCCACTGTACAGGCCAATATCCTCATGGACATAGATGCCAAAATCCTCAACAAAGTCCTAGCAAATCGGATCCAGCAGTACATCAGAAAGATCATACACCATGACCAAGTAGGATTTATACCAGGGATGCAAGGATGGTACAATATCCGCAAATCAATAAACGTAATACATCACTTAAACAAATTGAGAGATAAAAACCACATAGTCATATGAATTGATGCAGAAAAAGCATTTGACAAAATCCAACACCCTTTCTTGATAACAACTCTCAGCAAGATGGGAATAGAAGGATCATACCTCAACATAATAAAAGCTATATATGACAAACCCACAGCCAACATCATAATCAATGGGCAAAAACTAAAACCATTTCCCCTGAGAACAGGAACAAGACAGGGATGCCCCCTCTCACCACTCCTGTTCAACATATTACTGGAAGTACTAGCCATTGCGATCAGACAAGAAGAAGAAATAAAAGGCATCCAAATTGGAAAAGAAGAAGTAAAACTGTCCTTATTCGCAGATGACATGATACTGTACATAGAAAACCCTAAAGACGCCATCAAAAAATTATTAGAGTTAATAAATGAATTCGGCAATGTAGCAGGATACAAAATTAATGCCAGGAAATCTAAGGCATTTCTTTACACCAATAGTGAACTTACAGAAAGGGAGACTAAAAAAGCAATCCCATTTACCATCGCACCAAAAAAATTAAGATACCTAGGAATAAACTTAAGGAGGTAAAAGACTTACATGTGAAAAACTACAGGACACTGAAAAAAGAGATAGAGGAAGACATAAACAGATGGGAGAACATACCGTGTTCATTGATTGGTAGAATCAAGATCATCAAAATGTCCATATTACCCAAAGCAATCTATAGATTTAATGCAATCCCCATTAAATTACCAACGGCATATTTCACAGATCTAGAACAAACGCTCCAACAATTCATCTGGAATAAAAAAAAAACCTCGAATAGCTGCAGCAATCCTGAGAAAGAAGAACAAAGTAGGTGGAATCTCAATACCAGATATCAAGCTGTATTACAAAGCCACTATTCTTTTTTTTTTTTAATATATTTTATTGATTTTTTACAGAGAGGAAGGGAGAGAGATAGAGAGTTAGAAACATTGATGAGAGAGAAACACCGATCAGCTGCCTCCTGCACACCTCCTACTGGGGATGTGCCCGCAACCAAGGTACATGCCCTTGACCGGAATCGAACCTGAACCTTTCAGTCTGCAGGCCGATGGTCTATCCACTGAGCCAAACCGGTTACGGCCAAAGCCACTATTCTTAAAACAGCATGGTACTGGCACAAGAACAGACATATAGATCAATGGGATAGAATAAAGAACCCAGAAATCGACCCAAACCTCTATGCCCAAGTAATATTCGGCAAAGGAGGCAAGAGCATACAATGGAGTCAAGACAGTCTCTTCAATAAATGGTGTTGGGAAAATTGGACAGATACATGCAAAAAGATGAAACTAGACCACCATACACAAAAATAAACTCAAATGGATAAAAGGCTTAAACGAAAGACGGAAACCATAAAAATACTAGAGGAATCCACAGGCAGCGAAATCGCAAACATATGCCGAAGGAATTTCTTCTCTGATACTGCTCCTATGGCAATGGAAACTAAAGAGAAAATAAACAAATGGGACTACATCAAAATAAAAAGCTTTTGCACAGCAAAGGAAACCACCAACAAAACAACAAGAAGGCCCACTGCATTGGAGAACATATTTGCCAATGATATCAGTGATAAGGGTTTAATCGCCAACATTTACAGGGAACTCATGCAACTTAACAGTAGGAAGATAAAAAATCCAATCAAAAAAATGGGCAATGGATCTAGATAGACACTTTTTTAAAGAGGACATACAGAAGGCCGAAAGACATATGAAAACATGCTCAAAGTCACTAATTATACGAGAGATGCAAATCAAAACAACAATGCAGTATCATCTCACACCTGCCAGGATGGCTATCATCAACAAATCAACAAACAACAAGTGTTGGAGAGGATGTGGAGAAAAAGGAATCCTTCTGCACTGCTGGTGGGAATGCAGACTGGTGCAGCCACTGTGGAGAACAGTATGGAGTTTCCTCAGAAAACTAAAAATGGAAATCCCATTTGAACCAGTGATCCCACTTCTAGGAATATATCCCAAGAAACCATAAACACCAATCAGAAAGGATATATGCAACCCTCTGTTCATAGCAGCACCATTCACCATCGCTAAGATTTGGAAACAGCCTAAGTGCCCATCAGCAGATGAGTGGATTAGAAAACCTGTGGTACACCTACACAGTGGAATACTATGCTGCCATAAAAAAGAAGGAACTCTTGCCATTTGCAACAGCATGGATGGAACTGGAGAGCATTATGCTAAGTGAAATTAACCAGTCAGAGAAAGATAAATACCACATGATCTCACTCATTTGTGGAATATAGAGAACTACATAGACTGATGAACAGGGACAGATCCAAAGACAGAGAAACAGCGATCAGACTATCAATCCCCAGAGGGAAAGTAGGGGAGGGAGGGGGTAAGGGGAAGAGATCAACCAAGGGAATTGTATGCATGCATATAAGCCAAACCAATGGACATGGACAACAGGGGGATGAGAACATGAGGGGGGGGGGTGTAATGGGGAGATGAGGACACATTTGTAATACCTTAACCAATAAAGAAATTTAAAAAATGTTTCTACCCAAATACTTGTCGGAAGAGTGCCAAACTTCAGTTATCACTGACCAGTGCCTTTTACTTTGCTTTCTCAATGCAAAAACTAAAATCTATGCAAAGTTCCCTAAATCAAAATGGTTCTAAATTCAAAATCAAGAACCAAGGAACCATTAAAAAAATCTTAACCTTTGGTCATTGGAGAGAGACTAAAACTATAGAAGCAATAGAGGGCCTTCTTTTGACTCAATACCCTAATCAGGAGTCCAAAGATTCCTATAACACTGTGGTAGGCTAAATAATAGTCATCCCCCTCCCCTTTCTCCCCTCCCCTCCCCTCCCCAAAGCACCCATGCCCTAACCCATGGAATCTGTGAATGAATGTGGTACCTAAGTAGTAAAAGGGACTTCTGCAGACATGATTAGATTACGGATCTGGAGATAGGGAGAGAGCCTGGATTATGCAGGAGGGTCCAATGGAATCACAAGAGACCATACAAGAGAAAAGTAGGAGGATCAGAGTAGGAGTGGGAAATGTGACACTGGAAGCAAGGTGGAGTGAGGTGTGGAAGGGGCGAAAGCCAGGAACGCAGGGCCTCTAAGAGATGGGAAAGCAAGCAGACAGCCTCCAGAGCCCCAGCACCTTACTTTAGCCTTGAAGACATTTCAGATTTCTGACCTCCAAAACAGTGAGATAGTACATTGGTGTTGTTCAAGCCATGAAGTTGGTGGTAATTTGTTATAGCAACAATGGGAATTTACAATGAATAATTACAAAAAAAAAAAAAAGTCTTGAAACTGCCAGGCCTTCCCATGCTACTTACCTCTGTGGGAACTATTAGCATCTGGAGAGTTTTGGAGAATATAAGACAGACTCAAGGCAAAGGAACACATGACCTTGTGTAAGAGAAAGAGAGCATAAATTCCTACCGACAATACACTGAGCAAGTGCAGGTCTCAGAGAACTTGGAGCTGGTGAAAGCTTTAAACAAGACTGCACCGTCAGCCTGACAGACACATACAGAGCGAAGACGCTCTAGCGGTACACAAAAGAAACCCTTCGAAGAATCACCAACTACAAGGGTACACGTGGGCACTCTGACCTGTGATAGAGGATGTAAAAAGCTGAGCTCGCCCTAACTGGTTTGGCTCAGTGGATAGAGCGTCAGCCTGAGGACTCAAGGGTTCCAGGTTTGATTCCGGTTAAGGGCATGTACCTTGGTTGCGGGCACATCCCTAGTAAGGGGTGTGCAGAAGGCAGCTGATCGATGTTTCTCTCTCATCGATGTTTCTAACTCTCTATTCCCTCTCCTTTCTTCTCTGTAAAAAAAATAAATAAAATATATTAAAAAAAAAAAAGCTGAGCTCTCCCTCCTGCCCTGCCGACGAGGGATCTCTGCAGAACTGCTCTCCGCCGGGATTTCAAGGCTACTGTTTTCTAGTTACACTGCAGTGTTCCATATGTGACTCCCTTCCTTCGCTCTGGGAGACTGGGGGGGTGGGGGAGCACACCATGCAATCCTAAAAACCGTTAGAAAACAAAAACGGTTTCTTTTCACATTTATAGTTCCTATTTGACATCTGCAGTCACTTCCTCACATCAGTAGTGGTGGGCGTGGATTGGTTAGCAATGCTGAGCGCTTACTGAAGCTGAAGTCTAGGTAGACTGAGGCAGGGAGAGTGCCTCTGGGGCTCTGCCAGATGAGATGAGTGAAATCGGAGGAACCAGGGACTGCCTTTAAACCGCTGCCCGGTCGGTTCTCCCTAAACCACCATGAACCGCCGTCTTTAGGTTAGGCATGCTCTGTATCAGGAGCACCATAAACCCACCTTCTCAGTGAAGCTGAGAGGCACAAAATTTCAGCAGTTTTTTTTCCTATTTTTCTATGTTTTATTCCTTATTATTTAAAAGGGACTGGTCAACCAAAATAAAACTTTAACAGTACCCCTTTCCTTCTTTCCTCCCAGCAAATAACATAAATGTATTTTGGAAATTTATCAGTTTTCAAGCCACACACACAAAACCCCTTTATTTTCACAATATTTCTTTCTGAATGGATGGAAATAGACAATCCCTTGCTTCAAGAATCTTGAAGGAAAAGCTCCTTTGTTCTTATATCACATCCTCAGCATGCCCCTCACCTGCTATTTTGATATTCAGATTGGCGTCCAGAAGCAAATTCTCAGCTTTTAGATCACGATGAACTATGTTCCGACAGTGACAAAAAAAGACAGCGGCGACGATCTGCTTGAACTTCCGACGGGCCTCCTTCTCTGCCATCCTGCCATGGGCCACCAGGTGGTCTGGGTGAGGAAGAACAGAGTCAGTTCTCATGTGGACACTGGGGTCATTTCAAAAGGCAGATGTAAGGAGGGTGCAGAGGGAGCCCACCAAACAAATGAGCTGAAAGAAGTAAAATAAAAAACAGAAGACAACCCACTTACAGTCCTGGTTTGTATCTATAAAAAGTCATTAGTAATCAGTACCCAAACTATTTTAAGTAAAAATCCTGTTATATACATATGCCCAAAAATGTACTTGCTTTCCCACAAAAAAAAAGAGTTCTAAGAGTCATATGGTATTTTTCAAGGATCATAGCACTTAACACCTTCCTTTTCTTATCTGCTTTGCAAAATTTACATATGCACAGCAAACGTACACTTGAAGATAAGTATCAGCAATATTTCCTGTGCTAAAGGGTGAGTCAAAAAGGAGAGTTCAATAAACTTTAGGCTCTACTGCTTTCTCAAAGTTTTACAATTTGACATAAAAATATATTTATTTGGTGACTATATTATGTAATGCATAATATACCTGCATCTTTACATCTGCATTTACTGTGCTTAGCAAATATTTTTAAAACTATATTATTAATTTTTACAGATAACATCAATAAAAAAGGTGCATTTTCTACCACTTTAAATGAAATAATTTCACTGGCTATGTTGCTAACTAAGGTATATAGCAAAAGAATTTATGTTATAAACTTTATAGTACTATAAATCTTCTATATTTAAAAATGAAATACCATAAATTTTTAAAGTTCTTTTTCTAGTAGTGGCAGTAGGTTTATATAGAAGCAATGACATACATATTCTTAACCCAGTTCTTCATGTAACCAGCAACATACACAGGTCATGACAGCTGATAGGATCAGAAATATTAGCAATGATACAATTTGCTCTGTTTTAAATTTCTAATAGTTTTATCAGCACTATCCCCAAACCAGCTGATCTAGCTGGAAAAAGGACACATTTGCCACCATAAGCATCTTCACATAGTGGAAAACTGAAAAATTAAACACTATAAATAAATGTGTTATTGTTTATCAGTAGTTATTTTAGTAACTACCCAACTGTTACAGTGCTACTGCAGTCACCAACAGGACCAATCAGGTATATCTTTTCTTCATCACCAAGAGGAAGTCTGGTGTAAAACATATGTACCAATAATGACTGCTAAGACTAAGAGTTTAGGACAGGAAATTGGAGAGGAGCATGAAGAAGGGGAGCTAAATGATAATCCATCTACATAGCAGATTGTCAAATAATTTAAATTCTGACCACAAAGACCATAAAATTTTGGACCAAAAATACAGTAATTATAATAACACTATCTTACAGATCATTTAAATTTTTAAGAAAAACTCTTCAAAGGAATTGTTATAATTGTTAGTGTTATGAATGACCCCCACAGAAGACCTTTGAAGCATTTCCCTCAAAAATAATCATTATTACGACCAAGATTACCAATTGAGTAAAGAAAGAATATACGAAGTCTTCAGCTTAGCAGTTCAGAGGACTAGAATGCAGATGTCTATGGGAGTTAGAGGTGCTGATCACTGAGCTCACACTCTGGCGTTTAGGCTTCTGGTGAGACCTGTCATATGAATTTTAAACACAAAAGTTGTTTCCTAACTAGGGATAGTAACTTAATATAAACTGCTAAAGACCTGGACATCCATCAGATGTACAGCACTGTGTTTTATTTCAAAAAACTATTCTCTAACAGTACCTGCTCCATTGACCCCCTATTTCTCTTAACCCACGGCCTAATTATTCTAATAATATGTTTTAGCTGCTAAACTTTGTCTAATTAAAGAGCTTTGAAGAGACAGCTATTCTTGAGAAACATAAAAATAAACCCTTATGAAGGTTTACCATCAGAAGCTCATTTGGCCAAGCCAACCATTAATTAAAATGCCCAAGAGACATTCGTCTGGCAGTAAATACTAATTACCAGACACATCAAAGAGCTTCTTAAATACAACAGAATGATTTAGTAATTTCCAAAATAAGTGATTTTCTTTTATTAAAAAAACACACAACCTCTTTATATTTTCTAAGTACTTTGTTTTCTTTCTTCCTTTCTTTCTTCCTTTCTTTCTTTCTTTCTTTCTTTCTTTCTTTTTTTTTTAGTACTTTGTTTTTTTTAAATGATTGGAAAGCTCTCAAAATTGTACACAGGCCAGGAGCTCGTGGAATGTAGCTTAGTTTTATCTCTACAATGACACACTGGTTGTCCTTGGGCAAATCATTTATACTGCCAATATCTCTAACTCTTGATCTGCCAAATAGAAATAAATTCTGTTACATGCTATGGACAAAGAAAGGATAGTATATTTGGGTATAAACATGTATTGTGATTTAGAGTTATCATATATGAATGACATAACTTTAAAGACATTTAAAAAGCTATTTTTATTTTTTAAATCTTTATCATGAAAATATTACATATGTCCCACTTTTTCCTCCATTTTCCCCTGCTAGCACGCCCCCGCCCCACCCAGACCTTCACCACACTATTGTCTGTGTCCATGGGTTATGGATATATGCAGACAAGTTCTTTGGTTGATCTCTTCCCACCCACCTACCCACCCCTACCTTCCCTCTGATATTTGACAGTGTGTTTTACGCTATTTTGTAAAGGTATGGGGCAAGACTATACAGAGAATATTTAAGAATTTGATTAAGCCGAAACCGGTTTGGCTCAGTGGATAGAGCGTCGGCCTGGAGACTGAAAGGTCCCAGGTTCGATTCCGGTCAAGGGCATGTACCTGGGTTGCGGGCACATCCCCAGTAGGAGATGTGCAGGAGGCAGCTGATCGATGTTTCTCTCTCATCGATGTTTCTAACTCTCTATCTCTCTCCCTTTCTCTCTGTAAAAAATCAATAAAATATATTTAAAAAAAAAAAAAAAGAATTTGATTAAGAGATCACAAGGTTCTTCAGGATTCTGTAGTGTTTGAAGGTACATCATTTGTCACTGTTACATGACCCTGGTAAAGGTATTTATGATAGCACAGTGGGTAAAGCAGCTTAAACTATATAGTACTTTTTCTAAAGGTACCTACAGAATCCTACAGTTATAAAGAAAATATACAAATCACTTCAAAAAAGTGTTGGCTGCAAACATTCGATGTTTTCTCCCAGCCATTGTATTTATGCTCAAGTTGTCTCCTCCTTGGGAGCACTGTGCTTTCTTCCCAACACAGGGTCATCTTAACGGCGCAACATCATTCAGATTTTAGCCTCTGCGTTTAGTTTTGCCCATCTGATTACCACCACCCTCCCACCCCCATTTCTTGTCCCCTGAGTTGGCTTTTAGCAGAAACTATGGGGCCTGTGGGTGTGCCAGGAAGCCAGTGGCCTGCGTGGTTTTCAGTCCCTGCAGAAACCGCCTCTCAGCTGCCTGTGGACAAATGGCTGCTTATGCTCATGTGTGCTGTATAGGCAGTGAGCAAAAATTCTTCCAGCTCAAACGGGCTATTTTACTCTCAGCAAAGAAACCCAGAGCAGCAGCCCAGACTGCACTTAGCACAGTCACAGCATCTGAATAAATACTAGGGTAATTTCAGAAAGGCAAATGAAACAACATGGCTCCTGAGCCACGCAATATTTAAAGTAAAGTACATTCTGAATCTTGTCAGGATAAACCCCAGCTGCAAGGAGCTCTAAAGAGTTGTTCTGCTTCTAGGCAGCTCAGTGACTAGCTCTCCTAACACTGGGCGAAGTGCCACCCACATCTTCAGTCCCAGACACCCCACATGACCCTGGCTGGCTCCTGTAGTTCCACACTCCCCGATCCCAGTCCAGAATCTTCAATTACATACACGCTGCTGAACAAACTCCCTCACAGTTAAGTTCTTTTCACTGTCAATTAACTACTTATCTATTTAGTTTGCCACTAAACGTAGCAGGTGAATTTAAAGTTTTTCTCTATCACAACTTCACTCCAACCATTTCATCCCCGACCGGATGAGGTAACTCTCAATTAAAAGCAGAAAAAGCTCTCCTATGTTAAGCTCTTATCAAAAGTAAGGAGTCTAAGTTCTCTTTCTCACTTTCCAATCGCCATAAACCACTGGGCACTAGATTTCTTCATTCATTTTTTATCTGCTCTTCCTCACAAAATAAAAAGAAGTTAGTGACACTAAGAGATTTCTCTATCTTCTGAAGGATATTATTCGAAGTGGAGGAAGCAAATTCTGAAGTTTCAAAAGTATTAGCGCACCAGCACGTATAGAGTTTGCTTCAGAATTCACTGTTTGTTATTTTGTCCAATCTGACTCAGGAAGAAATAGCTTGTGGTACATTTAGATTCTAACCTTTCAAAGAGCAAAACTGCACACCAGGCAGTCCTGACTTCCCCCGCCCAGCTTCTGGCGTGTCCGAGGCCCGCCACTAATGAGGTAGTGGTGGGGAGCCAGCACAGCTTTAAGTCACTTTTCCACTAAAAAACAGACAGTGTCTCCATTTGTCTGCTGTCTACAACTCATAACTGATCCAAATCACCAGCTTAAAAAGAAAATACCCTGACAACTTTTCATGATGAAGAAATAACCTCGTCTAGAATAGAGAAAAGGCAACATGTGTGCTAAGCTTAGGGTAGCTACCTGAAAAATTTCTGTAAATTCCAGCTAACCACAGCTAGTACTTCTCTGCTTTGCCACTCTGTCTGTCATTTCTTCTTTCTACACCCATGGAGACAAATTCCTGTTTATCGCACAAATGCTTCTTTCCAAAAGGGCTAGGACAAGGCCAAGAGAACGCAGCTGCCTGGAGCACGTTAAAGAGTGCTCTCACTTTCACATCATGCTGCCCCCAGCCCCTGCAGGCCCCAAGCTGCCATGACTAGAGCAGCGGTTCTCAACCTGTGGGTCGCGACCCCTTTGGGGGTCGAACGACCCTTTCACAGGGGTCGCCTAAGACCATCGGAAAACACATATATAATTACATATTGTTTTTGTGATTAATCGCTATGCTTTAATTATGTTCAATTTGTAACAATGAAAATACATCCTGCATATCAGATATTTACATTACGATTCATAACAGTAGCAACATTACAGTTATGAAGTAGCAACGAAAATAATGTTATGGTTGGGGGTCACCACAACATGAGGAACTGTATTAAAGGGTCGCGGCATTAGGAAGGTTGAGAACCACTGGACTAGAGGAAGAGGGTTTATTATTTTGTGTTCCTTGCCAAGAATCCAATGACTTCACGCCAGGCTTCTACCTGCTGCTGCTTCTTATTACTATGTGTTTTCTTCATTCTTCCAGTTGTTCAGGTAAAAAATCTTGGGGTCCTAATTCTCTTTCTCCCACACCACACATCTAATCTTTCAGGAAATTTTATTACCTCTACCTTCAAAACAGATCCAGATTTCACGTATCCCTCACCCCTACCTGCACTCCACTCCAGTGCCCCCAAGTCTAGTCCAAGAGCCATTATCTTCTTCCTGGATTATTGTAATGGCCTCCTAATATTAATAACTAGTATCCCTGTTTCTGCTCTTGGCCTTCTGCAATCTACTCTCAAGAGCAAAAACCCAGTCCATGTGGTTCAGTTGGTTAAGTGTCATCCCGTGCTCTGAAAGGTTACTAATTCAATTCCCAGTCAAGGTATATAACTGGGTTTCAGATTCAAGCTCTGATCGGGGAATATATGGAGGGCAACTGATTGATATTTCTCACATCGATGTGTTTGGGGGTTTTTCCTCTTTCTCTCCCTTCCTCTCTCTAAGCATGTCCTCAAGTGAGGATTTAAAAAAATACCCCCCCAAAAAACTAAAAAAACAACAACCAGAGATGGATCTAAGATGGCGAGAGACTAGGTGGAAGCTACATTCACCTCCTCTCAGCACCAAACTGGAATTACAACTAAATTATAGGGCAATCATCCTGAATAACCAACTGAAGACTAGCCGGAGAGAAGCCATATAACCAAGCACTTACAGAATGAGCCACATTGAAACTGGAAGAAGTGCAGAGGTATAAGAGAACTGACTGGGCTGTCATAGGCAGCAGCTGAAGTTCTGGAAGGATATCTCAGCTACAGTGGGTCCCCCCCCCCCCCCCCGAGAAATGTGGGGTGTAAATCCCAAGCTGGGCTCCCTAGCCTAGAGACCCAGAACCAAGAAAGGTGCATGAGGAAAGTCTGGGGTGGGTGGCTCTAGGGAGAGAGCTGAAGGTTCAGCCACCAGAATCCCTGTGCTGAGTCATTCCCCCATACTGCAGAAGCCATCATTCTCAGGCAGGCCACTCCCCTCTCAGAAACATCAGCCTATGGGGAAGTAATAGCTCCATCTGCTGGAATCTCTCTAGCCCTACCCTGTAGAGTTTACACTCTGCTGAGGAGTATAGTCAGAGGCTCTTCAGTGACTAAGCCTAACAGGTAGCCTGCAGGCAGAGGTGGTCTTGGGTGCTTTGAGACATTTGCTGACCTGCCCCCAGACCCAGTGCTGGTAAAAGCAGGCCTTGGCACACAGATTGGTCCTCTTCTCACACACTCAGGCACAGTAGAGGGAGCCACAGCTGTGGATTATGGATTGCTCCAAACATATTGCCCAGGGACAGTCACAGGCAGCATCTGACATTGGCCTGCACAAGAATCCCTCAAAGAGACCCAGAACCAATATAGCCAGTTGCCAGATTCAGACAACAGAATAGGATCCAATAAGCTGCACAAGCAGTATATCCAGAGGGAGTTCTCAGAAAGCACCATAACCAGCTGAAGTGAAGTCTGCTTCATGTGATCAGCACCTGCACAGAAGCTTGAATGCTGTGTTGGGAGTTGACTCTCAGTCAGTCTGAGAGTCAATTCCATGCAGGAATGGGACAACAGCAATTAAGACTCAATTACAATAGAAAGGCCCAGATAATGCCCACAAGGGAAATCCCTAGAGCACCCAGCTCAGGTGATCAAGGAGACAACACTACTAGGTTCCACAGGACGCTTATATATAAGGCCACCCTACCTACACTGGGAGTCATAGCAGATCTACCTCATACACGGAAACATATATAAAGAGGCGATCAAAACGGGGAGGTAAAAAAACAGGCTCCAAATGAAGAACAAGAGCATTCACCAAGGAAGGGCTAAATGAAACGGAGGCAAGCAATTTGTCAGATATAGAATTCAAAGTCATGGTTATAAGGATGCTCAACATCACAAAAAAGGACATAGAAGCCAGAAAAACCAACTAGTCAGAAATGAAGAAAGCAATATCTGAAATAAAGAATACACTAGAAGGAATAAACAGTAGATCAAATGAAGCAGAGAATCAAATCAGCAAATTGTAACACAAGGTAGAAAAAAACTCCCAATTAGAGAAGCAAAAAGGAAAAAAAATTAAAAATGACAGTTTAAGGAACCTTTGGGACAATATGAAGCATAACAACATCTGCATCCAGGGGTACCAGAAGGAGAAGAGAGAGAGCAAAGGATGGAGAACTTATTTGAAGAAATAATTACCAAAATTTTCCCTCATCTGGTGAAGGAAAAAGACACAAAAGTCCAGAAAGCACAAAGTCCCAAAGAAATAGACTCAAAAAGACCCACAACAAGACACATAATAATTAACATGGCAAAGGTTAAAGACAAAGAGAGAATCTTAAAAGTGGCAAGAGAAAGGCAGTTATCCAAAAGGGAGCTCCCATAAGATTGTCAGCTGATTTCTCAACAAACATTTCAGGCCAGAAGGTACTGGCATTAAATATTCAGTGATGAAAAGTAAGGACCTACAACCAAAGCCACTTTACCTAGCAAGAGTATCATTTAAAACTGAAGGGGAAATAAAAAGCTTCCCAGATAAGAATAAGGTAAAGGAGCATGTTACCACCAAAACAATATCAAAAGAAATGTTAAAGGGCAAAGAAGAAGAAAGAAGAAAGAAGAAAGGAGGAGGAGGAGGAGGAGGAGGAGGAGGAGGAGGAGAAGGGGGAGGAGGAAGAATGAGGAGGAGGGAGGAGGAGAGGGAGGAGGAGGGGGGAGGAGGAGGAGGAAGAAGGAGGAAGAAGAAGAAGAAGAGGAACCACCATCACCACCAACCAATAATCAATGTAAATGGCTTAAATGCTCCAATCAAAAGGCATAGGGTAGCTAAATGGATAAGAAAACAACACCCATAAATATGCTGTCTTCAAGAGACCTACCACAGAACAAAAGATACACACAGACTATAAGTAAAGGGATAAAAAAAGATATTTCATGCAAATGAAAGGAAAATAGAGCTGGAGTAACAATACTTATCTGACAGAATAGACTTTAAAACAAAGGCTTATAGTAACAGACAAGAAGACCCACCACATGATGATAAAGGGAGCAATCCAACAAGAGGATATAACCCTGTAAACACTGTGCACCCAACATAAAAGCACCTAAATATGTAAAGAAAATCTTGATGGACACAAAGGGACAGATTGCCAGTAATATAGTCATAGTAGGGCTTTTTAACATTCACTGACAAGTGCTGGCGAGGATATGCAGAAGGTAGAACGCTCGTGCACTGTTGGTGGCAATGCAGACTGATGCAGCCACTGTGGAAAGCAGTATGGAGTTACCTCAAAAAATTAAAAATGGGTTCTGGCTGGTATTCTCAGTGGTTAGAGCATCAGCCTGAGCACCAAATGGTCATGGGTTCAATCCAAGAGCATGTACCTTGGTTGTGGATTCGCTTCCCAGGCATGCAGGAGGCAAACAATTGATGGGTCTCTCTCACATTGATTTTTCTCTTTCTCTCCTTCCTGCTCTTCCTTCCTTCCTCCCTCCCTTCCTCCCTCCCTCATTCCCTCCCTCCCTTCCTTCCCTTCCTTCCTCCCTCCCTCCCTCACTTCCTCTCTCTCTGAAAATGCAATGGAAAAAATATCCTCAGGTGAGGAATGCAAAAAAAATTAGAAGTGGAACTGCCTCATGACTCAGCAATTTCACTTCTGGGAAAACAGTATATTCAAAAACACTAATTCAAAAGAATATATGTACCCCTATGTTCATTGCAGTGTTATTTACAATAGCCAAGATTTGGAAGCAGTCCAAGTGTCCATCAGTAGATGAGTGGATAAAACAGCTGTGGTACATTTACACAATGGAATACTACTCAGCCATAAAAATGGAAGAAAATTTTCCCCTTTGTGACAGTATGGATGGACGTGGAGAACATTATGCTAAGTGAAATAAGCCAGTCAGAGAAAGACAAGTATTATATAATTTCACTTAGATGTGAAATTTAATGAACAAAATGAATTAACAAGCAAAATAGAGATTCTTAGAGAGCAGGCTGACAGCTCTTGGGAAGGTTAGGGGAAAGCAGAGGTGTGTGAAGGGATTGAGGAAAAAGAAAGAATTCATGGACACAGACAACAGTGTGGTTGATTGTGGGGGGAAAGTGGGGGAGTGGAGGTGGAAGAGGGTACAGGGAGGACAAATGATGATGGAAAGAAAAACCAAACAAAAAAATAATGTTTGGTTTTACACACCAGTGATTTGTTTTCTATTTTTTTTTTATTTATTGCTTAAAGTATTACAAAGGGTATTACATATGTGTCCATTTTATCCCCCCGCCCTAGACAGTCCCCTAGCCTCCCCTACCCCCCAGTGTCTTATGTCCATTGGTTATGCTTATATGCATGCATACAAGTCCTTCGGTTGATCTCTTACCCCCCTCCCTCCTGCCCCCCAACCCTCCCCGGCCTTCCTGCTGCAGTTTGACAATCAGTTTGAGGCAGCTCTGCCTCTGTATCTATTATTGGTCATAAGTTTATAATGGTCTCCATTATCCACGAATGAGTGAGATCATGTGGTATTTTTCCTTCATTGACTGGCTTATTTCACTTAGCATAATGCTCTCCAGTTCCATCCATGATGTTGCAAATGGTAAGAGTTCCTTCCTTTTTAGAGCAGCATAGTATTCCATTGTGTAGATGTACCACAGTTTTCTAATCCATTCATCTACTGATGGGCACTTACGCTGTTTCCAGATCTTAGCTATGGTGAACTGTGCTGCTATGAACATAGGGGTGCATATATCCTTTCTGATTGGTGTTTCTGGTGTCTTGGGATATATTCCTAGAAGTGGGATCACAGGGTCAAATGGGAGTTCCATTTTCAGTTTTTTAAGGAAACTCCATACTGTCTTCCATAGTGGCTGCACCAGTCTGCATTCCCACCAGCAGTGCACAAGTGTTCCTTTTTCTCCACATCCTCTCCAGCACTTGTCATTTGTTGATTTGTTGATGATAGCCAGTCTGACAGGTGTGAGATGGTACCTCATTGTTGTTTTGATTTGCATCTCTCAGATGATTAGTGACTTTGAGCATGTTTTCATATGTCTCTTGGCTTTCTGAATGTCCTCTTTTGAAAGGTGTCTATTTAGGTCCTTTGTCCATTTTTTGATTGGATTGTTTATCTTCCTTTTGTTAAGTTGTATGAGTTCCCTATAAATTTTGGAGATTAGGCCCTTATCAGATATGACATTGGCAAATATGTTTTCCCACACAGTGGGTTTTCTCGTTGTTTTGTTGATGGTTTCTTTTGCTGTGCAGAAGCTTTTTATTTTTATGTAGTCCCATTTGTTCATTTTTTCTTTAGTTTCAAGTGCCCTAGGAGCTGTATCAGTGAAGAAATTGCTTCGGCATATGTCTGAGATTTTGTTGCCTTTGGATTCTTCTAGAATTTTTATGGTTTCAAATGCTTTTTCTGCATCAATTGATATGACCATGTGGTTTTTTTCTTTCAATTTGTTTATGTGATGTATCACGTTTATTGATTTGCGGATATTGTACCATCCTTGCATCCCTGGGATAAATCCTACTTGGTCATGGTGTATGATCTTTCTGATGTACTGCTGGATCTGATTTGCTAAGATTTTGTTGAGGATTTTGGCATCTATGTTCATGAGGGATATTGGCCTGTAATTCTCTTTCATTGTGTTGTCTTTACCTGGTTTTGGTATTAGGGTGATGCTGGCTTCATAGAATGAGCTTGGAAGTGTTCCTTCCTCTTGAATTTTTTGTAGTAGTCTGAGGAGGATAGGTTTTAGTTCTTCCTTGAATGTTTGGTAAAACTCCCCTGTGAAGCCGTCTAGTCCTGGGCTTTTGTTTGATGGAAGCTTTTTGATGACTGCTTCAATTTCTTCCATAGTTATTGGCCTGTTGAGATTTTTAGATTCTTCCTGATTGAGTTTTGGAATGTTGTATTTTTCTAGGAATTTGTCCATTTCCTCCAGGTTGTCTAGTTTGTTGGAGTAGTGTTGTCCATAGTATTTTTTAACTACCATTTGTATTTCTGTGGGGTCTGTTGTTATTTCGCCTCTATCATTTCTGATTTTGTTTATTTGGGTCCTCTCTCTTTGCTTCTTGGTGAGTCTGGCTAGAGGTTTGTCAATCTTGTTTATCCTTTCAAAGAACCAGCTCTTGGTTTCATTGATTTTCTGTATTGTTTTTTTGGTCTCTATGTCATTTATTTCTGCTCTAATCTTTATTATCTCCTTCCTTCTGCTCACTCTAGGGTTTTGTTGCTCTCTTTCTAATTCTTTGAGTTGTAGAGTTAGATGATTTACTACCATTTTTTCTTGTTTTTTGAGACAGGCCTGTAGAGCTATAAACTTCCCTCTCAGGACTGCTTTCATTGTGTCCCTTAGGTTTTGGATTGTTGTGTTTTCATTGTCATTAGTTTCCAGGATGTTTTGAATTTCTTCTTTGATTTCATTGGTAACCCAATCAATATTTAATAGCATGCTATTCAGCTTCCAGGTGTTTGAGTATTTTGGGTTGTTTTTATTGTAGTTTATTTCTAATATTATACCATCGTGGTCTGCGAAGATGCTTTTTATGATTTCAATCTTCTTGAATTTGGGGATACTTTGCTTGTGACCCAATATATGGTCTATTTTTGAATATGTCTTATGAGCATTTGAGTAGAATGTATATTCCGTGGCATTGGCGTGAAGTGTTCTGAAGATGTCTATTAAGTCCATCTGATCTAGTGAGTATTACTGTATCTTTGCTGATTGTTTGTCTAGAGGACTTATCCAGTGCTGTCAGTGGTGTATTAAAGTCCCCTACTATGATTGTATTGTTGTCGATCTCTCCTTTGATATCTTCCAGGAGTTTTTTTATGAATTTGGGTGCTCCTGCATTGGGTGCATATAAATTCCCCAATGCATTGTGAGCGATCTAAGTTCTATTAAAGAGAATTGGCAATTCTCCAGTTTCCATGCTCTGGACACTACTTTTTAAAAAATATATTAAAAAATGACTGACAATAATTGGAATTGATTCCTTATAAGTTAATCAAGAAACCTAAGGTAAAAAATTCTAAATGATAGTTTTATTTGTATTTAAAAATACATTGGAAATTCTGCATATGCCCATGATCAAGCTTATTTTCAATGCACATTAAATACTGATGACATGGTTTGATCTGACAAGTCCTTTTTCAAAGTAGGGAGACTCCTGTATATTGCTTCCTTGCTAATGATGGCGGATGACCTTCATCTGCCATTTATCACCTGCGATAATAACTGTAAGCTGATGCAACTGTGGTGAAAGCTGTAAAACACCAGAGTATCGGAAGATAAAAGCCATGAGCATAACTGAAAACCGGAGCTCCCAAAGAAGCTGCTACCAAGATTAACTGGACTGCTGTGTTTACCTTGCTGATGAAGGCTGGTTTTAACCTAGCAGTAGCATAGCAAGGATTGAAATACTTAGAAAGTGTTCGCAAATCAGTTAGCCCAGCTAAAGCAAAAACTCCTAGTGCCACATTAAAATCTTCTTCAATGATAAATAGCCCAAAACTGGAGCCAAGCCAATCCTCGTCATTGACAACATATTTAGTAATGTCCATGGGTTTTCATACAGGCTGGCGGCACTCGCTGGGCCCCACGGGCCGCCCGGGGCCTCCGCGGCGGCGCCCTCTCCGGCTGGGGGCTCCGGGGTCGCCTTCCCCGCGCCTGAGCAGTGGCCCCGCGGGCCGGCCCCAGGCAGCCCCAGGCGGCCCCAGGCGGCCCCAGGCAGGCCCAGGCCAAGCGCGGCCGGGCGCAGCCAACAGCGCTCCGCCAGGCAGCCCAGGCAGATGGGTGCGGGCGGCAGCAGGGCCCCGAGGGCGCGCCCCTTGCCCGGTCGCGCCCCGCACGCCCATGTGGCCCAGCGCAGGGCACCCCACGGGCCCCGCGCCACGCACGAAGCCAGCATGGCCCTGCGGCCGTGCTGCGGGAAGGCAGGCAGCGGGAGCTTAACAGCCCGGGGCACCGACGAGCCGCTTCCCCACCGAGCGCCCACAACCTCCCGTGACCTCGGACACTTCCATACTTGTTTTTCTGTTTTCTATTTTTTAAAAAGTGCATTTATATGGATACACAAGTAAACATTTTTTAAAAATATGAAATACTTAGGGATAAATCTGACATAATAGGTCTAATGCAATCTCAATCAAAACACCTTCAGGCTTTTGGGGGGCTATAAACTGATAAATGATTCTAAAGTTCAGATGGGAATGCAGAGGACATAGCCCAAAGAACTTTGAAAAGGCAAAACTAAGTTACAGGACTAAGGCTACCTGACTTCAAGATAGTCTAAAGCTTAGTAAACAAGACAGTGTGGTGTTCACGTGGCTCTGTGTGTCTTTTTTAGAATTGTTTGGTGTCCCTGTATTCTTGCACTCCCTATATCTATGTCTGTATGTATATTTGACTAATGTAAAAAATGTTTTATTGAGATTACATTAAATTACAAAACTACTTCAAGGAGAATTTACATTTCTGAAATATTCAATACTTTTTCCTTGAAAACTGGATGTTTTGTGACTTTTATTCATAATAAAAGTTTGTCTTTTTGGTGCTATTTTAAATGAGATTCTTTCCTATATTTCTCCAAGATTGCTGTTTGCATATAGAAAAACTACTGGCTTTTTATATTTGGACTAACTCATGTTAAAGAAGTCTCACATTGTTGCAACAGATTTTCAATAGATTCTCTTGAGTTTTCCAGGTCAGAAATAAAACCACCTGTGAATTATAATCATTTACATAACATGATATTTAATTAAAAAAAACACCAATAGCAAGAGTAATAATTCTTTTTTTTTAAAAAAAAAACCTTTTATTTTAAAATAATTACAGATTCACAGGAAGTTGCAAAGGTAGTAGAGAGAGATCCCATGTACCCACTCACTTTTCCCCAATGATTAAATCTTATGTAATTATCAAACAGTATCAAAACCCAGAATGTGACAGGGGTACAATGTGTTAATACTTGTAATTTTATCACATGGAAATATCTGTGCACCTACCACTGCAATCAAGATACAGAATTATTTGGAGTACTCATTAGTGAATATTCCTGCAAGTATATATATTAATATATATATTTAAAAAGCACACTATATTTTCTTGTCTAGTCCTCCCAAAAAATAACCTCTTTCCTTAAAAGGTTTGCAAAAATACAATTTCTTTGTAAAATACTTACAGTCACAAAATATGCTTTAGTTCTGACTTCTCCAATGTAGTGCAAATGTTTCTCATGCTGCCTATGTACTAGTAGCAAAAGTGAGCAGGCTAACTTTGTAATGCAGAGGATCTCTTCTGAATCCTACCATAATCAACAGGCTCCAATCAAGCTCATTCTTTTTTTAAAAAAAAAAATATATATATATATATTTTTTATTGATTTCAGAGAGGAAGAGAGAGGGAGAGAGAGATAGAAACATCAGTGATGAGAGAAAATCACTGATCAGCTGCCTCCTCATGTCCCACACTGAGAACTGAGCCTGCTACTCAGGCATGTGCCCTAACCAGAAATCGAACCCAGGACCCTTCAGTCTGCAGACTAGGGCTCAAGCTCATTCTTTACAATCCAGCTCAAAGGTCATTTCTCTGAAACTTTCCCTAGTCTACTCACCTACCCTAGAAGAAATGCTCCATAACTTATGTCTAATGGCATTTAGTCTATGTACCCCTACATCATCAGTGAACAATTGTACAATAATTTCTTAACATGTGTGCCTTCCCTTGTAGACCAGGGATTCTTTTTCTTTTTTTAATATGTTTTTATTGATTTCAGAAAGAAAGGGAGAGGGAGAGAGAGATAGAAACCATCAATAGTGAGAGAGAATCATGGATCGGCTGCTTCCTGCAAGCCCCCTACTGGGGATCGAGCCCACAACCAGGGCATGTGCCCTTGACCGAAATCGAGCCTGGGACCTTTCAGTCCGAAGGCCGATACTCTATCCACTGAGCCAAACTGGCTAGGGCTTTGTTTTATTTTTCTTAATTGAATTTATTGGGATGACATTGGTTAATAAAATTACACAGGTTGGGAATAATTTTTTAAATAACAATAAAACACAGTATTTTTCCTATGCATCCTTAGTGGGATATAGCCTAAGGACAAAAAGAAGCAGTAATCTCCTCCATATCTGTAATAATATTAGTATTGCTTTGAACCAATCTTGCCCTGACTCTCCATGTCAAGTATGTAATTATGTTAAAGTCATCTGGAACCACAGCTTTCAGCTAGAGGAAAAAATATAAATACAGGGAGGAGAAAAGTAGGTTTACAGTTGCGAGCATGTAAAACGAGTTTATTCTTATGTTATTACTCTCACAAACAACTGTAAACCTACTTTTGTCCCACTCTATACATAATATTAAAAGCGCTGGAATCAGCCCTGACTGGTTTGGCTCAGTGGATAGAGCGTCAGCCTGAGGACTCAAGGGTCCCAGGTTCGATTCCGGTCAAGGGCATGTACCTTGGTTGCGGGCACATTCCCAGTAGGGATTGTGCAGGAGGCAGCTGATCGATGTTTCTCTCTCATCGATGTTTCTGACTCTCTATCCTTCTCCCCTCCTCTCTGTAAAAAATCAATAAAATATATTTAAAAAAAATAAAATAAAATAAATAAAAGCAGAGCGCTGGAATCTTAAATTTCAATTGAAATGTTAGTACAAACTCATCTTTTACTTTTCTCTCTCTGTAAGAATATATACTACCTCTGTGCCCTGAAAGGCCTCTAAGCAACAACAACGCAGTGGCATCAAAAGAATAATGACTCAGTGGAAACACATCAAAAGCATTAAAATTCTTAAGTTCATAATGATATTACAAAATAAACAAAATCAACTTCAGAAGTCACCATTGGAGGTTGATGGGTGCCACTTTATTATTCTGAAATTTAATAAATGAAGGAAAATAATCAAGCATTTATTTTGTCTTTACTATACTTTTTAAACAGTTTATAGGCAAAGTTCTTTACAGAAGAATCATAGCTAATAAATATAGAAAAATGAGAGAATTAGCCCTAGCTGGTTTGGCTCAGTGGATAGAGTGTTGGCCTGCAGACTAAAGGGTCCCAGGTTGGATTCTGATCAAGGGCACATGCCCTGGTTGAAAGCTCCATCCCCAGTAGGGGGATGTGCAGAAGGCAGCCAATCAATGATTCTCTCTCATCACTGATGTTTCTATCTCTCTCTCCCTCTCCCTTCCTCTCTGAAATCAATAAAAATATATATTTTTTTAAATGAGAGAATTAGTAATCACCATTTTGCAACTTCTAATGAAATAATGTATCTAGGCAACTAAGTAATCAGAGTGGCTAAAACATTAGGTCAATGGTCGATAGGAAACTTTATTAAGAACTTTATAAGGCTTCATACATCACTACAAGTGGAGAAATCAGATATTATATAACTCCTGAAATCATGTAATAGGAAGACTGTGAAGTATTCCTGCCTACACCCTGCCCAAAGTGACGTGTATTTAACCTAACTGAAAGGGCGAGGGCTACCCCCTCCATCTTACCCTGGATCCTCCATGTTGGGGCAGAGGCCATGTGCTCAGAAAAGTGCCTTCTTCCCGAGCCCAGGCCCCTGCTGGCCACGCCCAGGATTTCTTCCCTGACTTTCACATGGGTCTCACTCGGTTTCCGGTCGCTGCATCGACTGGAGGCCCGGGTCGGGTTAGCTAACTCAATAAAGGACCTTCTGCTTTTGCATCGGACTGGCTCCCTGGCATGGTTTCTTGGGGATCTTGAATTCTGGGCATAACATTTTGGGGGCTCGCCGGGATCCCCAACACCATGAGGGACCCCCAGTCCGGAGGGCCTGACTGACCGCGGTAGGTCTTGTTTTGTTTGTGTCGTGTGTTTTGTTTTGTATCTATCCGGTGTGAGCTCACTTCTGAAATCTGTAAATGCCTGTAAATGCCTGTAATAATGATCTGAGTGGATGCACGGGATCAACAGGCGGGAGGAGCCGGAGGACGTTCCGATCCTCCATCTGAAGGGGTATAGCTTTGCTTCCGCGGAGTCGGAAGGTCTGTAGGAAACCCCTTAATCTGAGACAGGCAGGAGGAGTAGGGGGGCGCCCCGATCCTCCATCTGAAGAGGGGAAATTTTGCTTCCGCGGAGTCGGAAGGTCTGTAGGAACCCCTCAATCTGAGAAAAGGCGGGTCGCTCCTGCTGGTTGGCGCGCAGCCATCGTCTAGCTTTCAGTTTTTGCTTCCATGGAGTTGGAAGGCTGTACTTTTTTGGGCCCTTTAGTTGTTTGTGTTTCCGTTTTATTTTGTGGACTTGCTGGATTAATAATTTCAAGGAGATTGGGGGAGGCTTTAGAGCTCCCTCAGGAATGGGGAAGTTGTTAGGAATTGAATGGATTGTTTAAACTCTGAATGGATGTCTGGTGAAAGTGTATGAATGTGGAGGGAGGGGGACTGCTCTCACCCCGCCTTTGTGTGGCGGTCGGACGGCCGCCTGAGTGAGGGTCTGTGGAAACAGGTCACCCCCTCCCCAAGTATTCTAAAATTAAAATCCTTCTTGTAATTGAAAAGCGTTTACAAATTTATAAATGCATCCGGGATTTCTGTGCACATGTAAAGGGAAAAGGCCAGTTTAAAAACGAGTGCGCATAGTTTTGAGCTGGACTTGACTTTTTGCTGTGTACAGAATAAAAACCTAAGGCAGTTTTGGTCTTTAAAAAGGCGGAGATGAACCTGACAAAAAAATACAGGCAGGTTTCCCAAGGCGATTTAAAGTAGCTTTTGAAATTTCCCGCCCTGAGGCAAGTACCACCAGGAAGTTGATAGTCAAGTTTACATGTGAATAGCTATGGTTTTGTTTCTTGACTTCCCCAACAGGAAAATTGTGACCATTTTAGCAGCTATGCCAGGCTTATTGGCAGGAAACTTAAAGCTTTTAAGTTCAAATCATCTAAAAGCATTGAAATTTGTAATACTGAAATGTTGATCTAAATATGCCTACTATGAAGTCTAGAAGATAGAAGTTAATCTATTAATTGAAAATGCCTTATATTTTATTTGAAATGTCTAAGATTTAAAGCTCTGAAAGTTTAAAGTGCAAATTGAATCGGGAGAAATTAATTAAATAGCTAATGTATAACTTGTTTTTGAAAAAATAGAATGTGTTTTCTCTTAAATGATTAGGAATTCAAAATATGTTACTTCTTGGTCTGATTTTAAAAAGAGGATTAATTTTTAAGATCTCAACTGAAATTTTTAATACAAAAACCAGTTTAAATTTGATTAATATTCTTTAAGATAATTATAAAGGGTATAAACAGCTAATGAGATTTCTGTTTGTCTACAATATAATGTTGGCCATCTACCTTTTAGGGGTTTTGGTTTGCTCTGTCAGAGAACAGTGGACAGCCACAATGTTGAGCTGCCTGACTTGGTAGCCGCCATGTTGGCCGCATGGCATGCCGCACCCCTGGGGGCCGCCATCTTGAAACAGCCCCTCCCTCTGACTTAGCCAATCACAAAAGGAGTGTCTGCTCACTGAGGCAGGATGGGATTTCAGGGGTGGAGTTTTAAGGCAGAGTTTTACTGCGGAAATGCGGATGGGGCAAAAAGTGTGCTAGCCTCGCGGATTTATTTAACACTTAATAAATTAGCAATCACGGTCTTAATATAATTTCAGTGGTATGATAGCAGTAGAACCACAGTTATACATAATATCATAAACAAATTAAGAGTAATTGATTCCATGGTCAAGACTAAATCCTATTATGTTGAGAACTGTTTTTAAGTGTTGAAAATGTTTTACCTAGGTTACCCAAGAAAGATTTTTCTTTTTTCTGTGTCTCTTAAAATGTATTGCTAATCACCTAAGAATTAAGGCTAAGAGTTCTAGCTACCTGGAAAGCATGGCCTTGGTGTGATAGGAGAAAAAAAAAAAAAAAAGAAATGTTAAGTAAATAATATACCAATGAGCTGGGACTTGTCACTAATGATGGATTGTGAGAAGGGCTGAACATGGCCTAATTTCTCCTTCCTTGGTACCCCTGAAACGTCAGAGGATCCAATGTGTTTAATCCTCTTGAAGGACATTGAATGGTTCTTTCCTTCCTCTTTAACTTTTAGGGGATTGTATCAAGAATCTCTAAGGGTTTTAGAAAGATAGAAAAAAGCATTCCTAGACAGTTTTTTACCGCCTCTGTTCAGGGACTTGTTCTGTATCTTGACACAACTGAAACTGATTTGTTGGTATTTTGTGGTATAAATGTGGCATGCACCTCAAAGTTCTTAATGGGGAATGTATCTAGTTATCATGTCTATTTAGTCTTGATTTCCTTGTTCAATATGAGTACCGTTTCTATCTGGATGAGACATAGGTCAAGAATCCCGTCCTGGGACGTGGGAAAGGGAGGCCCCCACATCTGTTCCTGTGAGGCCCCCATCAGGGGACTTGGGCGGTGTTCCTGTTACCTGCTCAAGATCCCAAGACTGTATTTGTTTATGTAAGTGTGGAAATATATTCTGTGCTAGGTTGGGATTTTGGAATTCTGGGGTAGATTTAAAAGATATTTGTGACTTTTCTAGTCTGATTGGGACATTTAAGGGTGGGGCTCACAGTTCCTCAGGGCAGAGATTCCATGGGCCCTTCCCCCTGCCTGTGATGAATTAAATAATACAGGCCAGTGTCATTTAGCTTGCTGGTTAAAGGAAAACAATGGACCTTAGAATCTGTAAAGGTGGGCGGGAATGAAGCTGGTCAAATGTACTGAAAGAGTTTGGTACCTGTTGCTGCTAGCAAAGGAGGGGCTGATACCCACTTCTAGCGCACTCCCTTGAAAGAAGCCTGGTTGCTGCTCTGCCACAAAGGGAACCGGTAGAAAGACAAAAAAGCAGAGTGCTGTAACTGATAAACAGGGTTACCTAGAAGCCATCAGGACTTGGAAGTTCTCCAAGAGAGGAGGAATCTGACTCAGAGACTGGTGAGGACTGGGTGGCTTTTCTTTAACAATCTCTTTCCTTGAGAGGGCTCCAGAGGGTGCACGAGGACATTTGGTCGCGCCTCCGCGCCATCTATGGGACCAGCCCAACCCCAACTCCTCATCAGCACAGACCAGGAGATTGGGTCTACATCAGAAGGTACTGCTGGGAGACCCTAGAGCCACGTTGGAAGGGTCCCTACACTGTGGTGCTGAAGACCCCCACCGCTCTCAAGGTAGACGGCGTCACGACCTGGGTCCATCCGGAAAGACTTCATCACCAAATGGAGCATCGATCGATGAAGATCAACACAACCCGCTCAAGCTCAAGCTACGGAGTGCTTGACCTGCCTGATGCCGGTAACATGACTCGCGATCGCTCCTGTCACCAGGAGCCCCCACAATACTGTGTAATACACTTAGATAATGCCTGCATCTTCATGGACATGGCTCCAAAGAGACAAGGACCATTTATAGGATCACATGTTTAGTGGTAGATTTGGCTACCTGAAGCGGCCATGATGCCAATATTATGTTGGCTGTCCTGGAAGGGAGCTGTGTGGGGTGACCCCCAAAAGTAAAGGGTGTCTAGCTGCCAAGAGGACAAGTGCCCAACTGGGCAGGGAAGGGTGCCCATCAGGTTTTGGTCTCTGTTGAGAGACAGCTAACAGTTGACAGCCTGTAATACTGTCTTGCAGGCCTGAGTCACCATGCCCATGTCAGGGGTAGTAAAGCTGGAAAAAGCCTGTTTAGACTAGAAAGTCCGAGGCATGGACCAACAATTACTGTTTTGTTTTAAATCCATGAAAAGAAATTAGCAAGGAAAGTCAGAAAATCTTAGAGTAAATCAGTATGTTTTTCTCCTTATGTAATTCCTCCGAAATCTGGCAATGCTAAGTAAGTACGTTTCTTTGCATAGATTCAGTAAGACTGGTTCCTAATAGTGGTTTTATTAACGGAAAACTTTGACTGGAGTATCATGTTTTAAAGAGCCCTATCTGAGCTCTAAAGACTTGAAGCCACTAAGAATGCCACGAAGAAAGCCTGGTATCCTGCCTGGGAGCCCTGAAGACGGCTGGCGCTGGAGCGTCAGGCCCATGCCCTACCATCCCTGGCGGTTGGTAAGAGTAGAAGGGGAGCAGTAAAGATGCCTCTGCATCCCTGCAGAACCCCCACACACTCTGGGCCGCAACGAGTAGGAGGGCTACTGAGATGGGCCTTAAAGCCTGGAGCATGGGCTCAGGTGGAGTTGCTACAGGTGAGGGATTCACCTAACTCAGCAGATACTGCAGGCAGGCCTGATGGCAGCTGGATGGCTTGGCTTCCTGGCCCTACGGGGCACATTAAGGTTCAACCATGAAATTCCAGCAAAGGTAGTCAGTTACCATTCTTGTTGTGTTTATGCAAACATCAGGACAGTAAATAAATTAATCTTGATTTGGCTTTTTAATAGCCATGGAGGAATTTTAAGAAGAAAAATCCTATTTCAATAGAAGTTGTTAAAGCTAAAATGGTTTCTTTCCCTTCCACCGGACCATTTGTTACGTGTATAAAATAGTTCAGTTGATAGTTCTGTGTGCTCACTACGGGCCCCTAGCGACAATGAAATATAAGTGCAGTCCATCTCATGATTGAGCCGGAAGTTCCAAGACAAGGGGGGAATGAAAGGGCGAGGGCTACCCCCTCCATCTTACCCTTGATCCTCCATGTTGGGGCAGAGGCCATGTGCTCAGAAAAGTGCCTTCTTCCCGAGCCCAGGCCCCTGCTGGCCACGCCCAGGATTTCTTCCCTGATTTTCACACGGGTCTCACTCGGTTTCCGGTCGCTGCATCGACTGGAGGCCCGGGTCGGGTTAGCTAACTCAATAAAGGACCTTCTGCTTTTGCATCGGACTGGCTCCCTGGCATGGTTTCTTGGGGATCTTGAATTCTGGGCATAACACTAACCACTTTAACAAAGTAATAGTGAATTAGAGAAACATGTTTGAGAGAAACAAAATAAGGATCTAAATCTAGAATGTGAGAAATTTGTAAGATGATCCAGTTTCTTAAATAAATGGCATAGAAAAAAATGTGTTTGCAGAAGAAAAGGATTGCTGCAAATTATAAAAAATTTAAGTCACTCAGCAACTCAACAGAAGAATGCGCTTTGTTGCATCATGATTTAAACAAACTATAAAAAGATGTTTTTAGACAACTGGAGAAAGGTAAACATGTCCTGTCTTTTAGTAAAAAAATATATATTTTGTGGAATATAAGAATGGTATTGTCAACTTTTAATTATGAAATAGTAACATATACTGGATTTACTCTCCCACTTTAGACTATAAAACATTGGACAATAACCAAAGAAGGGCTATGATTCTTCAGAGAAGGAAAACACAAGAGGTGAGCCCCATATTCACCCAACCACAACCTAGGGAAATAAGCCCCAGCAAAGAGAAGTAGGTCAGGGTGGTGGAAACAGATCAGAACTAGGGGTTACAAAGGAAGCTAAACTTTGGGTAGCAAGATTGCAGAGAAAGGAAAAAGCAGAGAAGGAACATCAAAATTTAACATAGAAATTCCACTTAAGTCCTTGGCCAACTCCCACACTGAAAATGTACAAAGCAAGACTATGGGAGGCTTAGCAGAAAAGATTTCTAGGAAGAGGAAAGCTAAAAAGAAATTTTTAGAAGTTACACAGTGCTCATGAGATGCTGAAGTTCAGATTCAGCTCACAAGGAAGGACCTGGGTGAGTAGCCTAGGCACTCAGTTGAGACTCCAGAAGACAAGACAGTAGGAGTGAGGGCTGTGCCACTGAAGGAAGGGCACAGCTACAGCAGAACCACCCTACCAAAGCCTAAGTCAAGCCTCACTATGATCAAGTTGATTCAACCCCAACACTACAGAAAATAGCATCATGCAGAGTCTCTACAACATGTTACCCTTAATACCCAGTATACAATGAAAAATTACTAGGCATGGGAAGAAGTAGGAAAAGTGACCATAATCTAGAGATTAAAGTCAACAGAAGCAGAACCAGAGATGACTGAGATATCAGAGTTAGAAAGCATGGACTAGTAAATGACTGAGATTAATACACTAAAGAAAACACAGTAAAAGATGTACAAAAAGGATGAAAACATAGAATATGCCAGGGAAAATCAGAATCTCTAAAATATATATGATCTATAAATGTATATTCTAAAATGGCAAAACACCTGAAATTGAGAATTTATTGGACAGGTTTGGCATCTGAAAAAGCAATAGACAGGACTAATGACCTTGAGATAGATATTATGGTTAAGTTTTTAAGTCCTTATTTATAAGAAAAAAATTTAAGTATGTATAAGTGAAATGATATGATTTTCTGATTTTATTATATTTTTATTGAATTTATTGGGGAGACTTTGGTTAATAAAATCATATAATTGAATTTTCTTTAAAATACTTTAAAAAAGGAAAGTTGGGGAAAGGATAAAAAAACAGTCAAATGTTGATAACTGCTAAAAGTGGGTGATGAATACCATCAGAATTCATTATGCTATTCTCTTTCCTCTTATATTTACTTGAAAATGCCTATGATAACAGTTTTTAAAAATGTTATCTATCGTTTGCACACCTACATTCATCACAGCATTATGTGCACTAATCAAAATGTGCAAACAACCCACATGCCCATCTACGGATGAATGGATAAACAAAATGTGGTGTATATATAAAATGAAATATTATTCAGTTTTAAATGAGAATAAAGTGAAGTCATCAAACTGTATTATTTTAAGCATTAAACACAGGTGTCTTCCTCATACATCTTGAGCAGATTGCAAATATGAATGCTAAACTCATGCCTGACATAAAGAAAATAAAACAAAAGAATAAAGAATAATGAATGGGAAGTTAGTTGGGGAAGGAGTTCAGTGATATGGTTATTTGCCTGTTAGTAAAGCCTTAGAAAATAGCTAGTTTTTATAGCCAAAGGGGGTAAATAATTTAGTGGAAAAATAGTATTTTAGTTTTTAAGGTATGTAGGATATTAGAGGATTAAATAAGAAAAACATGTTATTTTAAAAAAAATACCAGCACACAGTAGTGCACTCAAATAAACAAATGTGATAGTGTTCTCAAACATCTAGGAGGATGCAAGATAATATATGCGAAACACTTAATACAGTATCTGGTACAGAATGGCTATCCCACCTCTGCCTTATTAGTTAGTCACTGATATCCCATAACACAAACAAATGACTTTGTGAGAAGTTCTGGGTTCCATATACGCGGGCACCATTAGGGAATAAAACTTCTAAGGTGCTGAGAATATCCATTATTAATTATACACATCTCAACAAACTGATGTCAACTCAGTAACTTGTTTTAAATGCCTATGCGTTCTGCCTGGTATTCAGGAAACTTTCCTTGATAAAGTGCTGGATTTATGAATTCATGGTCTCAATTAGGAAGTTTGGGAATATATATCTAAATAAATCATACTGTGGATGTTTTAAATTTTGAGTTTAATGGTTTACAAAACTAACCAGTTTCTCAATTCTGTTTGTAAAATTAAACAGGCCCATATTGTCATGGCTGCCCCTTTATGATATATTGCTAAATAGTATGCAATGGTCATCTCAATAAATCAATTAAAAGAGTAATAAATGCTCATTCATAATCTTCAATAAGTCTTGCTCTGAAATTATCCAGAAAACATATAGTTGTTCTCCTCCCTTGTACATCAAAAACTTATTTAACTAAAATGTTATGGAATAACATGAAAATTCCATGCCTAACGGTTGAATTACTGTGGCACAATGAAATAAATTTACTCAGTGCCTATTACATGTTAGATAAGTACATTAAACAATGGAGACACAGGTGAATAAGATTCAAATGCCACAATCTGCAATCTAGTGACATTCTTTTTTATCTTTTACTCAACTGATCAATTGAGTATGTATTCATTCACTATGACTACTATTCTAAGTACTAGACATTTAGTAAGGCTCAAAAACAACCAAGTCCTTACTTTCTTGATGCTTACATTTTAGTGAAGCAAAACAATAACAAATCAATAAATGGTGATAAGAACCAAGAAGAGCCTTGGCCAGTGTTTGTCAGTGTCTGACAAGTGTCTGAAGTATCTCAGGTTTGATTCTCGGTCAAGAGCGCATACCTGGGTTGCAGGTTTGATCCCAGCCCAGGTCCGGGCACATTTGGGAGATAACCAAAAGATGTGTCTCTCTCACACTAATGTTTCTCTCTCTCTTCCCCTTTCCTCCCTCCCTCCCACTCTCTCTAAAAAAAAATTATAGAAAAAATATCCTTGGGTGAGGATTAGCAAAAAACAAACAAAAACACAAGAACAGTAGTGGGCAAGTAGGAAGAGTGAAATGTTAAACAGCATGGCTAGCAAAGACTTCCTTAATAAGGTAATATTCATAAGAGACCTGAAAAAAATGGAAAAGAGCCACGTGGATATCCGGAAAGAGAGTATTTCAGGAAAAAGAAATGGAATATTTAAAGGCCATAAAGTGGGAACACACGGGAGACTTACATAACCAAGAAAGAGGTGCTGATAAGTGACTGGATTCAGCATATATTCTGAAGATTGAGTCACCAAGAACAACAACAAAAAATTAAGTATGACTCTATAGAAGTTTTTGATGTGAGCCATCAATAGAGTTGCTATAATTGAGATAGGGAAGACTGGTGAATAAAGTCAGTAAGTGGAAATCAGACTTCAGTTTGCATACATTAAGAGTGAGATGCCCATTAGACCCCAAACAGAGATGTCAAGTAAACAGCTAGAAATAGAAATCTAAAGTTCAGATCACAGAGGGACTTGAGATTTAAAATTTGGGAGCTAAGGGCTTAATTCATCATATATACTCAACGAGGGCACAGATATGCATAAAAAAGAAAAGAGGTCCAAGGACTGACCTGAGAAACAATCTAAAATTTAGATGTCAGGAAGATGAGGATCTGGCAAACGAACCACCAGAAGAAAACGATAGGTCAACAGACAATTGTCTCAATTATCTAGTCCAGCGGTCGCCAACCTTTCAGACCTCATGGACCACCAGTGGTCCGCTGACCACCCACTGGTTGGCGACCGCTGCTCCAAAGGTTTCCTTAAACCAGTGGTTGCCAACTTTTCAGACCTCACAGACCACCATTGGTCCATGGACCACCAGATGGTGACAGCTGATCTAGTCTATTATCAGTAAATGACAAAGAAATACAAAAAAAAATAAAAAGACAAAAGAAAATACTATAATACTGCCATAGTAGAGGTATGCTCAAAGGGAGAAGGGAAAGGGCAATTAAATCTTTGGCAAAATCAGGGCACAGTTCGTGGAAAGCATAACAGTTGAGAAGGGTGATGAAAGCTGAGTAGCGCTAATGGGGCAATGGGGGAGAACAGGGCTTTTGTATCTTGTGTCCTGATACTCACTGATAATCACCCTTTCAATTCCTCTGAGACTAACCATTCCTTTTTTAAGCCTTTTCAAGACTACTAGGATAGTATGCCATGAGGGATTAGGAAGTAATGTAGACTCTGCTAAGTCCCCACTAGCTTCACACCACAATGGTATATTAGGGAACCCGGTCAACCCCTTTCCGCCTTTCTTGACTTCACATTTCTCAAAGACAATGAAATGCAGTTTGCCGTCTGCTGCTCCAGACAGATTCTGCCAGTCACTCAGGCAATATCAACACACATAAGGGTCACCTGTTTGACAATTTAACCTCATAATAATTCCGTGAATCTTCTGTATCTGCAGAGAGTGACCTATAACTCCATCAAAGTTCAGCAATTAATCCTATGGCCACATCTTGGACTTATCTTTGCTTGATATTTTTCTGCCTTTGAAATTCTAAACTCTAATTGTATACTTCCATTTCTCTTAACATAATCTTCTAGATCAGCAATATTTAACAGAAATAAGATGCAAACGATTTATATAATTTAATATTTTCTAGTAGTCACATCAAAAAGTAAAAACAAAACAAAACAAAAAAACAAAAAACCCACACCCTCATACATACAGAGAACATTTTGACAGTTGCCAAATGAAAGAAAGGTGGGGGTTGGAGGGGGAGAGTAAAAAAGGGTAAGGAATTAAGAAGTACAAATTTGGCCCTAGCCAGTTTGGCTCAGTGGATAGAGCGTCGGCATGCGGACTGAAAGGTCCCAGGTTTGATTCCGGTCAAGGACACATGCTCGGGTTGTGGGCTCAATCCCCAGTAGGGGGGCTTGAAAAAGGCAACCATCAATGATTCTCTCTCATCATTGATGTTTCTATCTCTCTCTCACCCTCCATTCCTCTCTGAAATAAAAACATATATTTTTTAAAACAAGTACAAATTCGCAGTTATAAAAACAGTCATGGAGATGTTAAGTACAGCATAGGGAATAAAGTTAATAATCTACATTATAAAAGGCCTGGGACCATCACAACCTGAATGACCAGATGAACGACCAGTCACCAGGAAGTGCATGGAGCACCTCTAGGTCCCTCCCCCTTGGCCCACAGGCTCCTATCACAAAAAGGCTGGTGGGCAGGGCAGCGGGGGGGGGGGGGGGGGGGTTGGGCAGGGCGAGGCGGGCACAGTGAGGTCATTAGCCTTTGGCCCAGGGCTGGGCCAGAGGCATAATGACCTCACCACTGCCACAGCGGCAACTGCAGATCAGGACCAGAGAGAGGTGCGGAGAGAGAGGCAGGGCCTGATCAGCAGCCACCAGGGCTGCTGGTGAGGCCTGGAGAGAGAGGTGGGGCATGATTGGCTGCTGGCAAGGCCCAAAGAGAGAGAGAGGCAAGGCCTGATCAGCAGCTGCCCTGGCAACTGTGGATCAGGCCCAGAGATAGGCCCGGAGATGCTGACTGGTATAGAAACCGACCAATCAGAACCAAATCTGGGTGAACTGCAAGGAGAAAATGGCTGCCTAGGAGGCAGAGCTTTTGACACTGGCTGGCATAAAAACCGACCAATTAGAACCTAATCTGGGTGAACTACAAAGGCAGAACCTAAGGTGGGGGCTGAGGAAGGGTTTTAAGGGCAACAGCTGTTTGGTTTAAGTTTAAGAAAGTGGTTCAATTTTTTAATAACCAGTTTGGCAGTATAGTGCATATGGCTGGCTCTCAGTCCAGATATAGAGATTATGTATTTTTGTCTGCCAAGAGCATCTCCTCCTGCTGAAAAATGTTCCCCCGCCGCCATTTAAGCAAACCTATCCTATATAATCTACCTATACTAATAAAAAGGTAATATACTAATTAGATCAGGTTGACAGGCCATCTTCCGGACGTCTGACTTCCTTCCGGACAAAGCCATGGTGGTGGAGGCAGAGGCAGAGGCAGTTAGAGGCAATCAGGTTGGCAGGAGAGGGCAGTTGGGGGCGAAATAAGGCCTACGGGGGAGGGCAGTTAGGGAAGATTAGGCCAGCAAGGGAGAGCAGTTAGGGGCGATCAGGTAGGCAGGCAGAGGCAGTTAGGGGCAATTGGGCAGGCAGTCAGAGAGGTTAGGGGTGATCAGGGAGGCAGGCAGAGGGGTTAGGGGCAATCAAGGAGGCAGGCAGGTGAGCAGTTAGGAGCCAGCAGTCCCAGATTGCAAGAGAGATGTCCAACTGCTGGACATCCCCCAAGAGGTCCCTGATTGGAGAGGGTGCAGGCTGGGCTGAGGGAATTCCTCCCCCCCACCCCCGCACAAATTTTGTGCACCAGGCCTCTAGTCCTATCTAATAAAAGAGAAACATGGTAATTGGCGTATGACCGCTACCCTTTCCATTGGCTAATCAGCGAGATATGCAAATTAACTGCCAGCCAAGATGGCGGCCAGCAGCCAGGCAGCTTGAAACTAACATGAGGCTTGCTTGCTTCAGTGACAGAGGACTCCAACGTTCCCCACCTGACTTGCTGGCCTCTGAGCTTGCAGTTTAAGAAACATTGTAACAAATATAGAAGCTAAACAAAACCCCAGAAACCTGCTTTCAGCGAGCCCGGGATCTCAGAGCTGGAGTTATACATTGTTTCGATTATAGAACCGAAACAAACCAGATACCTTCTTTCAGCAGCAGAGGCCTCAGAGCTGGAGCCAGAGCTAAAGCTGGCCCAAAATAAAAAAAAAGAAAAAAAGGAGCGGTTGGGAGCTTCAGTCGGCCTGAAAACAGCCCTCAGCCCCTCACCCAGACTGGCCAGGCACCCCAGTGGGGACCCCCACCCTGAAGGGTGTGTGACCAGCTGCAAACAGCCATCATCTCCTCATCCAGGTTGGCCAGGCACCCCAGTGGGGACCCCCATCCTGATCCAGGACACCCTTCAGGGCAAACCAGCCAGCCCCACCCATGCACCAGGCCTCTATCCTATATAGTAAAAGGGTAATATGCCTCCCAGCACCGGGATCAGCAGAGCTGTGAGGCCTCCCAGCACCAGGATCAGCGGAGCCGAAAGGCCTCCCGGCACCAGGATCAGCATGACAGGGGGCAGCGCCCAAACCCCCTGATCGCCCTGCAGCTCTGTGTGTGAGAGGGGGCAGGGCCACAACCTCCCTATCCGCCCTGCTCCGTTCGTGACAGGGGAAGGCGCCCCAACCTCCTGATCAGCCCTGCTCTGTACCTGATAAGGGGGAGCTCCCCAACCCCCTGATCGCCCTGCGGCTCTTTGTGTGACAGGGTGCGGCGCCCCAACCCCCTGATCGACCCTGCTGTGTGTGTGACAGGGTGCGGCGCCCCAACCCCCCCCCCACCCCCGCCCACGGGCCCTGCTCTGTGTGTGACGGAGTAAAGCCATAACCTCCCCATCGTCCCTGCCCTGAGTGTGACAGTGGCAGTGCCCCAACCCCATGATCGGCCCTGCTCTGTGGTTGATAGAGGGCGACGCCCCAACTGCCCCCCACGGGCCCTGCTCTGTGTTTGACGGGGTAGAGCCAAAACCTCCCCATCGGCCCTGCCCTGAGTGTGACAGCGTGCGGCACCCCAACCCCCGATCCGCTCTGCTCTGTGTGTGACAGGGGGCGGTGCCCCAACTCCCCTATCGGCCCTACTCTGTGAGTGACAGGGGGTAGCTCCTCAACCCCCTGATGGGTCCTGCTCTGTGCGTGACAGGGGGCAGCGCCCCAACCCCCTGATTGGCCCTGCTCTGTGCATGACAGGGGGTGGCGCCACAACCTCCCCATCGACCCTGCCTTGAGTGTGACGGGGGCGGTGCCCCAACCTCCCAATCGGCCCTACCCTGAGTGTGACTGATGGTGGCATCGCAACCTCCTGATCCGCCCTGCTCTGTGCATGACAGGGGCGGCGCCCCAACTCCCCAATCGGCCCTGCTCTGGGCCCGACCAGGGGCTGCACCTAGGGATTGGGCCTGCCCTCTGCCACCCAGGAGCAGGCCTAAGCCAGCAGGTCGTTATCTCCTGTGGGGTCCCAGACTGTGAGAGGGCAGAGGCCGGGCTGAGGGACCCCCCTTTCCCCCCGAGTGCATAAATTTTTGTGCACAGGGCCTCTAGTACTATAATAACTACGTGTAGTGTCAGCTGGGTAGTAGACTTATTGAGTGATCACTTTGAAAGTTACATAAATGTCTAATCACAGTTGTACACCAGAAACTAATATAATGTTGTATGTCAAATGCAATTGAAAAATAAAGAAAATTAAAATAAATAAGTAAATATATAAATTGAAAAGCTTTTAGGGGGGGAAAGTAAAAAAGAATCACTCATTTTGAAATAAATTTTATTTACTTGTTTTTTGCTGAGAAAAAGAATGTTTTATTATTATGACTTGACCACAAATTATAATTATCATTTATTAAGGTTACATAAATGCAGGCTGATCATCTTTAAAGTATCCAATAGCCAAATATAACTAAAGCACAAAAAATAAATTCAATCAAAATGACAATGCAGTACCATCTCACACCTGTCAGAATGGCTATCATCAACAAATCAACAAATAACAAGTGCTGTAGAGGATGTGGAGAAAAAGGAACACTCGTGCACTGCTGGTGGGAATGCAGACTGGTGCAGCCACTATGGAAGACAGTATGGAGTTTCCTCAAAAAACTAAAAATGGAACTCCCATTTGACCCAGTGATCCCACTGCTAGGAATATATCCCAAGAAACCGGAAACACCAATCAGAAAGGATATATGCACCCCTATGTTCATAGCAGCACAATTTACAATAGGTAAGATTTGGAAACAGCCCTAAGTGCCCATCAGCAGATGAGTGGATTAAAAACTGTTGTACATCTACACAATGGAATACTATGCTGCTGTAAAAAAGAAGGAATTCTTACCATTTGCAACAGCATGGATGGAACTGGACAGCATTATGCTAAGCGAAATAAGCTAGTCAGAGAAAGAGAAATATCACATGATCTCACTCATTTGTGGAATATAATGAACAATATAAACTGATGAACAAAAACAGATCCAGAGACAGCGAAGTATTGATCAGACCATCAAACCTCAGTGGGAAGGTAGGGGAGGGCTGGGGTAAGGGGGAGAGATCAACCAAAGGACTTGTATGCATGCATATAAGCCTAACCAAAGGACACAGACACCAGGGGGGTGAGGGCACAAGTGGGGGGTTTGGGGGGTGGGGTAATGGGAGGGATAAGGACACATATGTAATACCTTAATCAATAAAGAAAAAAAAAAGAAAACATCACATTAAATAAGTAAAAAATAAATAAATAAAATCAATTTAAAAAGTACTGGCATAATTCTTCTAATGTTATGTGAAATCCTAGAAGAATCATTGCCATTATCAGAAGTAATATTAAGTGTAACACAAGAGATGTTTGGTCTTAAGTATAAATTTAGATGTATGGTATCTACTTATATAAAAACCATGGGTGGTGTTCATCACGACCACAACCGCTGCGACCAAGTGGAAGGAAGTCAGTCCTGCAGGGGTTGTCTTGGCAATGGCTGCACCCTCCCCCGAGCTGTTTCCTGTAAGGGTGGGGTTTGAGGCAGGAACCCGCCCTGGGAGAATGGAGACATCTCTTTCTAAAGTGTGCCGGGCCAGCACAGCCAGGGGTGAACCTGAGTGGGGGCGGCTGAAAGGCTTAGAAAAGACAGACAAGAGAATGAAAGCTGGGTCTCGGTGGGAAGCTGCTTCTTTGAGAGACAGTGACCGAGCCCACAGCCATCCCTTTATTTTATAGCAGATGCTACGAGGCAAAGTAAGGGCATGACCAAGATGTTTACAACATTCTCCTGGGTTTCAATCCTACTCAACTACATGCACCTGAACTCTATCAAGCCTACATCACTCAGGCAAGTGGGGCCATAGGTTCAAGCTTACAACTACAGCTGTTGGCTATAATTGTGCTGGGAGGGCCCTGCCCTCCAAGCTGGGACTTGCACATGGCAATGAGAGGACTGTGCCCTCTCATCAGTCCAAGGCTTGAACCTGTCCAAAACACTGTAGCAGCTCCCCACAATAAAGTTTTAATTCTGTTTCTTTGTTACTAATGTTGTGCCCCCCCGCCCCCCATAACAAAGAAACAATTTCCGGATGATGAGACCCAGGAATCAGGATTTTAAAAAGATTCCCAGGTGATTCTAATGTGCAGCCAAGGTTGAGAATCACTGCTATAGATAATATTAAAAATATATCTAAAAGTGCAATTCTTTGTCCAAAAAATGAGCATGTTCAAAAATTAAATGAAGAAAATTTGGATATACTCAATGGAGATTTTCACACATATTTGAGTGATGATTCCATTGATTCCACAGATGATGCTGAAAAGGAAAATTTTCCCATCGAATTTCTAAATAGTATTACTCCTTCGGGAATGCCGTGTCATACAATTAAATTTGAAAGTGGGTGCAATCATCATGCTATTGAGAAATCTCAATAGTAAATGTGGTCTTTGTAATGGTACCAGATTTATTATCAAAAGATTACAACCTAACGTTATCGAAGCTGAAGTATTAACAGGATCTGCAGAGGGAGAGGCTGTTCTGATTCCAAGAATTAATTTGTCCCATCTGACACTGGCCTCCCATTTGAATTGATTCAATGACGGTTTCCCGTGATGCCAGCATTTGTGGTGACTACTGATAAATCACAAGGACAAACTCTAGAGAAAGTAGGCATATTCCTACCTGAACCCGTTTTTGCACATGGTCAGTAATATGTTGCTTTCTCTCGAGTTTGAAGAGCATGTGATATTACAGTTAAAGTTCTAAGTACTTCATCACAAGGGAAATTAGTCAAGCACTCTGAAAGTGTTTTCACTCTTAATGTGGTGTACACGGAGATATTAGAATAAGTTTAATCACTTTATCAGTCATTGCATCACTATTGTTTTTATATCATGTTTTTGTTGCTTTCATATCATGTTTTTGTTGTTTTCATATGTTTTTGTCATTTTTATATCATGCCTCTGTTGTTGTTATATCCTTTTGTTACTGTTTATTTATTAATAAATTTTTATATTATTTTCATATACATTTTACTAATTTCCTATCATCTCTCACACTTCTATTAGAGAGAAAGGGTAAATAGCAATATTAAAATATCTCTGCTAATTAATTCCTTTTTAAAAATATATTTTATTGACTTTTTACAGAGAGGCAGGGAGAGGGATAGAGAGTTAGAAACATCGATGAGATAGGAACATCGATCAGCTGCCCCCTGCACACTCCCCACTGGGGATGTGCCTGCAGCCAAGGTACATGCCCTTGACCGGAATCAAACCCGGGACCCTTGAGTCCACAGGGCGATGCTCTATCCACTGAGCCAAACCGGTTAGGGCAATTAATTCCCTTTTAATGTGCACGAATTTCATGCACCGGGTTACTAGTCTATAATAATAAGATCAGAGTAAAAGTATATTTTTAATTTCTAACAGAAAAAAAAAGTTAGTTTTCAAATATTCTGTACTCATCAATGAAATAAGAAAGCAAATGAAGGATAAAATGTTAGATAGTCTTATCAAGCAGGATGCCTTTTAAATAAAATTTCCAGGGTAGCTAAAATGAGCAATGATAAAGCGCTACATGTACAACTAAACTGTTTGTTCTACTAGAGCCAGTACAGATGACCCTTGAACAACACGGGGGTTAAGGGTACTTGAGCAGTCAAAAACCCACATGTAACTTTAGTCGTTCCTTTGCATTCTCAGATTCCCCAACCTCTAAAATTAATTTTATTAATATATTTTATTTAATCCAATACATAAAAAAATAATCAATGAAACATGTAATCAACATAAATACTAACAATGAGATATTTTCTTTTTTTTCATACTTAGTCTTCAAACTCCACAGTCTTTTATATGTACAGCATATCACACTAAATTGTCTGTATACAAGGTAAAATGTAATTTTACCAAAATAAGTGTTGTGTTTACTGCATGTAGTAAAGAATTGTTCTTGCCCAAAATAAAGGTCTGGTCATTTCCCCTGGCTTGTGGGAGGTAACCTCTGGCCCCTGAAATACTATGCCTGGGAGCTTTAGGTCATGCCTAATAATCTGATAATATAATTTATCATGGAACTGGCCATACCAATATAGTCTTAGGGTAAAGTCTGGCTACACGAGAAAGACCAACAATGTGACTTAGGATGAGAGCGTTGGGTCATGCAGTATCAGTTGACCTGGAGACAGAGATCAACCATGGAGGCAATCAATCAATCAAGCCTATGTAAAACTCTGAACACAGAGTCTCAGCTGAGGTTCTGTACTGGCAATACTCTGTGCATATTGTCACACATAAATACCAGGAGAGTAACACAGCCTGACTCCACAGGGAGAGGAAAATAAACACTGTGTTTGGTACTTCTCATAGACTCTGCACTTTTTCCCTTGGCTGATTTTAATCTGCATCCTTTCCCAGTAATGAAGTGCAACTGTGAGCTTTATAGCTTTCAGTGAATTCTGTGAGAACTTTTTAGCAAATTCCCAAAGGTCGGGAGGTTTTGAGAGCTTCTCTAACTTACAATTGGTGTCAGCAGTGAGGGTGGCCTTGGAGACCATGCTCCAACCTTGCAGTTGTCTAATGCTCTCAGTTGGCTTAAAACTCTTGGTTTTAAAATCTACACAAATAGAAGACAAACATGCAAATTGATTGTACCTTCGCTATGCCTTAAGCCACACCCACCAGCCAATCAGAGTGACTATATGCAAATTAACCCAACCAAGATGGCGGACGGCAGCCACAGAGCTGGAGCGAGCAGGAGGCTTGGTTGCCCCAGTGATGGAGGAAGCCAAGCTTCCCGCCCCACCCTGGCCGGCTCTGAGCTCCACTCAAGGCTACAAAGTTTCAATTATACAAGGTAAACAAATCCCAGAATTAAAAAATAAATAAAAAAAGGAGAGGCTGGGAGCTTCCGTCGCTGGGGGGGCTTGGCCAGCCTGAAAATGGCCCTCAGCCCCTCACCCAGACTGGCCAGGCACCCCGGTGGGGACCCCCCACCATAAAGGGGGTGTAGCCAGCCTGCAAACAGCCATCAGCCCCTCACCCAGTCTGGCCAAACCTCCATGGGGTGAGGGTCCCCACTGGGGGGGGCTTGACCAGCCTGCAAACAGCCATCAGCCCCTCACCCAGGCTGGCCAGACACCCCAGTGGGGACTCCCACCCTGAAGGGGGTGTGACCAGCTGCAAACAGCCATCAGCCCCTCACCCAGGCTGGCCAGGCACCCCAGCGGGACCCCCGCCCTGATCCAGGACACCCTTCAGGGCAAACCAGCTGGCCCCCACCCATGCACCAGGCCTCTATCCTATATAATAAAAGGGTAATATGCAAACTGACCCTAACAGCAGAATGACTGGGAATGACTGGTCACTATGACACACACTGACCACCAGGGGGCAGATGCTCAATGCAGGAGCTGTCCCCTGGTGGTCAGTGAGCTCCCACAGGGGGAGCTCTGCTCAGCCACAAGCCAGGCTGATGGCTGCCAGCACAGCGGTGGTGGCGGGAGCCTCTCCAGCCTCCTCAACAGCACTAAGGATGTCCGACTGCAGCATAGGTCTGCTCCCTGCTGGTAAGTAGACATCCCCCGAGGACTGCTGGGCTGCCAGAGGGATGTCTGACTGCCAGCTTGGGCCCGATCCCCCATGGAGCGGACCTAAGCCAGCAGGTGGACATCCTCCAAGGGGTCCCAGACTGCAAGAGGGCATAGGCCGGGCTGAGGGAGCCCCCCTAGTGCACAAATTTTTGTGCACCGGGCCTCTAGTGTAAATATAAATTAAAATTCTATTCCTCAGTTGTACTACATACATTTCAAATGCACAATAGCAACATGTGACCAGTGACTACTTGACTGGGCATTGCAGGATTAGACTTTTATAACTCTAACCTCTTATGCCCAACACACTTGCTTTTCAACTTTATCTAGATGTCCAGCTTCTTATATTCCTCCTATTTAACATCATTTATCTTGCCCTCACTTGCCCTCTCCGCCTCTCAGCCTAAGCCCAATGGCCCTCACATTACTTTATTGTTAGTGACCTCAATTCCTTTGCCTACTGAGGGGGGAAAATCAATCTGTATAATCTAAAATAATAAAAGAGTAATATGCAAATCGACTGAAAGACCAAACAGCAGAATGACCATCAGATGACCTTCCACATGATCATGCTATGACACCCGCTGGTGCCAGGCCAGCCAAGGCAGGTTGATGCAGTTGGTTGGGGGCCTGGCCACACCCCATGATTGCCCTGCAGAGGGAGGCTCAGGCCACCAGCCACCGAGGCTATCAATCAATCAGGGGGCTCCACGATCGCCCCAAAGAGGGAGGCCCAGACGGGCTGCGGCGGGTAGGCGGGGCCTTCCTCTGTCGGGGCAATCCATTGCGGAGCCCTGGCCGGATGGGTGGAGCCTACCTCTTTGGGGCGATCGACTGCAGGGCTCCCAGACTGTGAGAGGGCACAGGCTGGGCTGAGGGACACCCCCTCCTCCTGAGTGCATGAATTTGATGCACGGGGTCTCTAGTAAAATAATAACATCTCTTGGGCCTTTAATCAATTATTTAAACTGTTGTTGATCATTCCCTCTCTCACTCCCCCAAAGCAGCTAATTTCACTTTCTCCACATAACCTAGGTAGGTGCCCTGACCAGGAATCAAACCCACAAATTTTGGTTTATGGTACAACACTCCAACCAACTGAGCCACCTGGTCAGGGCCTGATGGTTTTTTTAAAAAGGTAGAGTGCAGTGCTTCTTAGTGTTTTCCTGGAACACCGCCATGCCATTCACTTACATGTTGTCTATGGCTGCTTTCAGTGCAATACAAAAGCAAAGTGAGTAGCTTTGCAGAGACCATACACCTTGTAAAGCCTAAAATATTTACTGTCTTGGCTTTTAGGGAAAAAATGCTTGTCAACTTCTATCCTGGATTGCTTGCTCTCTCTCAACTCCCATATTCAATCTGTTACTAAATCCTATAACATTATACTTCCTAAATAATAGTGAGAGCTTATTATAACTACTCTAAACACTTATTTTTTAAGACTTTTTAAAAACTGAGACATAGTGATCATGGCATAAAATTAAATATTTTAAAGTGTACTAGTACATTTTAGTAGTTTCAATATATTCACTGTTGTGTACTATATAATTCTAGAATATTTCCAAAAAGAAACTCTGTACCAATAAGCAGTTAGTCCTTATTCTCCCCTGCCCCGCTTCCCTGTTAAGCACAAATCTATCTTCTATCTCTACAGATTTTTTTTCTGGACTTTTCATGCAAATGGTATCATAATATGTGGTCTTTTCTGTCTGACTTCTTTTTCTAAATATATTTTTATTTATTTCAGAGAAGAAGGGAGAGGAAAAACATAAAAACATCAGTGATGAGAGAGAACCATTGATAGGCTGCCTCCTGCATGTCCCACACAGGGGATTGAGCCCACAATCCAGACATGTGCCCTGAATGGGATTCAAACCACAGTCTCCTGGTTCATAGGTAGACACTCAACCACTGAGTCACGCCTGCCAGGCCTCTCTAACTTCTTTTACATAATATGTTTTCCAGGTTCATCCATGCTGTGACATGTATCAATACTCATCCCTTTTAACCACAGAATGATATACCCCATTTGTTTATCTATTCATCAGTTGACAGACATTTGTCTTGTTTCAACATTTTAGCTATTATGAATAATGCTGCTAATGAGCACGCTGTACAAGTTTTTGCATGGACTAAGCACTTTACAAACAATAATCCTTACAACAATCCTTTGAGATAACTGGTATTATCATCATTATTACTATTACTATGATTATCTTCATCTTAAAGATGAGAACACTAAGGCAGTGAGAATTAAAAACTTACCCAGGTCTCAAAAATAGTGAGCTGAGATTTGAATCACGGAAGTCTGACTCTGTCCATATTCTTAGCTACTAACAAAGCTGCCTTACCTATACTCATAAACCTTTTTCTCTGTCCCCATGACAACTACTTATCAGCGATCTCCTCAGCTCTCATCGATTTTACTGCAGTAGTCTTTCAACTGCTCTCCCAGACTCTAGTCTCATCTCCCTGAATATCTTCAAATTGCCACCAAAGTTCCCTTTTAAAATCCAAAGTCACACTGTGTCCTGGCTTTTGTAAAAGCCCTCTATGGCTCCCTATCATCTATCAGAGGGTCAAACATTTAGTGGCCACACATTCATTTATTTTTTTGTTTTTCAAAAATTCTTTATTGTTTAAAGATTACATATGTCTCCTTTTTCCCCCTTGACCTCTCCCCGGCTACTGCCACTCCCCAGTACTTGCCCTCACTCCCCTGCTGTCTGTGACCATGGGTTATGCTCCTATGCATGCATACAAGTCCTTTGGTTGATCTCTTATCCCCACCCCACTCCCCCTTCCCTCTGAGATTAAATGGTCTATTCAATGCTTCTACATCTCTAGATCTATTTTTGTTCATCAGCTTATGTTGTTCATTATACTCCACAAATGAGTGACATCGAGTGGTATTTATCTTTCTCCAACTGGCTTATTTCACTTAGCGTAATGCTCTCCAGTTCCATCCATGCTGGTACAAATGGTAGGAGTTCCTTCTTCTTTAGAGCAGCGTAGTATTCCATTGTGTAGATGTACCACCGTTTTCTAATCCACTCATCTGCAGATGGGCACTTAGGCTGTTTCCAAACCTTAGCTATTGTAAATTGTGCTGCTATGAACATAGGGGTGCATATATCCTTTCTGATTCGTGTTTTTGGTTTCTTGTGATATATTCCTAGATATGGGATCACTGGGTCAAATTGGAGTCCATTTTTAATTTTTTGAGGAAACTCCATACTGTTCTCCACAGTGGCTGTTCTAGTCTGCATTCCCACCAGTAGTGCATAAGGGTTCCTTTTTCTCCACATCCTCGCCAGTAGTTGTCATTTGTTGATTTGTTAATGACAACCATTCTGACAGGTGTGAGTGGTACCTCATTGTCATTTTGATGTGCATCTCTCAGATGATTAGTGACTTTGAGCATGTTTTCATTGTGTCTCTTGACCTTCTGTATGTCCTCTTTGGAGAAATGTCTATTTAGGTCCTTTGCCCATTTTTTTATTGGATTTTTTTTAATCTTCCTTTTGTTAAGTTGTATGGGTTCTGAATAAATTTTAGAGATTAAAACCTTATCGGATATAACAATGGCAAATACGTTCTCCCATGCAGTGGGCTCTCTTGTTGTTTTGTTGATGGTTTATTTTGCTGTGCAGAAGCTTTTTATTTTGATGTAGTCCCATTTGTTTATTTTCTTCTTAGTTTCCATTGTCCTAGGAGCTGTGTCGGTAAAGATACTGCTACGACATATGTCTGCTATTTTTCTGCCTATGGATTCTTCCAAGATTTTTATTGTTTCCCGTCTTACATTTAAGTCCTTTATCCATTTTGAGTTTATTTTTGTGTATGGTGTAAGTTGGTGGTATAGTTTTATTTGGGTGCATGTATCATTCCAATTTTCCCAACATCATTTATTGAAGAGACTGTCTTGACTCCATTGTATGCTCTTGCCTCCTTCGTCAAATATTAATTGAGCATAATGGCTTGGGTCAATTTCTGGGTTCCCTGTTCTGTTCCATTGGTCTATGTCTGTTCTTGTGCCAGTACCAGGCAGTTTTGCGAATAATGACTTTGTAATAGAGCTTGATATCTGGTATTGTGATCTCTCCTACTTTGTTCTTCTTTCTCAGGATTGCTGCAGCTATTCGTTTTTTTGTGTTTTTTTTTTATTCCATATGAATTTTTTGGAGAGGTTGTTCTAGATCTGTGAAACATGCCATTGGTATTTTAATGGGGACTGCGTTGAATCTGTAGAATGCTTTGGGTAGTATAGACATTTTAATGATGTTGATTCTACCAATCCATGAACATGGTATATTTTTCTATTTGTTTATGTCTTCCTCTGTCTCTTTTTCAACGTCCTGTAGTTTTCCAAGTACAGGTCTTTTAACTCCTTAGTTAAGTTTATTCCTAGGTATCTTAATTTTTGTTGTTGTTGCAGTGATAAATGGATTATTTTTTTAGTTTCTCTTTCTGAGTTCATTTCTGGGTGATAATTTTGTATCCTGCTAACATTGCCAAATTTATTTTTTAAGTCTAGTAGTTTTTTGATGGAGTCTTTAGGGTTTTCTATGTACAGTATCTTGTCATCTGCAAATAATGACAATTTTACTACTTCTTTTCTAATTGGATGCCTGTTATTTCTTCTTCTTGTCTGATCGCTTTGGGTAGCACTTCCAGTACTATGTCGAACAGGAGTGGTGAAAGTAGGCATCCTTGTCTTGTTCCTGTTCTTAGGGGAAATGGGTTTAGTTTTTGCCCATTGAGTATGATGTTGGCTGTAGGTCTGTCATATAGGGCTTTTATTATGTTGAGGTATGATCACTTTGCTGAGAGTTTTTATCAAGAAAGGGTGTTGGATTTGGTCAAAAGCTTTTTCTGCATCAATTGATATGATCATGTGATTTTTGTCTCTCAATTTGTTTAGGTGATGTGTAAGGTTTATTGATTTGCAGATACTGCAACAGCTTTGCATCTCCGGAATAAATCCCATTTGGTCATGGTGTATGATCTTTCTAATGTAATGCTAGATCCGATTTGCTAGAATTTTGTTGAGGATTTTAGCATCTATGTTCATCAGGGATACTGGCCTGTAATTCTCTTTCTTTGTAGTGTCTCTATCTGGTTTGGGGGATTAGGGTAATGCTGGCTTCATAGAAAGCTTGGAAGTATGCCTTCCTCTTGAATTTTTTAAAATAGTCTGAGGAGGGTAGGTTTTAGTTCTTCTTTGAATGTTTGGTAAAACTCCCATGAGAAGCCGTACTAACCAGGACTTTTGTTTGCTGGAAGTTTTTTGATTATTGCTTCAATTTCATTGGTAGTTATCAACCTATTCAGGTATTTTAATTCTTCCTGATTAAGTTTTGGAGGATTGCATTTTTCTAGGAATGTGTCCATTTCGTCCAGGTTGTCCTGTTTGTTGGAATAGAGTTGTTCGTAGTATTTTTTACAATTCTTTGTATGTCTGTGGGGTCGGTTGTTACTTCACCTCTTTCATTTCTGATTTTGTTCATTTGGGTCCTCTCTCTTTGTTTCTTGGTGAGTCTGGCTAGAGGTTCATCAATTTTGTTTATCCTTTCAAAAAAACAGCTCTTGGTTTTATTTATCTTTTGTGTTGTCTTTTTGGTCTCTATGTCATTAATTTCTGCTCTGATTTTTATTATTTCCTTCTTTCTGCTTACCCTGGGCTTTTCTTGTTGCTCTCTTTCTAATTCTTTAAGTTTTGGGGTTAGATTATTTATTACCATTTTTTGTTGTTTTATGATGTAGGCCTGTAGCGCTATAAACTTCCCTCTCAGGAATGCTTTCACTGTGTCCCACAGATTTTGGATTGTTGTGTTTTCATTTTCATTTGTTTCCAAGATGTTTTTTATGTCTTCTGTGATCTCTTTGGTAACCCAATAATTTTTTAATAGCATGCTATTTAGCCTTCAAGTGTTTGATTGTTTTTCATTGTTTTTATTGTAGTTGATTTCTAATTTTATGCCATTGTGATCTGAGAAGATGCTTGATATGATTTCTATCTTCTTGAATTTGAAGAGACTTTGCCTGTGTCCCAATATGTGGTCTATCTCACACGTTCATTTATTTAAATGAAATCTTATGTGGAACTCCACTGGATGAAAAAGCAGAGATGCTCTTGTTGAACAGAAGCGGGGGAAAGGGGTTAACTGAATGCATTTGTAAGGAAAATAATCTCTTAGCTTTGCTTCATATATCTGTCTCCTAGAGAAGGCATTTTAGACATTTCCAAAGAACCCTGAGAACACTTGCAATGATCTGAGAAACCACCAGCCCATCACTTAGTCCTCTAAGAAACTCATTCTAGTTCCCTGAATATACCGAGTTATTTCGACGCTTTATAATCTTCCCATGTTTCCCTCTGGAACACTCACTTCCACTTGGCAAACTTATCATAATTTAAAACTTTGTTCAAATATTTCTTCCTTTATAAAGCCTTCTCTAACCCACTCCTTTTTCCAACAATTGCAAATACTGCTCACCACCTTTATCACATTCCAAGACTACTGATGTCCTTTGTAAAATATAGTGTTCAAAACCAAAGGTAATATTCTAGGCATGATGTGACTGCCACAAAGGGTAAGACTCCAATTCCTCTCAGCAAATCTGAAACTGAACTTGGAATCAAGCAGCCAATTAGTAACTAAAGCAGTTTTGTGTCTTAATCTGACAACATTAGGATCAAGTTTCCACTGATAATCTTTACACCTGGAGCAAAAATTTTCAAGCACTATAATTCTTCACTTCAACTAACCTTGCAAAACTGTGGATCAAACCTACCATACATGTCCTTCATTCCTGCACCTGAACTGCCAAGTGCTGCTAACAAAGGACCCATGAAGTAAGCCACAAGTGCAGTGCCAACTAAGTGAAGATCTCCAATGGCTAGCCTATCACTGCTCCCTGTCCCCTTTCACCAACTTCTTTTGATTTCCTTAAGCTGCTATTGCAAGATCTCATCTCAGCATGCAAACTGTTTTCCTACTTCTCAAAACTTAGTATATTAGATAGACAGACTCTCAACTTGAATCTCCCAAACATCAATCTCACACAAATACCTCTGCAAGCAAATCAGCCTTCAACTATATCCCTACCTTCTTCCTTTCTATCTCACCCAAGACTTATCCTCCATTTCACTACGCACTCTAATGTATCCCGATGTTCCTCCCTGAGGAATGCTCCATTAAATCTCATTCTCTCCCTCGTGTCCACATTTCCTCTGTACTACTGGCTCTTTTCCCTCAACATAAATTATAGGCTTAAATACTTAATAAAAAGACCACACACATTCAACCAATGCCTCTTCTAATTATTCCTTCTCATTATAGTCAATTTTCTCAAGTCATTTATACCACTGGCCTTCAAAGTAGGGTGCTAATTTTTATGTTAGTGGTTCCTCTAAGTCAGTGGTTCTCAACCTTCTGGCCCTTTAAATACAGTTCCTCATGTTGTGACCCAACCATAAAATTTTTTTCGTTGCTACTTCATAACTGTAATGTTGCTACTGTTATGAATCGTAATGTAAATATCTGATATGCAGGATGGTCTTAGGCGACCCCTGTAAAAGGGTCGTTTGACCACCAAAAGGGTCGAGACCCACAGGTTGAGAACTGCTGCTCTAAGTGTTATAATATTTACTTTAATTTACTACAATCTACTTCAAATTAATACTAATTGTTTTTGGTAAAATATAGTAACTTTATTCCAACATAACTCCATTTCCTCAACCTTCCTTTACGAACTTAAATTACATCAATATATGTTAGAAATCCAGAAATAAAGTGCTATATTTACTTTAAACCATTTTGTCTTTTAAATAAATTAAGAGACAAAAAGAAAAAATATATATACTTATGTAGATTTTTGTTTCCTACATATTCAACTTTTCTGATTTTCTTCATTTCCTCCTGTGGATGTGACCATTTGGTGTCATTTCTGTTCAGCCTGACACAAATGGTGTTTGATTCCTTTAGAATGTCTTGTACAGCCCATCTGGTTATAAGAAATTATCTCTGTTTTGGAATGTCTTTATTTCGCCTTCATTTTGAATGTCAGTTTTACTAGATACAGAATTTATGGTTCACAGTTCTTTTATTTCAGTGTCAATCCACTGTCTTCTGGCCTCCATTTTTCTCTGATAAAAACCCAGCTATAAATCATAGTTACCTTTATAATGAGTAATTTTTCTCTTGCTCCTTTCAAAATTTTCTCATGGTCTTTGTCTTTTAGCAAATGACAACGATGTGTCCAGATGTGAACCTCTTTGTGTTTATCCTACTTTAGATTTGTTGAGCTTCTCGAAAATGTAAATTAATGTTTCATGATATATTTTAGAAGTTCTTTGTCCTTCTTTCTCCAAGTTTTTGTTCGTTTGTTTGTTTGTTTGTTTGTTTTTGTCCATTTTTCTTTCTCCTCTCCTGGAATTCCCATTACATATACGTTAGTATATCTGATATTGTCCTACAGGTCTTTGAGGCTCTGATTTTTTTTCCTCCCACAATTATTCTGTCTCTGTTCTTCAGATTGGATCATTTTTGTTGACATTTCTTCAAGTTTGCTGGTTTTTCTTTAGCTATCTCAAATTTGCTAGTGAGCTCATCTAGTGATTTTTTTTTTCATTTCAGTTATTCTACTTTTCAACTTCAGAATTTTCATTTTGTTCTTTTTATAGTTTCCATTTTGCTACCGAGCAAACTTATTTGAACAAACTTACATTACCTGCCATGAAGATTTTGCTAAAAACAACATCATCTAGACCAGTGGTCGGCAAACTCATAAGTCAACAGAGCCAAATACCAACAGTACAACGACTGAAATTTCTTTTGAGAGCCAAATTTTTTAAACTTAAACTATATAGGTAGGTACATTGTTATTAACTTAATTAGGGTACTCCTAAGCTGGCCTTTGGTAAAAATGTCCTCAATCTGATTGAGGTACGTTCGCTGAGGTCGACCCCTTCCAACTCTCCCATCCACACTCGTCTTGTATACTTGTTTCGTCTACCTCCTTTCGTTCATCCTCTCTATATGTCCAAACCATCTCAACATACCTTTCTCAATCCTCGACACTACATCTTCTTTCACTCCACAACATTCCCTAAAATTAACTTAATAAACTTTACTTAAAGTTTTAAGTCAACTTTGCACTGTATGTGCGCACCCGCATGTGGTATTTTGTGGAAGAGCCATACTCAAGGGGCCAAACAGCCACATGTGGCTCGCGAACCGCGGTTTGCCGACCACTGATCTAGACTCACTCAGAGAAAGTTTCTATTGATTACTTTTCTTCCTGAGTATGGATCACATGTTCCCAGGTTTTTTTCTTTAACAACCTGTAGAATTCTTTTTATAAAACTGGGTATTATAGATAATATGTTAAAACAATTCTAGATTATGATTCCACCTCCCCACCCAGGACTGTTGTTGTTCTTCTTCTGTTTTGTTCTGATTTGTAGTGACCTGCTTGGAAATAATTTGAGAATCTGTCTCCCTCTGGTGTGTAGCCATTCTCTGCTAAATATATTTTTTTAATTCTTATTTTTCTTTTTTAGCTTGATTTCCTTAAGGTCATCCCTATGTCTACATCAGTTAGTGATCAAGCCAATAGCTGGTGCCCTCTGCTGACAAATCTGTTGGTGGGTTGAGGAGTGCATTCAAAGATCACAAGTTTCAAAGTCTGCTTCAGAGTTTCCTCTTTGCTGGGTTCTCTCAGGACTTCCTAATTGATGCCAGTGCCCCAGGAAGGCAGAGATGAATAGAGAACTTATATTATTCTGTAGGAGTTCTCTCATTAACAGGATTTCACTACAAAGTTTCTGGCTAGTCAACCACTCTGTTGCTTGTCCCTACCAAGACCACCACTTCTAGTTATCAAGGCTATGAGCCTTCCACATTAGTTTCCTTCCAAACTTACTATCAAACTTGCTACCAAACTGACTTGCATGACTGGGCATTGGGTCTTCCCTTCCCAAGCACATCTGCTACTTGTGGCAACAAAACTGCTGGTTTAAGGCTAATCAACCTTGATTACATTATGATCCCCCTTGGGAAGGCAAGGGGAAGGGTATAGGGGCTCCAGCAGGAAGGCCAAAGAGTCCCACTGTTCTTATCACACATTCAAAGATTTTCATAAATTTGCCCTGACTGGTGTGTTCAGTGGTAAGAGTGTCAGCCTAGGCACCAAAGGATCATAGGTTTGATTCCTGGTCAAGGGTCCATACCTCAGTTGCAGGTTCAATCCTGGCCCAATCATGCAGAAGGCAACCAACTGATATGTCTCTCTCACATCAATGTTTCTCTTTCTCTCTCTTTCTCTCTTTCTCTCTTTCTCTCTTTCTCTCTCTCTCTCTCTCTCTCTCTCTCTCTCTCTCTCTCTCTCTCTCTCTCTCTCTCTCCTCTCCCTCCTCCCTCCCTCCCTCCCTCTCCCTCTAAAAATGGGAAAAATATCCTCTAATGAGGATTAATAAAAAAAAATATTTTCATGCATTAAAGCTTCCCAACTTGATGTTTGCCATTGATTCATCTTCCGACCCCTAAATGGTCATTTTTGACAATTCAGTTCCATATTTTCTCTTTAGGAGAAGATTTTTCAACTGCTTTCCTCTGTTATTGTCAGAAGTCCTGTCACTTCTGTTTATCTTATTTTCAATTTCTACCAGTACATCTATATGTACTTTAGAACACAGTTGTTATATTATAGTTAGATAACATTTATTTATATAAATGTATTTGGATAAGTTGGAGTAAGCAATTTAAAATGTATTGTTAATCTGTTATATGATGAAGTTTAGAAAACACTGGTAACATCTGTTTCCCTTTCCTCACTATGCACTCACACTTTAGCCACTGCATGTGACTATTTTTGTTACACCAGTAAGACAGTCCCTTGAAGAGCACTGAGAACAGCACTGTCATCAAGATGGTGGCTCCCTTTCAGTTCTTATTATATTTGACTTTTCCAGAGCACTTACCCCTGCTCCATTTTGAAATTCCTATTTTCCTTTACCACAATCTTATTTTATCAGCAGCAGCTTTTTCATATACTTCACGGCCTCACTTTCAATTTAATTACTTATAGTACTAAGGGCTTCATCTTTAAACCTATTTTCCGCATTATCCCATTTTGATTACCACATCTGCTAATGGAAACAGAATCCTAGGCTCTATCTTATTCCTGATTTCGGGATTAATAGAGCTAATTACTTAATGGACAACTTTTACCTAACTGGTGCCTCAAACTTAAATATGTAAAAAAACCACAGTTTTTAACCCTAGGATTCTCTATCTCAGTAAATGACACTACCACTCACCCAATAACAGGGTCAAAGATCTAAAAATCATCTTCATACCCTCTTACTCATTTTCTCCTTTAACTAGTACTGTAACTTTCAAAAAGTTTAGTAAACCACTGGTATGCTTAATTATCTTAAATTTTAGGAAAATTGGCCAATTCTTTTTCATAAACAATGATGAAATAAAAAGCCTTGAGGGGAGAAGCTGCAGTCGTCATTATATAAGAAGAGAAAATGCAAATTTCTAACTATTAGTTCTGTAATCAAGCCATTGTCTGTGCTTCCATCTCACAGTAGTAGCAACTCTTCCAAGAAAATGTCTCACCCTCTCTTTCATTTTTTGTGTCTGTTGTTAATCCTCACTCGAGGATATTTTCCCACTGATTATTAGAGAGTGGAAGGGAGAGGGAGAAACAGAGAGAAACATCGATTGGTTGCCTCCTGCACACACCCTGACCAGGGCCAGGGATCGAGCCTGCTACCAATATGTGCCCTTGACCAGAATTGAACCCAGGACCCTTTAGTCTACAGGTAGACACTCTATTCACTGAGACAAAGTGGCTAAGGCTCAACCTCTCTTTCAGTGGAGGTTTATTAATAGGAGGATAAAAAATACTTCAGTTTAAGATTGTTTTGCTGCTATGCCCATGACCTAAATTTCCAAAACAGAAAGTTGGCTCATAATTATAATCAAAAGTCCTCCCAGAAACACTTAAGTGAAGTCCTTTTATATGGAAGAACAGAACAGTGAACAGGAAAGAATATGTGCTCTGGAGCTGGATAGTCCTTGAGTTAAATCTCAGCTCCATCACTGATTACACAACCTTAGGCAGATTATTTAGCCTCTTTGAATGTCAGTTTCTTTGTCTGTAAAATGATGATGAAAATATCTACAACACAAGATTACTGTGAAGGTAAATTGAAATAGATGAAGGTACCACCTTACTTCAATAGCTCATCATTCTCTTTGGGTGGAGAACACACAACACAATATGTAGCCGATATCTTACAGAGCTATACATTAGAAACCTAGATAATGTTATTAACCAATGTCACTCCAATAGCTCAATAAAATTTTAAAAAGAGCCTGAAAGAAAAACAAAAAACCTCCTCATTCTCAAATTTTACTAGACAGCTTCCTAACTGGTCTTGTTCTATATCAATTCTTCCGCATACAGCAATGCTTAAGATGAAATTCAATTTTTTTACGCAATTGGTTCACTCATTTATTCACTCATTCATTCAACTAACAGTTACTCATCATTTCCCTCAGTAAATATTTGAATCCACAGTATAAACTAGAAAGCAAGAAGAGAAATAATACAATGGTGAGCAAAAGCAAACATGGTTCCTAAACTTGCTGAGTTTGTTGTCTAGTGGCAGAGAGAACCCATTAAATAATCCTATATAATAAAAGCCTAATATGCACTAAGTGTCCGACCAGTCAACCAGTTGCTATAATGCACACTGACCACCAGGGGGCAGACACTCCAACCTGTAGGTTAGCTTGCTGCTGGGGTCCAGCTGATCGGGACTGTGAGAAACAGGCTGGACACGCCCTGGAACCCTACCACAGTCCCTCCCCGGCCCTGATTGTGCACCAGTGGGGTCCCTCAGCCTGGCCTGCACCCTCTCGCAATCTGGGACCCCTCAGGGGATGTTGGACTGCTGGTTTCAGCCTGATCCCCACAGGCCAATCCCTGCTGGCGTGCAAAGTTTCTGTTAAGAAACTGACAGAGTCTTTAAAAAAAAGAAAGATTATTTTTAATTTATTGATTTGAGAAGAAAAGAAACATTAATTGTTTTTATACTTATTTATGCATTAATTGGTCAATTCTTGTTTGTACCCAGATGTTGGCATGTCAGGAAAATATTCTAATCAACTGAGCTACCCAGCCAGTGCTCAGCTGACACTATTATGGGAGCTCTCCTGTAGGTAACTAACTGCTTTTTTCTTGCTGCTGTTAAGAGTCTCTCTTTGTCTTTACCTTTTGGCATTTTAATTATGATGTGTCTTGGTGCAGGCCTCTTTGTGTTCATCTTGTTGGGGACTCTCTGTGCTGCCTGGACTTGTAAGCCTATTTCCTTCACCAGGTTAGGGAAGATTTCTGTCATTTTCTCAAATAGATTTTCCATTTCTAGCTCTCTATTTTCTGCCTCAGGCACCCCCATGATGAAAATGTTGGTAGGTTTGAGGTTGTCCCAGAGGCTCCTTATGTTATCCTCATTTTTAAAAATTCTTTTTTCTTTTTGATGTTCTAATTGGATGCTTTTTGCTTCGTTATGTTCCAAATTGCTGATTTGATTCTTGGCTTTCTCTACTCCCCTGTAAATTATTCTTCATTTCAAGTGGTCCTTTTGTATACTGTTGAAGTTCTCACTAAGTTCCATGAGCATCTTTATAACCAGTGTTTTGAACTCTGCATCTGGTAAAAGACTGCTTGTCTCCTATTTTTTTTTTCTGGCATTTGTTCTATTCTTTCAATTGGGGCATGTTTCTTTGTCTTCTCATTCTGGTAGCTTCCCTGTGTTTCTTTCTATGTATTAGGTAGACCTGCTATGTCTCCCAGGCAAGGGCGCTTTAAGAGGAACTGCCTGGAGAGCCAGCTGTCTCCATCTCATTCAGCTACCATCCTTGCAGGTCTTTACAGCAAGAAGTTATAGGGGCTTCTCTTCCTAGCACTGGAACCCCAGGATGGAGAGCCTGATGTGGGAGTGGGACCCCTCACTCTTCAGGCGGGAACTCTGCAGGCAAGATATACCTCCCAATTTTTATCTGCCACAGTGGGTATGGGACCAGCATGTTCCACATCTCTGACTCTCACCAGCCTCAATGTGGCTTCTCCTTTAATTCCTTAGTTGTAGGACTTCCATTCATCCAGATTGCAGGTGGTTCAGAATGATGATTGTTCTGTAGACTAGTTGCTGTTTTTTAAAATATATTTTTATTGATTTCAGAGCAGGCAATAGAAACATCAATGACAAGAGATAATCATCAATCAGCTGCCTCCTGCATGCCTCACACTGGGGATCAAGCCCACAACCCTGGCATGTGCCCTGATCAGGAATCAAACCATGACCCACGTTCATGGGTTGACGCTCAACCACTGAGCCACACCAGCTAGATTAGTTGTGGTATTGATGTGATTGTGGGAGAAGGTGAGTACAGCATTTACTTTTGCTGCTATCTTGACCAGAAGTCTGCATTTCAATTTCTTTCTTTTATTTAAATCCTCACCCAAGGATATTTTTCCATTGATTTTTAGAGAGTGAAAGAGAGAGGGAAAGACAGAGAGACACATCAATGTGGGAGAAACATATTGATTGGTTGCCTCCTGTACATGCCATGACCAGGTTCCCGGCCGGGGAGGAACCTGCAACCGAGGTATGTGCCCTTGACAGGAATGGAACCAGGACCCTTGAGTCCACAGGCCAATGTTCTAACCATGACCCACATTCATGGGTTGACATAGGATTTTGGTTAACAGGTTTTATTTGGGGGGGGGGGGGCTGAGGGAGCTTAGAGCTCTTTACAAGTTTTATCCTGTTGCCTTCTGGCCTTTGTTGTTTCTGCTGAAAAATATGCTGCTAATCTGAATGGGTTTCTTTTAAGTGACACATCGTTTTTCTCTAGATGCTTTCAATACTTTCTCCTTGTTTTTTACTTTCACTATTCATACTATGATGTTTCTCTTTGTGGATCTCATGGCAATTAATCCTACTTGGATTTTGTTGAACTTCCTAGGCATGTAGGTTATTGTTTTTCAATAAATTTGTGGAAGTTTTTCTGCTATCTCTGTCTCTCTCTCATTTATCTGAGGCTCTGTTCATTGTTCTTAATATTTTTTATCTTTGATCTTCAATTTGCATAATGTCTATCAATCTATCTATAAAATCACTTCTTTTGCTTCTTTCAGCTCAAATCTATAGTTAAGCCTCGCTCTCTTTTTTTTTTTTTTTTTTTTGCTGAATCCGTTTCTTTTTTTTTAATTAAATCTTTATTGTTCAGATTATTACAGTTGTTCCTTTTTCCCCCAATAGCTCCCCTCCACCCGGTCCCCACACCACCCTCTGCCCTTATCCCCCCCACTGTCCTCATCCATACGTGTACGATTTTTGTCCAGTCTCATCCCGCAGCCCCCACACCCCTTTCCCACTGCCCAAGAATAGTCATCCACTCCCTTTCTATGCCCCTGATTCTATTATATTCACCAGTTTATTCTGTTCATCAGATTATTTATTCACTTGATTTTTAGATTCACTTGTGGATAGATGTGTACTTGTTGTTCATAATTTGTACCTTTACCTTTTTCTTCTTCTTCCTCGTCTTAAAGGATACCTTTCAGCATTTCATATAATACTGGTTTGGTGGTGATGAACTCCTTTAGCTTTTTCTTATCTGTGAAGCTCTTTATCTGACCTTAAATTCTGAATGATAGCTTTGCTGGGTAAAGTAATCTTGGTTGTAGGTTCTTGGTATTCATCACTTTGAATATTTCTTGCCACTCCCTTCTGGCCTGCATAGTTTCTGTTGAGAAATCAGCTGACAGTCGTATGGGTACTCCCTTGTAGGTAACTGACTGTTTTTCTCTTGCTGCTTTTAAGATTCTCTCTTTGTCTTTACTCTTGACATTTTAACCCTTTGCAGTCATTTGTCTACTCTCAGCCACCAAAGCTTTTTTACCGTTCCGGTCGTATGTCTGCTCTCAGCCACCACAGCAAGGAACCGTACAAATCTTTTTTTTTATTATTAAAATATTTTTATTGATTTCAGAGAGGAAGGGAGAGGGAGAGATAGAAACATCGATGAGAGAGAATCACTGATTGGCTGCCTCCTCACGCCCCCCACTGGGGATCAAGCCCACAACCCCGGCATATGCCTGTTGAGTGAGTGTCCTTCCACGTCCTGCATGGAGTAGGGTTCGGTATCTGAAAGAGGAGCCGCACGACAAATGAGAGAAAAAGACACGAGATAATTTGGAAATGTCTGGGGAGCCAGGCGGGCAAGTCCAACTCAAGGAGAGAGACTTCCCCAAATCCTAACTCTATTCATTCATGTATCAGTTCATAATTTCTCTGAAAGCTCTTAAGTGTCTAAGCGACCTTGTCACAAACCAAAACATTGCCCCGACAAATCGGAGATATCAAAACTCAATATAAACAAACGCGGTCGTTCCACACTCGCCATGCAAAACACCGTGGCGAGTCAGTCGCCTCTTGAGAGTGAAGAAATCAACAAGCTTTGGAGATACTTCACAGAATTTCAAATAAAGCTTTACAAATTACGTTTAACTGTAATTAGGCATTCTCGCTTGTTAAGATATTTCAAAATAATACTCCAAAATGGCAAAAAGAAAGTTACCAAAAGAAGTGTACTGCGAATCTGAAAGTAACGATGAAGAGTTTTCTTTTGGCACCTTGAATACTGACTCTGACGTAGAAAGTGATAACGTTTGTAGTGATTCTACTAGTAGTGACGTAGTTCCAAAAAAGAATTAATAAATCTTGTTTATCCTTCATAATCTTGCATATTATGTATCACTGCTCTCTCAATGGAAATTAATTCCGACCAGTACGAGACCCATGTACAAATTTAATACGACCACAAAGGGTTAATTATGATGTGTGTTCGTGTGGTCCTCTTTGGATTCCTTTTGTTTGGGGTTCTCTGCGCTTCCTGGACTTGTAAGTCTATTTCTTTCAGCAGGTAGGGGAAGTTTTCTGTCATTGTTTCTTCAAATAGGTTTTCAATATCTTGCTCTCCCTCTTCTTCGGGCATCCCCATAATTCGGATGTTGGTACGCTTGAAGTTGTCCCAGAGGCTCCTTACACTATCTTCATATTTTTGGATTCTGTTTTCTTTTTGTTTTTCCGGTTGGGTGTTTTTTGCTTCTTCGTATTCCAAATTTTTGACTTGATTCTTGCAATCCTCTAGTCTGCTGTTGGATCTCTGTATAATATTCTTTATTTCAGTCAGTGTTTGCTTAATTTCTAGTTGGTCTTTTTTCGTATCCTCGAGGGTTTCACTTGGTTTATTGAGGGTCTCATTAAATTTATCGACGGTTTCTAGAAAATTCTTGAAAAACCTTATAACCATGGTTTTGAACTCTATATCCAGTCATTTGCTTTCCTCCGTTTCTGTCATTTGTGACCTGTTTCTTTGTCTCCACATTTTTTATGCTTCCCTGTGTTGATAGAGTGGCTTTCTGTGCTAGGTGTCCTATAGGGCCCAGTGGCTCAGCCTCCCCAATTACCTGAGGTGGATACTCTTGGTGCACCCCTTTGTGGGCTGTGTGCACAGTCTTGTTGTAGTTAACCATTGATTGTAGTTGGTATCACTGGGAGGAATTGACCTCCAGGCCAATTGGCTGTGAGAATCAGCTGTGTCTACAGTGGGAAAACTTCTGTGCTGGAGACACCCTTCTGGTGCAAGACTTGCTTCTGTGGGGCTTTGGTGCTCACTGAGTCTGCTCCCTGAGCGTGTCTCTTATGGATCTGAGGAGTTGTAATCTGGATGGTCCCACTCTGACCCCTGAGTACACTGGCTCTTGGATCTCTAAGGAGGTGCTAATTTAGCCTCTGCCTAAGGCTACCCAGCAGGAGCTACGAAGAGATCTGCAGATTCCTCTTCTTTGTTTGGGATTTGGAGGTGCCCAGATGAGGCCCAGCTGTGAAGCAATGCAAGCTGCTGTGGGACCTTGGGCCTACTTTTGGATGTTCTGGGTCTCTCTGACTCAGCTGCAGTTTGTTAGGTAATTCTCAGATTGCAAAGGGCCAGGCCTTTCATATGCAAAAGCCTCTGCCCACAGCTTGGGTGGGGCGAGGTCTCAGGGAATCAATAGGGCAGAGCAAACAGCTATAGCTGATCCTTAGCCCTGCCCTAAGAGGCCCCGGGTCTCAGTATCCCGGTAATCACTGCAAGCACCTCTGAGAGTAAGCCGTCTTCAAGTTCCGACCAATGCCAGACAGTCCAGTTTTTCCCCATATGACTCTGGGTCCCCAGAGACTCGCCTAGAACTGGAGTTCAGAGCAGTCGGGAGCTTGAGACTCCCTCCCGATTGAAAAAGACAACCATGTCCTCAGTTGCCAGCCCTTTTCACGTGCGCCTCCATACCTCTGTACTTTACTTCCGCACCTCCTCTGAGTCTCAGTGTGCTTTTCTCTTTTCTTCTAGTTATAGAATTTCCACTCAGCCAGCCTTCCTGTGGTTCTGGATGATGTCAGTTTTGTCTTTTAGTTGTATTTTTGAAGTGGTTGTGCGAGGCAGCAATTTCCGGTGTTTACCTATGCCACCATCTTGGTTTCTCCTGTCTATAGTTACGCCTCTTTAATGAATATTTTTATTACTTTACTTTTCAATTCTAATTTCCATTTTGGAGATTCCAATATGGCAGCAGATTAAATGAAAGGTACACTGACATTCTCCCAGGATCAAACTGGAATTACAACTCAAGTGTAGAAAAATCATCCTGAATAACCAACTTAAGACCATCTGGAAAGAACCCTTATAAACAAGGATGTAAAGAGGAGGACACATCAAGAAGGGTAGGAAGTGCAGAGGTGCCAGAGGGCTAGCCAGGCTCCCTCTGGCAGCAGCCGAAGTTCCAGAGAGATATCTCAGCTGGAGGGGGTTCGCCCTGAGAAAGCTGGGGTCTAAATCCCAAGCTGGGCTACCTAGTCCAGAGCACCAGAACTGGGAAAGGTGCTCACATAACATCTGGCTGTGAAAAGCAGCAGGGTTTCTGTCCACCAGGACAGGTGGCTGGAAATACAGGCACCCTCCAGAAAGGCCAATGCACACAATTTCATGTGCAGCCATTCACCTTGAGCAAAGGGAGGACAGGGTGGGCTAGAACTGTGTGAGGAGAATCGGGTGGTTGGTGGCTCTGGGGATAGAGCTCAGAGGACAGCAGCCTGGATCCCTGTGCTAAGTTATTTCCCCATACTGCAGAGGACCTCTTTCTCATCCAGGCAGCTTTAGCTGAGGGGGTGGGGGCAAATGTCCCACCCATTTGAAAACCTCTGGCACCACCCTGTGGAATTTACTCCCTGCTGTGGTCTACAGCCTGCAGCTCATTAAGAGACTGAGAATAACAATCAGCCTGCTGGCAGAGGTGGATAACTGGGTGCTTTGAGTCTTTGCCTGATCTGCTTCTGGACCGGAGGCAAGGAAAGCAGACCTTGGTGCACATCTTGGTCCTTTCCAAAAGCACCCAGCCCCAGCAGAGGGAGCCACAAGGTGTGGAGCACTGATAGCTCCAACCAGGGTACTCGGGGCCAGTCACAAACAGTGTCTGACATTGGCCTGCAGCAGAGACCCTCCAAAAGACTGGGGGTTGTAGTAGGTCTACCTAATACATAGGAACAAGCCCAAACAGACAGCCAAAATGGGGAGGCAAAGAAACAAATCTCAAGTGAAAGAATAAGAGAATTCTCCAGAAGAGCTAAATGAAATGGAGATAAGCAATTTACCAGATATAGAGTTCAGAGTAATGATTATAAGGATGTTCAATACCATGAATAAAGATATAGAAGCTATGAAATACCAGTCAGAAATGAAGAATAAAACACCAGAGATAAAGAATACACTGAAAAGAATATAAAGCAGATTAGAGAAAGCCAAGGATCGGATCAGCAAATTAGAAGACAGGGTAGAAAAAATATTTTCAAAATTAAAAAGAAAAAAAAACAATTAAAAAACAGGACAATTTGAGCGAGTGTGGGACACCATGAAACGTAACAAACATCCTAGGAATGCCAGAAGGAGAAGAAAGTGAGCAAGGGACTGAAGAAATAATGGCAGTAAACTTCCCTAACCTAGTGAAGGAAAAAAGGCACACAAGTTCAGAAAGCTCAGTCCCAGCAAAAAGAACTCAAAGAGGCCCATGCCAAGACACGTCATAATTAAAATGCCAAAAATTAAAGACAAAGAGAGAATTTTAAAAGCAGTGAGAGAAAAGCAATTACCTACAAAGAATAAGGCTATCAGCTGATTTTTCATCTGAAATGCTACTGGCAAGAAGCGAATGGCATGAAGTAGTCAAGTAAATGAAAAGCAAGGATCTGGAACCCAAACTACTCTATCCAGCAAGGCTATCATTCAAAATAGATGGTGAGCTCAGCAGGTGTGGCTCAGTGGTTGAGCAATGACCTATGAAGTATGAGGTCACAGTTCGAGTCCTGGTCGGGGCACATGCCCAGGTTGCAAACTCAGTCCCCGGTGGAGGCATGCAGGAGATGGCTGACCAGTGATTCTCTCTCATCACTGATGTTTCTATCTATCTCTTCCTCTCCTTTCCTTTCTGAAATCAATTTAAAAATATTTATTTAAAAAATACATGGTAAAATAAAAAGCTTCCCAAACAAAAAAAAAGGCTAAAGGAGTTTATCACCACCAAACCAGCATTGCAAGAAATGTTAAAATGACTTCTGTAATAAGAAAGAGAGAGAGAAACATAGGCATAAAGAATAAAAATGGCAATAAATAAGTTCCTATCAATAATAACCATAAATGTAAATGATTAACTGCTCTAATCAAAAGACACAGGGTAGCTGAATGGGTCATCTCCACTTGGTTTTTTAAAAATAATTTCTATCTCTTCATTAATATTCTCTATTTTATATGGCAGTCATCGTAACATCATTTACTACTTTGTGAGATTCTTTGTTTCTGTGAACATGTCAGAAAGGCTTTAAAGTCTTTCTCTGATAAATCTGACATCTGGTCTCTTACACGCAGTTTCTGTGACATGATTTTTGTCTAGTGCATGAGTCACACTTTCATGTTTCTGTGATGCCTGGTAGTTTTTCTTATTATCCTAATAAAGACAGAATATGCAAAGTGACCATTGCTTCATGACAAAGATGGTGGCGCCCACAGCCAATAAAGAGGAAATATGCAAATTGGCATAACAAAGACGGCAGTGGCCGGGCCAGGATGCTTGCATGATCGCCATGGCAATAACGCAGGCATTCCACCCCACCCTGGCCGTTCCGGGCCTCTGGGCAGCACACGAAGGCAGAAGGCAGCTCCAGCCTAGAGCAAAGGCGGAAAGGCAGCTCCAGCCAGAGCGAAGGCGGTGCCAGCAGCAAGGGGAAGGAAGGCCTATTCTTGCACAAATCTTCATGCACCAGGCCTCTAGTTTCAGATAATACATTGTAGCACCTCTGGGTACTGGTACACCGCTAACCTTCTGGACATGTTATTGCTATAGCTTGTTTGTTTAGTGACTGGTTGGAGTATTTTAGTGGAGTTTATTCCCATACATTATGTTCATCTTATGATGGATGCTGTTCCTCAGGAAGGCGCGGCTGTGGTGTCTCCACAGTTACCCTCAGATCACTGGATCACCATGGTTTGGATAGGGTTCTCTTCCTGTCTATCCTTGACTACACCCAAGTGCTAAACTCCAATAATTGCTGGCTGGGTGCTCTATTGTTTTCAAGAAGGCCCTGGAAAATAAACTGTTCTTCAAATAATCCAATCAAATGCAGGTGCCTTTGAAGCAATCGTTTCTGAAATCAGTGTTTGATTTGTGTTCTGACATCAGTAAGGCTCTATGCTTCTCTGATTCTCTCCTGCAAACTAGCTGTCCAACAGCGTAACCTGCCTCTTGAAAATTTTCTTAAATGCCTTTTACCACAATCTCCACTCTTTTTGTGAGGGTCTTCAAGCTTGAGCTTCATTCTTTGTAACAAATAAAATCACTTCCTTGAAGAAATTAGCTGTTTTACAATCCGTTTCTCCTTCTGGCAAATTCTGAGCCCGGGTCTGAAGCTAGGTGTGGGGATGGTGGTAAAGTCCTGTGAGTGACACTCTCACTGGAGGAGCTCAGAGCTCAATAGAGGAAGAAGGGATGCGGCCTGAGATCTTCTCAGTTTGCCTCTATTGGGATAGAACCACTGATTTACAACTTGAGGCAAGAGTGATCTGGGCCCCAGTATTCTTAGCACACCATACCCAAACTCCGTAAGGAAGGGCAGGGTGGAAAAAGGGAGTCCCCACATTTCAGCTGCATTCACCCAGGATTTACTAGCAGCAGCAACAGGTAGCTAGCTGGAGGAAGGATGAGAAATGCTGATGTCCTAGCCCTCTGGGAAGAAAGCTGTTAGTCTTAAATTGGAGGAGTGGGAGTGGGGGATTATATTCTAACTAGAGTAGCCTTCAGTGGCAGCTCTATCTTGCTGAGCTGGCGAGAGGGAAAGAGAGCAGTACTGATTTAAAAACCCAGACTTGCCTTGGCCATGTGGATCAGTCGGTTGGGGCATTGTCCTGTATCTAAAATGATGCATATTTGATTACCAAGAGAGGGCAGCTGATCGATGTTTCTCTCTCTCTCTCTCTCTCTCTCTCTCTCTCTCTCTCTCTCTCTCTCTACCAATTAAAAAAAAAAAAATCCTCAGGTGAAGATTAAAATACCCAGACTCTCTCATTGCTTGCCAAATTTTTATAGATGTTCTTGAATAGTTTCTTCATTTGCTACTCATCCTTATGACCATTTCTAGAGTTTTTAAATGGCTGGGCCTTCTTCCTTTGTTTTTTTAAATAAATCATTTTCACTGGGGAGCAGGTCAGCAGAGCCCTCCTGTTATCACTCTAGAAGTCAACCTCCCATTTGTTCTTCAACATGGAGGTGGAGGAAGCAGAGTGCTAGGGCTCTACATATGCCGTCTCATTTCACCTTCACAGCTGTGAAGCAGGTATTACAGATCTTACTTTTGTAGAAAATGATACCGAGTCCCAGAATCATTTAGTAATTTGCTCAAAGTAAAACAGCAAAAGGTGGCAGTGATCTGATTCAGAAATGGGTCCTAACTACCTCCACAGCTCACGTACTTGAATAAGCCCATCTTCCATCTGTTTTACAGATACATTTAAAAGTCAGAATTCATGAGACAGTTATATCCCTGTTGCAGTCACAATGTTTTCTTTGGGTAATACATCATCTGAATATTTTACAATAATATTATGAGAAGTACTATTCTGTTTCCTCATGGCTTGAGCTACATTCCCACAAAGAATCTGTGTGACCAGGAGACTGTTACCTTTTCTGTACTTTTAAAATCTGTTTTCCCAAAGAGCAAAGTAGATCTGAATTGTACTGTGTTTGGTTATTTTATCATGAACACTAAGATGACATGGTCTCTTTCTCCCAAGATTAATATTGTGCAAAAGCACATATACAAAGCCAATTAAACATATTATTAAGAAATCAAGAAATCATGATACCTCCTTTAAAAAGGACTCACACTCATCCTGTGATGCTTAAACACAAAATTATAATCTGTGTGGGGAAAGTTTAACACAAAAAAACTCCATACAGTCACAGTTGACCTGTCATTTATAAGATGATTACACTTTAAAAATGCTTCCAGTCCTAACCAGTTTGGCTCAGTGGATAGAACGTTGGCCTGCGGACTGAGGAGTCCCAGGTTGCATTCCAGTCACATATACCTTGGCTGCAGGCACATCCCCAGTGGGAGGTGTGCAGGAGGCAGCTGATCAATGTTTCTCGCTCATCGATGTTTCTAACTCTCTATCCCTCTCCCTTCCTCTCTGTAAAAAAATCAATAAAATACATTTTAAATAAATGTTTCCATACTCTTAAATATACTTTAAATTAGTAAGTGCCGTCTAATATGGCTGTTTTTAAAAAAAATAGAAATATCTTAACATCCATATTTAGACCAAAACAAAACCAAAAAAAAAAGAAACTTGATAAACCTAAATTATATAAGAGCTTTTCTTTGTTGTTACTTAATAAAATGAAAATAATTAGGCATAAAAAGATGTCAATCCAGATTTGAATGTTTAGTCTCTAATTTTATTGGCTCCATTCATTACTGTTATAAAAAAATTTGAGTCTGTTTTCTCCAACTTGAAAAGTCAGATTTCCTGGTAACAAATTCTCCTGCTTAATTTTGATATTGTGCTAAGTGTGAGAGGAAGAAAATAGCTACTGAAGACAGAACCTCCAAAATTACAAGAATCATGAAGGGAACTGTTGGTAAGGAATACAGTTAATGTCTTAGTTTTTAAAAGTTTGAAGAATACATTAGGGTGAGGTTGCTTGCTCCAAGTGCCTCTTTCTCACACAACAGAGGCCCACACACATGGGAGTTCTGTCACTCTTGGTAACCCCATTAGACTGTGGCAATAGGAAAGGCCCTGGGTCACATGCTCAGAGGAATGTTTGTTCTTGGAGATCTTTAATCTCAGCTGTCAACACAATAAATAAATAAAACACTTTTGCTAAGGAAATGAAAGTGGTGAAGAGACTTAAATAGGTGAATCAAAAACCATTAAAATTACTTGGTTGATCAGAAATAACAGCACTCAGGGTCAGCATCCAGTGACAGCTGCTCAAATGACCAAGGCATGGAGCAGCTATTTTAGGTTCGACACAGTGTGCTCAATGGCTGTTTAAAGAATGTGATAAATGTACTTACCAAATATTTCCCCTCCACTAGCATATTCTGTCACCAGATAAATCATCCGTTCTGTCTCCATAACCTGGTGCAAAGGCAGGAAAGTAACAGACAGTGACACAAATGACAGCTGACATCACAGCAAGAGAAACTAATGACTCCTCTTTTGTCATTTGAAATATTAATAACCATTACTGCTTAAAGAAAACTAAAACATTGGTGGAGTGGACAGATATAAATGCTAAGAAGAAAGGGGAAAATAAATACTCCTCCAAGTTCTGAAAAATAGGTAATATTTACTGCTTGGGAGACAGTTCTTTTGTTGTTCTGTGAGGCCTCTATAATCTCTTAAATGCCACAAAACTGAGAAGCAAAGAAGCTTCTGAACCCAAAACTTCAAATTTAACATTGATCACTTAAAGCTCAAAATATTCCCCCCAAAATCTAACTAAAGCAAAACAAAAGCCTGAGGAAAAACAATGGGAATCACTCAAAAACTGTACAGAAACACATCTGGCTATTTTTTAAAAAAACAGAAATGACAACTTTCTTTCCCATTGCCCATCCTATATAATAAAAGGGTAATATGCAAACTGACCCTAGCAGCAGAACGACTGGGAATGACTGGTCACTGTGACACACACTGACCACCAGGGGGCAGACGCTCAATACAGGAGTTGCCCCCTGGTGATCAGAGCGCTCCCACAGGGGGAGCTCTGCTCAGCCACAAGCCAGGCTGATGGCTGCCAGTACAGCAATGGTGGCAGGAGCCTCTCCTGCCTCCTCAGCAGCGCTAAGGATGTCTGACTGCAGCGTAGGCCTGCTCCCCACTGGCAAGTGGCCATCCCCCGAGGGCTGCAGGGCTGCCAGAGGGATGTCTGACTGCCAGCTTGGGCCTGATCCCCCCAGGGAGCAGGCCTAAGCCAGCAGGTGGACATCCTCCGAGGGGTCCCAGGCTGCAAGAGGGCATAGGTCGGGCTGAGGGACCCCACCGAGTGCACAAATTTTTGTGCACCGGGCCTTTAGTTTATCAATAATGTAAGTATTCAACACTTCAAGTAACATAAGCTACTCCTTTGTATTTTGTCTTGGTATCCATTTTGCTAGAATCTGTGTATATATAGTTTTTTTTAAAAAAATTTAATGCTTACCCGAGGATATGTTTTTGACTTTAGAAAGAGGAAGAAGAGAGAGAGAGAAACATCAATTGGCTACCTCCAGAATGTACCCCAAGCTGGGATGGAGCCTGCAACCTTTTGGGGTATGGGACTACGCTCCAACCACCTGAACCACCCAGCCAGGCTATATATAGCTTTTACATATTTATATATATTTGATATATTGTAACTATTATTACATAAGCATGTAATATAATATAATAAATAGTAATTATAAATATTTTGTCAATACTTGTTACTTTTTAAATTAGTTGTAGTGTATTGTTAGTCTTTTCTCCTTTTTACCTTTTACATTAAATATTTTTAAAGTATGATAGGAATATATCTTACCTAGTACATAAACAAAGACCAAAGGCTTTCCTCTTTCCAAAAACCCTGCATTTTATTCCCCAGAGGAAACATTGTGAATAGCTTATTCTATTTCATTCTAGAGAAGTACTGTCCAATAGAAATATAATATGAGCACTACATGATTTAACTTTTCTAGTAACCACATTAAAATGTTTTTTAAAAAGGTGAAATTAATTCTAATAATATATTTTATTTATCCCAATATGTCCAAAATCAATTCAAAAAGTTTTTAAAACTGTAAACTGCTTCAGATTTTACATTCACATCAATTTTTTAAAAAATTAAAAATTCAGTTCCACATTTGTTCTAGCCACATTTTAATATTCAATAGCCACACAGGCATTCTAGACTTTCACTACACTTCACAGGTAATAATCTTCTTAAATTATTTCCCAGTTACTTTATCTTTGACACCTTTACACATTAATCCTATATAATAAAAGCCTAATATGCTAAATGTCGGGTCGACCCTTCAGCCATTCAACTAATCAAAGCATAATATGCTAATGATATGCTAAGGCTGCTCAACTGCTTGCTATGATGTGCACTGACCACCAGGGGGCAGACGTTCTGACCAGTAGGTTAGCTTGCTGCTGGGGTCTGGCCGATTGGGACTGGGCAAGACGAGCTGGACATGCCCTGGAGCCCTTCCTCAGTCCCTCCCTGCTGGCCAACCTTCCGCATCCCTCCCCAGCCTTGATCATGCACTGGTAGGGTCCCTCAGTCTGGCCTGTGCCTTCTCACAATCCAGGATCCCTCCAGGGATGTCAGAGAGCAGGTTTTGGCCCAATCCCACAGGCCAGGCCGAGGAACCCCACTGGTGCACAAATTCATGCACTGGGTCTCTAGTACCATATAACATATTATGCATCATATTACAACTAGAGGCCTGATGCACGAAATTCGTGCAAGAGTAGACTTTCCATCCCCCGCTGCCAGCACCGGCTTCCCTCTGGCACCTGGGACCCAGGCTTCCCTCTGGCACCCAGAACCCAGAAGGACATCCAGTCTAATTAGCATATTATGCTTTTATTATTATAGATTATTATAAACTAGAGGCCTGGTACATTAAATTCGTGAGGGGGGGGCGGGGTCGAGGGGGACGTTTCCCAGCCCGGCTGGCACCCTCTCACAATATGGGATCCCTCTCATAATCCAGGACCACTGGCTCCTAACTGCTTGTCTGCCTGCTTGATCGCCCCTAATCACTCGCCTACCTGCCTGATCACCTCTAACCACTCTGCCTGCCTGCCTGATCACCCCTAACCACTCCCCTGCCTGCCTGATCGCCCCTAACCACTCACCTGTCTGCCTGATCACCCCTAACCACCTCTGCCTTGGCCCCTGCCACCACAGCTTCATCTGAAGGACGTCTGGAATGACATCCGGAAGGTTGTTCAGCTGTCTGGTTTAAATAGCATATTATGCTTTTATTATTATAGATAGATTTACTTCTTTTTCAATGGTTTCATGGTATTCCTTCTATAAGTTCACATTAATTTAATTTCTCAATCTAATAACTTTGTCATTCTTTTTCCTCTTTAAGTTTTAAGAACTCTATGTAGCTCTGGCTCAGTTGGTTGGAGTGTCATCCTGTGCACCAAAAGGTTGCTGGTTCGATTCCCAGTCAGGGCACATACCTAGGTTGTGATCCCTGGTGGGGGCATGTATAGGAGGTGGCTGATCCATGTGTCTCTCATCTCTCTCTCTCTCTCATCTCTCTCTCTCATCTCTCTCTCTCTCTCTCCCCTCTCTCTCTCTCCCTCCCTCTCCCCATCTCTCTAAAGTCAGGGAAGCATATCCTTGGGTGAGAATTAAAAAAATTTAAAAGCTATATACTGGTGATATTAGCCCAATGTTTGCAAGCTCTCTGTATGTTAATTTATATAACAAAAAGTAAGTGCTCTAAATATATGCAGGTCTTTAGAAAAATAATAAAAGAAAAAATAAATGTCATATTGTATATGTAACCCTTTTACTCTCAGGTCTTTTACTGACTACAAATATTCGTTTCTTATTCATCTTTTCAAGAGTTCACCTATATTTGGCTAACTTCATAAACCTGAGGAGACTACAGCTTTGGCAAATGACCTGAAAACTGTCTTGATACGATATGAAGACAAGTTGGCAGCCATTCACCTGGCAGCTCAGAATCTCTCATTAACAATACAAGCCAGAGAGCCAAATTAAAGCTTAAAAGAGAGCACTGTGCAAAGCCAAGGCTGGAAAGTGTGGCAATCCTTACAGGCTAATGAAACCTTGGGTAAGAAAGGTAATCTTGCAGAATTCAGTTATAAGGTGAATACCTGTAAGTTAACTTCTTGAGAAAGGTCAGCCTGAGAAGCCCTCTAATCATTTAAAGATGATTTATTTTTTAAAAGTGAGGTCAAGATCCTTAGCTGATTTGGCTCAGTGGACAGAGTGTCAGACCACAGACTGAAGGATCCCGGTTCGATTCCAGTCAAGGGCATGTACCTCGGTTGCAGGCTCAATCCCCAGCCCTGGTTGGGGTGGGTATGGGAGACAACCAGTCAGTGGGTCTCTGGCACATCGATGTTTACCTGTCTATCCCTACCCCTCCAGCCCACTCTCTCTAAAAAAAGAAATCAATGGGGAAAAAATATCCTCAGGCAGGTGAGGATTAATTAAAAAACCAAGTGAGGTCAAGAAGTTTACTCAGCCTATCAGACAGGAAGGAAGCAAAGGTTAGACACCCCTGAGTTTGGCGATACAGGTATTCAGGCAACACCAGAAAGCTTTCACATGTTTGCTTCTGGGGCACAATGCAGGCGTAATTCAACTTAATTTAGTCTGATAAATTGCAACAAGTCTGCTCTGTGGATCTAGTTCATTTCATTATGTGAGTACTCGATGCCAGAGAAGAGCCCTAAGCTCTAGCCTTAACCACACATACCAATATCACAGCATGATTTCTTCGGGGCCGGTAACCACTGACTGCAGACCAACAGCAGCAAACGCACCGAGTGGGGGCATGGCCCGCAGAACCAGGTGACGGCTGCTCTAGCAGAAAGCACTGAGCGGGATGGCTCTATGCAGAGGCACAGCTTGTGGCTGCCAACACAAAGCAACTTGAGAAGCACCCAGAGCCCCACCTCTTCCAAAATACCACTTCCACCAGCCTGCTACGGCAAGATCCTCCTCTCCTATTTGCCTTGGGATTCCAGCAATTACAATCATTTTTTTATGATGGCATGGAATACTCATGTTTCTTGAGAAGGCAAGAAAACTAAATTAGAAGTCTCTTCCATTACACAGCCTCGATCTCTTGGTTATCAAAATAATAAAATGCTAGCCCTGGCTAGTTTGGCTCAGTGGATAGAGCGTCGGCCTGCAGACTGAAGGGCCCTGGGTTCAATTCTGGCCAAGGACACATGCCTGGGTTGCAGGCTCGATTCCCAGGAGGCGGTGTACAGGAGGTAGCCAATCAATGATTCTCTCTCATCACTAATGTTTCTATCTCTCTCTCCCTCTCCCTTCCTCTCTGAAATCAATAAAAATACTTTAAAAAAAGAAAAAGTAAATAATCAAATGCTACCTTGGAAAAGTAAAAACTAAGTCAGGACGCTACTAGAATAGAAAAGAGGTAGGTTCTGATTGATACAAAAAGCCATATTTAAAATATCCTTTGCCATCATAATCATAACATTATCACAGAAATTAGTATTTAAATAATGTTATTAAAAATAATGTTGCCCCAGCCAGTTTGGTTCAGTGGATAGAGCACCAGCCTGCAGACTGAAGAGTCCCAGGTTTGATTCTGATCAAGGGCATGTACCTTGGTGGCAGGCTCCTCCCTGGCCCCGGCCCTGGTTGGGGCGCATGCAGGAGGCAACCAATCGATGTTTCTCTCACATCGATATTTCTCTGTCTTTCCCTCTCGCTTCCACTCTAAAAATCAATGGAAAAATATCCTCGGGTGAGCATTAAATAATAATAATAATAATAATAATAATAATAATAATAATGTTATATTCATCTCAAGCGTTTCATCTCTCAAAACTCTCTGTTCCTTTTGAGTTTTCCATTCTGTTTTAGGATTCTGACCTAAATAAGTTCTCATCATCTTCTGTCTTTTTGTGTAATTTTTACTAAGAACGGCACCAAGTTTTAAAGAACAAGTTGTCTGGGTGGGATGGCCTCAGTAGTAAATACCAGAGGACACCTGAGTGCTGAGCAGGGGGATAAAATGGTGGGGAAATAGTAGGATGAACACACTCACACAGAAACAAAACAAGCTGCAGATATTCACCACCGGCCGTTTTTTTTTAAGGCTGGTTTTTGTTGCCATACAATCAGCCACTAGGGTTTCCTACCTGGTAAAGCCTGATGATATGTGGGTGGCAAAGCATCTTCATAATTTGAACTTCCCGGAATATCTTCTTCAAGTTTTCTTCATCTAGCTGGCTCTTGTCTATGATCTTGATAGCAACCTGACAACAGGGGAAGAAAATTTTTGCTGCATCATTAAAAGCAGTTTACTAAGGAAAATTAAATTCACTTTAAAATATTATATTGCCCAAAACACAAGTTGCCACTATTTTGTTTACAGAATGTCAATGAAGAAAATGAATTTACTTTTTGGAAAAAGATAGGAAATTGATTTTTACCAAGTTTGTCTCAGGAACAGACTCAAAAGCTAACGAGTCTTCTGCCATGTCTTAAACTGCTTCTACAGTAAACCCCGTGGCAAAGTACTTCCTTACTCCATAGATGTAGTTACAGTCTGGGCACATTAGGCTTTGACGCAGAGAATGACATGTAGGGCCTCTTATTAAGACAATGAACTTATACTGTAAGCACAGGTGACTTAGTAAGGTTCAACCAGGAATTCCAAAGGGGCGTTCCATGTCTCCCCAGGTGCTTGCATCACTCCATAATGGTGGCGGCTCAACAGTAACCATATACTGTACTGAAGATTGTCTGTGCGCCACACATAATTCTTAGTGCTTTGCAAGTACTAACTCATTTAAACCTCATAACACCCTGTATTATTATTAACCTTGTTGCACAAATATGGAAACTGAGACACAAAGAGATTACATTTATATGTGTAGGTCCAGGATTGAAGCCCAGGTGGCTTAGCTTTGGAGTCAAATTCTTAATGATAACACTATAAAAATCTGAAGATCTTTCTGTACTGTATATACTGCTTTAGCATAAAACATCTTTTTATCTTGCTCATTATTCTGAAGATACCCAGCAGCACAAAAATTTTAAAACAATGAAAGATGGACTTTTTAAAAAATCTACTAAATCTAAATGTCCTCTTTATTCTTAGTGAAATATTCAAAATATTGTGGTGCCCCCAAATGTCTCCATATGTCAGTATCAATGACTAAATCAGTATGTAATCAATGAATATTCGTTGGATTAAAGACCAGAAGTGGGTAAATTCTAGCCCCTTTCAATTCTTAAAATTCTATGATGCTAAACACTGGGAGAGGTAAAGAAAACTCATACTTATTTACACAAAAACGAGAAACCAGGAAAGCAAACTATCAATATAAAAATATTTAGCCCAGAGAAACAGAGATTGTGCGGGACTCCAGCTGGGAGATGATGTAACATCTGGAGACCAGCGTGATGAACTGAGCGTGGAGTGCTTCCCTGCGAGAGGGGACCCTGGGAGACAGGCACAGGCAGCCCTTAGCTTCATTCAGAGGGCAGGCAAGCCTGCCTAATGAAAGAATGGAACAAAATGAGCTGGGGTAGCTTGAGCTACAAAGATTCATCAGCCACAACTTCAAGGAGCTCACAAGTTAGTAGGAAAAGAAATATGTGAAACAAACAGTACAGTGTTAGAAATGCAATCAATAAAGCTTTGTACAAGGTATAATGTAGCACAGAGCATAGAGTATGACCCTCACCTGGGAGGAAGGAAGCAGACATAAGGAAAGAATTCACAAAGAAGGCATAACTTGGGAAAAAAACTGGGATGGGCAGAAGGGAGGGTAAAGAATTTTATGAGGGGAAATAGCAGAATCATTAACAAATCTCAGCAGCTGTTTGATCTCTTATAAGTCTTGAACCATGTGACCGTGACCACTAGCATTTCCACTTCTCTTCACTACTGCACCAAATCACATACAAGACCTTAACTCTGGCAACTGGTCTGGCATCTGTGCCTGGTTCTTTAAGAACAGTTCCCAAAACAAGGAAATCATAGTACACAAAGTCTTTTTATAGAATAAATACCTGGTCTTAATAGTAATTAATTACTAATAAAATCTTATCATGAATAGCACATTATCGTTTACAGAATACTTTTATATACAGGGTATCCCCCAAAAATGTATACACATTTAATAGCTGATAGTTCGATTGATGTTTCTTTCTTTTAAGATTTAACCCATTGGAATTAATAATTATTCAAAATATATATACATTTTGGGGGGAACACCCTGTATATAATAAGCTTAGAAACTTGCAGGCATACTGGGAAATTGGTTACAGGTTGTGGGTAGGTGACAATGGACACCTCCAGTCTCAAGGAAGCTTATTTGTTTACCTCAGAAAAAATATTACCATGTTCTGTGTGCCACTATGCACAAAAGGTTAGAAAGCACAACTAGGATTCGTTGATCATCGACTGTCCAAAGACTGGCCCTGAAATCCCTTCTTCTGTCCATGCCTACAATATCAGAAAAAGTAACAGAGGATTGGGGGAGGGGGTGGGGGAGGAAGGAGAGTCTACAGCACAGCTGACAATACTGCTGTGCTTTTTCGCCCCAGAGAGTACTAGGTCACACTGGAATTGGGAGCGTCACACCGTGGACTCATTCTGAATTTCATGGCCTCCTGAGGAAACAGGACACACATAAGGTAAACAGCAAACCAAACCCAATCGTCTATGAGAACAAAGTTAGCGATTAAGATCTTACAACATACACTAGGCCAGTGATGGCGAACCTTTTGAGCTCGGCATGTCAGCATTTTGAAAAACCCTAACTTAACTCTGGTGCTGTGTCACATATAGAAATTTTTTGATATTTGCAACCATAGTAAAACAAAGATTTATATTTTTTATATTTATTTTATATATTTAAATGCCATTTAACAAAGAAAAATCAACCCAAAAAATGAGTTCGCGTGTCACCTCTGACACACGTGTCATAGGTTCGCCATCACTGCACTAGGCACTTAATAAATAAACTCATTACCAAGAAAGCATATATTTCTTAAGTTTGCCTGCTTTACATAAAACACTTTTATCTTGCAAAGAGCATGATTTTTGTAAATTGACACTAATATTAATTAAGCATGGCATTGTATCAAATATGTGGCTAAACAAATACAGAGTATAGGAGTCCTTATGAATTCCTCTACCCGATATATATTTTATTATTATTTTTTTATTGACTTCAGAGGGGGAGAGAAAGGGAGAGAGATAGAAACATCAATGATGAGAGAGAATCACTGATCAGCTACCTCCTGCATGCCCCCACTAGGGCTCAAGTCCACAACCCGGGCATGTCCCCTTGACTGGAATCAAACCTGGGACACTTCAATCCACAGGTCGATGCTCTATCCACTGAGCCAAACCAGTTAGGGCTACCCAAAATATTTCCACTCAACAAATCAATGAACAAAACAGGTACTTTACCAAAGAGATTGAAACTTTAAAAGAGAACCAATCAGAAATCTCGGAAATGAACCAAGCAATTAAGGGGATTAAGAGTGAGCTACTGCCAGGCTGGTATGGCTCAATGGTTGAGTGTTGAACTACGAACCAGGAGGTCAGGGTTCTATTTCTGATCATGGTACATGCCTGGGTTACGGGCTCAATCCCTAGTGGGAGTGTGCAGCACGCAGCCGATCAATGATTCTCTCTCATCATTGATGTTTCTATCCCTCTCACCATCTTCCCTCCTCTCTATAAAATCAATAAAAAAAACACATATTAATAAAATAAAAAAAAAAGAGTGAACTACTGAGCATAGAAAACAGAGCCAACCAGATGGAGGAAAGAATTAGTGATATCAAGATAGGAATCTAGGAATGACACAGAGGGAAGAAGAGAGAGACCTGAGCATAAAGAAAAATGAAAGAGCTCTATGAGAATTATCTTAGTCCAACAGAAAAAGCAGTATTAGCATAATAGGCATTTTGGAAGAGAATGAGAGGGTGAAGGGAATGGAGAGTCTATTCAAGCACATAGTGGACAGAAATCCAAACCTATGAAAGAACTAGAACCTTGAATCCAAGAAGCAAACAGAATACCTAGTTACCTCAATCCAAAGAAGCCCTCTCCAAGGCACTTCTCCAGGGTTGTGAAGAACTGGGGCGGGAACCGGGTGAAGGTGGCCAATATGGGGGGGGGGGGGGGGGGGAGGAGAATATCTGTAATAGTCTCACCAATGAAGATTTTTAAAATTAAAAATAAATAATAAGTTAAAAATGACAGGGTGAAAGAAGAAATAAAAGATGAGATCAAAATATATATAAACAAATGAGAATGACAATACAACATATCTAAACTTCTGGGATGCAGCAAAAGCAGTAATAAGAGGGAAGTTCATAACATTACAGGCCTATCTCAAGCAACAAGAGAAATCCCAAGTAAATAACCTAACATCACATCTTACAGAACAAGAAAAAGAAGAACAAAGCAACCCAAAGTCAGCAAAAGAAAGAAAATAATTAAAAAATTAGAGCAGAATTTAATGAAATAGAGAACAAAAAGACTATATAAAAATAAAACAAAGAGCTGGTTCTTTGAAAAGATTAATAAAATTGACAACCCACTAAGGAAAAAAGGGAAAAGACTCATATAAACAAAGTCAAAAATGAGAGAGACGTCACCACAGATATACAAAGGGTCATACTAGAATATTATGAAAGATTATACACCATCAAATTCATTAACCTAGATGAAATAAATACGTCCCTAGAACTAGATAACCTTCCTAGACTAAATCATGACGAATTGGAAAATCTAAATAGAACAATAAACAGAGAGGAAATTGAAACCATAAAAACCCTCCCAAAAAATAAAAGTCCAGGATCAGATGGCTTCATCAATGAATTCTACCAAACGTTCAAAGAAGATTTAAAACTGATTCTTCTCAAACTCTTCCAAAAAAATTGAAAAAAGAGACTATACTTCCTAACACACTTTATGAGGCCTATATAACCCTGATATCAAAACCTGGCAGGATAACACAAAAAAAGAAAACTACAGACCAATATTCGATGAATACAGATGCAAAAATCCTAAACAAAATACTAGCAAATTGAATACAACAGTACATAAAAAAAATAATACATCACGATCAAGTGGAGTACATTCCAAGAGCACAAAGATAGTTCAACATACACAAATCAAGCAATGTAATACACCACATTAACAAAAGAAATAATAAAAATCATACGATCTTATCAATAAATGCAGAAAAAGCATCTGATATGATACAGCATCCATTTATGATTAAAACACTCAATAAAATAGGAACAGAAGGAAAGTACTTCAACATAATAAAAGCCATATATGATAAACCTTCAGCTAATATCATACTCCATGGTGAAAAACTCATCTTTCCTCTAAGATCAGGAACAAAACAAGGATGTCCATTCTCATCACTGCAAGTCATAGCCAGAGCAGTAAGGCAAGAGAAAGAAATAAAAGGCATCCAAATAGGTAAGGAAGAAGTCAAACTGTCACTTTCTGTGGACAACATAATTCTGTATATAGAAAACCCTAAAGACTCCACCAAAAAATATTGGAAACAATCAACAAATATAGTAAAGTTGCAGCATACAAAATCAATGTACCAAAATCCATTGCCTTCCTGTATACAAACAACAAAACTTTCAGAAAAAGAAATGACAAAACAATTCCTTTTGCAATTACAACCAAAAGAATAAAATATCTAGGAATAAACTTAACAAAGAATGTGAAAAACCTACATACTGAAAATTACAAAGCATTATTAAAAGAGACTGAAAAAGATACAACTAAATGGAAAAATATTCTAGGTTCATGGATTGGAAGAATCAACTTTGTTAAAATGGCCATATTACCCAATGTAATCCCCATCAAAATCCCAATGCCATTTTTTAAAGAGAGAGAACAAGAAATAATCAGATTTGTATGGAACCACAAAAGACCTCGAATAGTCAAAGCAGTCCTGAGAAAAAAGAACCAAGCTGGAGATATCATGCAACCTGGCTTCAAATTATACTACAGAGCTGTGACATCAAAACAGCATGGTATTGGCAGAGAAACAGACACACAGATCCATGGAACAGAATAGAGAGCCCAGCTATAAAACCACACGTATATGAACAGATAATTTTTGACAAAGGAACCAGAAACAATGGAGTAAAGATAGTCTCTTCAATAAATGGTGCTGGGAAAACTGGAAAGCCACATGCAAATGAATGAAACTGGATTATAGTTTCTCCCCATGTACAAAAATTAACTCAAAATGGATCAAAGACCTAAATATAAGACCCAAAGCAGTAAGTTACATAGAAGAAAATATAGGCACCAAACTTATGGATCTTGGTTGTAGAGAACATTTTATGAACTTGACCTCAAAGGCAAGGGAAGTAAAGGCAAAAATAAATGAATGGGACTATATCAAACTAAAAAGCTTCTGCACAGGAAAAGAAACTGACAACAAAACAAAGAGGCAGCCAACTAGATGGGAGGTGACATTAGCAAACAGTAGCTCCGAGGACCCGAACAGAGGACCTGAACATACACCCCTCCCAAGATCTACAAACAGCCAATAGATACATGAAAAGATGTTCAAGCTCACTGAAAATGAGGGAAATGCAAATCAAAACTACAGTGAGCTACCACTTCACACCTGTTAGAGTGGCCATTATCAACAAGACAAGCAACAACAAGCGTTGGAGAGGTTGTGGGAAAAGGGAACCCTCATTCACTGCTGGTGGGAATGCAGACTGGTACAACCATTATGGAAAGTGGTCTGGCAATTCCTCAAAAAATTAAAAATAAAGCAACCATATCATATGTTTACCACCCCAAGTGAAGTCTCCTTCCCCCCTATACCTTCTATCTCCCTCATCCCTCTGGCAATCACCATACTATTGTCTGTGCCCATGAGTCTTTCTTTTTCCCTTTGCTTAATCCCTTCACCAATCTTACCACCCCCAACTCCCTCCTGTCAGACAAGCTATCAATCTGTCCTCTGTACACATGTCTGTCTCCACTTTGTTACTTTTATGTTGTTCATTAGATTTCACATATGATCAAAATCACATGGTACTTGTCTTTTCTGACTTATTTTATTTAGCATAATGCTCTCCAGGTCCGTTCATGCTGCTGCAAAAGGTAAGATTTCCTTATTTTCTTACAGCTGAGTAGTATTCCATTGTGTAAATGTACCAAGGCGTTTTTACCCATTCATGAACTCATGGACAACTGGGATGCTTCCAAATCTTAGCTATTGTAAATAACACTGCAATGAACACAAGGGTGCTTAATATATTTTCAAATTAGTGGTTCAGGTTTCCTTAGATAAATTCCTGTGAGTGGAATAGCTGGGTCATAAGGCAGTTCTATTTTTAATTTTTTAAGGTAACTCCATACTGCTTTCCACAGTGGCTGTGGGAATATGCATTCCCACCAACAGTGCACAAGGATTCCCTTTTCTCCATATCCTTGCCAACACTTGTTTGTGGATTTATTGATTACAGCTATTCTGACAGGTGTGAGGTGAAATCTCATTGTCACTTTATTTTGCGTTTCTCTGATTAGTGACATGGAGCATCTCTTCATGTGGCTATCAGCCTTAGTTTTTGCCTCCTTAGTCCTCTTTGGAGAAATGTCTATTTAAGTCCTTTGCCCAATGTTGTTTATTTGTTTGTTTTTGGTGAATTTTGTAAGTTCTTTATAAATTTTGGATATTAACCCCTTGTCAGATATATTATTGGTGAATATGTCCTCCCATTCAGTGGGTTGTCTTTTCATTTTGTTGATGGTTTCAACTCCTGTGCAAAAAATTTTTAATGTCACCCCATTTGTTAATTTTTTTCTTTTGTTTGCCTTGCCTGAAATGTATCAGAAAAAAATATTGCTGAGAGAAATGTCTGAGATTTTACTGCCTATGTTTTCTCCTAGGATTTTTATGGTTTTAAGTATAACATTTAAGTCTTTTCTTCTTTTTGACTTTCTCCTTGATTGTGGGAGGAGGTGGTCTAGTTTCTTTTCTTTTCTTTTTTTTTTTTTTTTTTTTTTTGCACTTATCTGTCCAATATTCCCAACACTATTTACTGAATAGTCTATCTTCACCCCATTATATGTTTTTGCCTCCTTTGTCAAATATCAATTGACTATAAAGGCATGGGTTTATTTCCAGGCTCTCTATTCCATTGGTCCATATGTCTGTTTTTATGCCAGTTCCACGCTGTTTTGATTATTATGACCTTATACTCTGAAATCAGGTAGCATGATTCCTCCAACTTTGTTCTTCTTTCTGAAGATTGCTGTGGCTATTCGGTGTCTTTTGTGGTTCCATATAAATTTTTGGAGTATTTGTTCTAGTTGCTATCTTGCTAGGAATTCTGTTGAATCTATAGATTGCTCTGGGTAGCATGGACATTTTAATGATGCTAATTGTTTCTGTCCATGAGCACAGTATGTGCTTCCACGTACTTGTATATTTTTTAAAAATTTATTTTAGAAAGAGCAGAAGAGAGGGAGGGAAGAGAGAATAACATCAATGTGAGAGAGAAATATTGATCAGTTGCCTCCCACACGTGGCCCCACTGGAATTGAACCTACAACCTGAGTATGTGCCCTGGCCGGAATCAAAGCGACATTTCAGTATACAAGGTGATGCTCCAAACAACTGAGTCACACCAGCCAGGGCTATTTGTATCTTCTTCAGTTTCTTCCGTCAGTGTCTTATAATTTTCCTAGTACAGGTCTTTTACATTCTTGGTTAAATTTATTCCTAGGTATTTTATTATTTTTCAAGCAATTGTAAATGGGAATGTTTTCTTAGTTTCCCTTTCTGATGGTTGATGGTTTACTGATACATAAAAATAAAAATAATTTCTGGATATTTCTTTTGTATCCTGATACTTTTTTGAATTCATTTATCAGTTCTAGTCGTTTTTTGGTGGAATCTTTAGGGTTCCCTATGTACAGTATCATGTAATCTGCCAATAACGACAGTTTTACTTCTTCCTTTCCAGTTTGGATGCCTTTTGTTTCTTCTTCTTGTCTGATTGCTGTGGCTAGGACTTTCAGTATTATGTGGCAAAAGAGTGTAAAAGAAAACATCCCTGTCTTGTTCCCAATCTTAAGGGAAATACTAGTAGGCTTTGCCCATTAGTGTGATGTTGACTGTGGGTTTCTCATATATGGCCTCTATTATGTTGAGGTATTTCTCTCTAGTCCCACTCTGTTGAGCTTTTACCATACTAGTAAATGAGTGCTAGAGTTTATCACATGCTTTTTCTGCATCTATTGATATGATCACATTGTTTTTTCCTTCATTCTGTTTATTTGGTATATCACGTTTATTGATTTGTGGATACTGTACCAACTTGCAATCATGTGTATGATCTTTTTAATGTATTGCCAGATATGGTTTGCTAATGTTTTGTTGAGGACTGTAGCATCTATGTTCATCAGGGATACTGGCCTATAATTTTTTTTCTTTGTAGTGTTGTTATCTGGTTTTGGAATTAGGATAATGCTGGCCTCATAAAATGAGCTTGGAAGTCTTCCCTCCAATTGAATTTTTTTTTTTTTACTAGTTTGAAGATAGATGCTAATTATTCTTTAAAATTTGGTAAAATTCACCTGTGAGGCCACCCGATTCAGGATTTTTATTTGTTGGTAGTTTTTTTGTTTTGCTTTGTTTTTATTACTGCTTCAATTTCAGTAGTTGTAGTCTGTCTATTCAGATTCACTGATTCTTCCTGATTCATTTTGGAAGACTGTGTATTTCTAGGAATTTACCATTTCTTCCAGATTGTCCAATTTGCAGGCAGATAGTAGTTTGTAATATTCTTACAATCCTGTGTACTTCTTTGGTATCAGTTGTTACTTCACCTCTTTCATTTCTGATTTTCTTTATTTGGGTCCTCTCTCCTTTTTTTTCCTGATGAGTCTGGTTAAAGGTCTGTAAATCTTGTTTATCTTTCCAAAGAACCAGCTCTTGGTTTCATTGATATTTTGTATTGTGTTTTATCCTCTATTATTTCATTTATTTCTGCTCTGATCTTTGTTATTTCCTTTTTTCTACTCACTTTGGGCTTTGTTTGCTGTTCTTTTTCAAGTTTAAGTGTATAAATTAGATTGTTTACTTGATATTTTTCTTGTTTCTTGTGATAAGCCTTTAATGCTATGAATTTCCCTCTCAGGACTTCTTTCACTGTTCCACAGATTTTGGGTTGTTGTGTTCTCATTTTCATTTGTTTCAAGGTATCTTTTAATTCTTCCTTGATCTCACTGTTAGCCTATTCACTGTTTAGCAACATGTTATTTAGCCTCCAAGTCTCTGTGTTTTCAGTTTTTTCTTGTGACTGATGCCTAGTTTCAAGCATTATGGTCAGAGAAGATGCTTGATATAATCTCAGTATTCTTAAATTTAATGAGACTTGTTTTGTGTACTAACATATGGTCTAAATATGTAAAGCAAATCTTGATGGACATAAAGAAAGAGATTGACAGTAATACTAGTACAGTCAGGAGATTTTAACACCTACTGACAACAATGGATAGATCTTCCAGAGAGAACTCAACAAGGATACAGTGGCATTAATGACACACTAGATGGGATGGATTTAACTGATATCTTCAAAGCATTTCACCCCAAAGCAGAATACATATTCTTTCCAAGTGCACATGGAACATTTTCTAGGAGAGACCACATGTTGGAAGATGCTTTGAAAAGAGAGGCGGATTGGGCAGAAAAGCATTAGCAAGATGCAAAAGAAAAGGGTCAGCACTAAATGGTTTAACAAGTAAGTTCAAAATAGCTACTAAAGAAGTCAATATCTAAGAAAATGGTACAAGGAAAGAATGATGATTGTTTTGAAATAAAATAAAAGCAGGCAGCAGAAGTTATTTCAAGGAAAAATTTTAACTTATGGTGGGAAATTAACCTATGAAAAGTGAAATATTCATTGCAGAGAAGATTAGACAATGTGGACAAAGAATTTTGCAGTGGGCTGAATTATTTGGTTAAAAGGAGGCAGAAAGCTGAATGCATTTCAAGATGAATTTTCTTAATGAAGTCTATGTTACTCTCTCCTGGAGTGCCACGTCACAGGTAAAAATAACAGCCTCACAGGACTGTGCTCTTCCAAAGAACAGCATTTATCAGGGAGCCTGTGTACTGTTAAGCACATTTAAATGCAGCACCTAGAACACTCAACGCATTTTAAAGCACCAGCAGGAAAGAGAGCTAACGTCGATTGGCACAGCATAACTTTCTTAAACTTCCCCAGTGAAGATTTATTGCATTGTGTATCTTGTTCACTATACAATGGTAGTGTTGTTCTTGCTGAACACAGTTAGCAACAGTTCATATTTTAAACTGCCTTGAATTAAATTAATATGGCCCAAGGCCTAATAATATATCCTACAGTAGCAGAGTTTGAGTGAACCAAGGAAACACAGTCACATTTGAAAAACCATCCTGAATTCCTCCTCTTTTATATCTCCCAGTTATTTGGTAATGAAGTCTAAGGAAGCAATTTCCATTATCAGATAGCATCTTACCCTTCCTATTGTTAAACTCTTATATCTTAGATGCCAGTAGTGTGAGTTAATTGTTTGTCAAGACATACATCTTATCAAACCATTCATTTCTAGTCTGAATGGTTATGACACCACACTGGGCTGTCTTCTCTGTGGCAACCCAGAGTAAAAGAGCCAGCTTCCCTGTGTCTATTAGGAACCCTGTGTCACGTACCTTCTGAGGGGTTTTCCTAATCACAGTTGTACAGGTTGTTAATATGAAGAACTTAATATGAGTTCGTCATATTAAGAAGTCATCACGTTTTCAAATCAAATATTTTATTTCTATAATAAATTTTTGCATTTCATGTGCTAAACAGTAAAATTTAAGTAACTTAAATTGCTCCCTTGGAAAGTCTAATGGTAAGCATTAATTTTCAAATATCTGATATTTATTTTAAGGATGGGAGTGAAACAACTGATAAATAACACTATCATAGAAAATAAAAAACTATTTCATTAAAATATAGTATATGGATTACTATATATCATATGTACATTAATATTTCACAACTATATGATGTATATGCTTAAATAACAGTTAATATTTAATAAGATTGTTCATCCTTCCCCTTAGCAGGATTGAATGCATTTTAAATTCTGACCTATGATAGTTCTAAATTGACATTACTATACAAGTCAAGAATTTCACTTTAAATTTTTAACCATTAAAATAATTTTAATCATTTAATTTAATCATTTAACTTATTAAGCAAAAAACAACTTATTACACTATTGAGCCCTCCTTTGATCTAATGACAATATTACTTTTGAGAAATTAATGACCCCTAATTAACTATCAGAGATCCAAAAGACTCTCCAGACATCAACTATAGTTTCATTTGAAAAGATTTGCATAAATCTTTTTAGAAAAATAACAGACCCTGAGAAACTCCATGTAGAAAATCACAAGGATGAGATTTATGACATGAGAAAATGAATGGAGAATGTAGACTGCTGGAAGGAACTAAAATGTTAATTGATAATAACTTCATGCTAAAAATAATTATCCCTCCACATTTAAAAGCCCTCTGGAATTTTCCTGAGGTCTCTGGGTCAGAGATTTCTATAGAGATCACATTGGCATTCTTTGGAACACAGTCAAAGAAAACCCCTCCAGCCTAGCTGGTGTGGTTCAGTGGTTGAGCATCAACGTATGAACCAGGTGGTCACAGTCAGGGCACATGTCCAGGTTGCAGGCTCGATCCCCACTGTGGGGCATGCAGAAGGCAGCCGATCAATGGTTCTCTCTCTCATCATTGATGTTTCTCTCTCCCCCTCTCCTTTCCGTACTCTGAAATCAATAACAATATGTCAATAACAATAAATCAAATCAAATCAAATCAAAACAATAAATAAATCAATAATAAATCAAATGTAATTTCTGAATAGAATATGGCACAGAATAAAGAGCTCAGTGTAGGGAAGAAAAAAAAACTAACATATACACTAGCAGAATCTTTTCCCCTCTGAAAAAATTCTCGTAGAAACTTTAATACATAAGTCAGGAAGAGAAAAAGAGCCTCTTCTTGCTAACCCTGGGTTCAGAGACAGACAAAACTCTTTAGAACTCTAGGGCTCTGAAGGACAATTTGGAAATCGTCAGGAGAGCAAAAAGAGCACTGAATTGAGAGGTGGGATCCAGAGTTCACTTCTCAAATCCATTTCTAAGAAACGTTTGTGGCCTTGGGCCAATCACCTTACCTCTCATAGTCCTCAGTGAACTCACCTATTAAATAAAAGGTGTGCCTGTTTGTGACTTGAAAGCAGAGTTATCAAAACAAGGCTATACTGATTCCTAATTAGAACTCTGAGAGGTTATTTGGGTGTGCCTTTAAATATACGTGGGGAAATTTCTAATATGTGGGACAGGAACCATGTGTTAGAGTCTTCAAAGAAAAATAAATGTAGGAAGTTCTGACCCTCATCTCCCCAAATCTCTGTTTTTTTAACCAAAAAAGGATAAAGAAAGCTAGGGTTTCTTTGTCCTTTGGTTCCTCTAAAGTAGGTCAGGTCTGTGTGTAATTATTGGGTTTCATATTCCTTAAGAAAAGGAAGAGATGTCAATGCATGGGGATTTTTAATAAATAGCAGACTCTGGCAAGCGAGTACCTCAGCTGCTGACCAAAAAATAAACGAAGAAATAGCCTTTTGTTTTTAACAATAGTAAACCAATTCTAAGACAGAATAAGAGGCGTGATTTCTTATTCTAAGGCTACAGCCATTAAACTTGAACTTGTAGATAAATACTTCAACTTTCATCTTCTTCTTAGGCATGCTCCCTATTTAACAAGATTGACATAAAGAAACTGAAAAACTTAAGTTAAAAATATACCTACTGGAGGGTTTTACATGCAAGAATACCTATCAAAAGTTTAAAAAATAATATGTGCATTTTCAAAATTATTTCCTTAGAAAAGAATCCCCATAGGGTTCCTTTCAACAAAATGCTCATCGAAATTTTTACTGTGAAATATGTCCCACCTCAAGGTACCCCCTATCCTAAAACTTATGTTGTAATTCCTTTACTTTTCTTTACAATCTTACCATATAAGTATCACCAGACAACATATTATTTAGATTTGCCTACTCTTAAACTTTATGAAAATAGGATCATATTATTATGTTAACTGTCTTTTTTTATCCTTATTATAGTTATAACTAGAGGCCCGATGCACGAAAATTTGTGCACTCAGGGGGTCCCTCAGCCCTGCCTGTGCCCTCTCGCAGTCCAGGACCCCTCAGGGGGTGTCCCCCTGCTGGCTTAGGCCCACTCCGGGCCTAAGCTGGCAGTCTGACATCAATCTGGCAGCCCAGAAGCCCTAGAGGGATGTCCGACTAACAGCTTAAGCCACAGTCTGACATCCTTAGCATTGCTGAGGAGGCGGGAGAGGTTCCCGCCACAGCCGCCACATTCGCAGCCATCAGCCTGGCTTGTGGCTAAGTGGAGCTCCCCCTGTGGGAGCGCACTGACTACCAGGGAACAGCTCCTGCATTGAGCGTCTGCCCCCTGGTGGTCAGTCATGTCACAGCAACCAGTCGTTCCCCATAGTTCCGCTGTTAGGGTCAATTTGCATATTACCCTTTTATTACATAGGCTATTCCTCCATGAAGGATTAATGTAGTGTTACCTAATTTGCTTCATGCTAAAGAGTAATCCTTTTATGAGCATACCAAATTTATTTATTGCTTTATAGTTGGTAAGATACTTGAGTTGTTTATATATCTAGCAATTAAGAACAGTGCTTTAAGTATTTTTGTATATGTCTTCTGGGCCATGAGAGCAAGAGTTTCACTAAGGTTATTTAGGAATCACTTATAAAGTCAAAATGGTTGGATCCAACCATTAGACTCTTTCCACTGTTCTCTATCATCTCCGACAACTGTTATTTTTTTCATTTTTCCCAGACTGGTATGGATGAGAAACAAACAGTTACTCACTGTTTTGTTTTGTTAATGTGCTTTTATTTATTTTTGAGGGAGAGAGGAAGGGAGAAGGAGAGAGGAAGGGAGAAGGAGAGAGATAGAAACATCAATGAGAAACATTGATCGGCTGCCTCCTCCACACCCCCTACTGGGGATCAAGCCCGCAACCCAGGCATGTGCCCTGACTGGGAATCGAACTGCAACCTCCTGGTGCACAAGACAACACTCAATTCATTGAGCCACACTGGCTGAGCATTACACACTCTTTTAATATGCATTTCCTCAATTTTTAAAAAGTTGAGGATCTTCTCATATGATCATGGAACCATTTGTTTCTGCATCTGTGAAATAAACTTATTCATGAGTTTCCTATTTCCTTTTTTCCTATCTTTTCTTAATTTGGTAAGTTCTTTAATATTCTGATTAACAAACTTGGTCAGTACATCTTCTCAAGTTTGGCTTATCTTTACCCTGTTTTTATGGAGTCATCATCTTTTTTTTTAGTAAATTTTTTATTAAACTATAACATATACACAGAAATGTGGCTGAATTATAACCCACATACACAAAAGCAATTTCAGGTTCTTAATAATTATGGAGAATGTAAGAGAAAGATCAAAAAGTCTAAGAACTGTTAAATCAGAAGTATATGGTATCTTGTCATCTTCTATGTCACTAAAATTCATATGTCCCAGCTCTTCTTTTTCTGCAGTAAATTCTGGAAATTTTCTTCAGATCCACTCTTCCAGTCCACTCTTCAATTCCACCTAATCTGATCATCAGTCCACCACTGTTTTTCATTTATGGCTTTTTTCTTTCTAGAAATGCTACTAGAAGAGATCTTCTTTAACATCTTCCTCATCAATTTTGTAGTTCTCTTCTTCATCTGTTTTAATCCCCTCCTTTATTTCTTTTAATATCTATAGTCTTTTCAAGACTGATAGTTACTGCTGGTGTTTGATTTATCTATCACTGTGTAACAAACCACAACAAAACTTAGTGGCTTAAAACAACCACCACTTATTTTGCCCACAAATGTGCAATTTGTCCAGGACGCTGAAAGCACTGCTTGTCTCTGCTCCCTGTGGCATCACCTGCGGCAGCTACACAAGGGTTGGAGGGCCCACTTGCAGGGCTGGCAAGCCAGCACTGGCTGTCGGTGGGGAATTGAGTTGGTGCTATGGGCCCTGCATGGGATTATTCACAGCATAGAAATGGGTTCAGGAAAATATGGAAGAAATGTGGGCATTTGCATGTCTTAGCCTCAGAAATTACATAATAGCACTTCTGTATAATCTTTGGGTCAAAGCAGTGACAAAGGCCCGCCCGAGTTTTCTGGAACAGAACAGATTCTTGTCTGTGAATAGTGAGGTTCTACAAGAGCACATGTGGTGGAAATATGGTGGCAGCCATCACTGGAAAACACAATCTGGCCCTAGCTGATTTGGCTCAGTGGATAGAGCGTCGGCCTGCAGATTGAAGGGTCCCAGGTTCGATTCTAGTCAAGGGCATGTACCTTGGTTGTGGGCGCATCCCCAGTAGGGGGTGTGCAAGAGGCAGCTGATCGATGTTTCTCTCTCATCGATGTTTCTAACCCTCTATCCCTCCCCCTTCCTCTCTGTAAAAAACTCAATAACATATATTTTAAAAAAAAGAGGAAAACACAATCTGTCACATCTAACTCAGTTGCTTATTCTCTTGAGCAAATTCACATTTCTTGCAACTTTATGTATAGAAATTCTGTCAGGCATGTCTATAAAGTGTGTTTCAAATCAGAGATTTGAATTTGATTCTCCCAGACACTGGGAATCACAACCAACTGGAGTACTTTCAGCTTAGAGGTTTTTGAGCCTCACGGTAATATGGAATCTGGTTGCAAATCCATGTGAGTGCAGGCATCTGCGCAGGCAGTTTCAGGGGAGACTTTCCGCCACCTCTACCAGACCCAAGACGTTAGCAAACAGTCATCTTTATGCCGGGGCACCTTTTATCCTACTCACCCACTGAGGTAGTCACCTTTCTGGAGCCAGTCTCCAGCAGGGCCTCCCATTCTGCTTGGACACTATTCTTTTATTCTGACCCTTTCCTTTTGCTCTAATCCAGCGGTTCTCAACCTGTGGGTCGCGACCTCTTTGGCGGTCGAACGACCCTTTCACAGGGGTCAACTAAGATCATCCTGCATATCAGATATTTACATTATGATTCATAACAGTAACAACATTACAGTTATGAAGTAGCAACGAAAATAATTTTATGATTGGGTCACAACATCAGGAACTGTATTTAAAGGGCCAGAAGGTTGAGAACCACTGCTCTAATCCGTAAGAAACCCTCAGGATTAATACCACCTTCAGTGTATACTCTACCTTATGAAATCATGCTGTCCAGTTCCTTCAAGGTCTTTAATTGCTTTTCTTACATGAGCGCCAGCATGTTACATATATTGTATATGTATTCACATATTTTTTTCCTCCATTTAAAAATGTTCTGACCAGACACGGACTCTCTCTGCACATCTAATCTATCACATTACTAAATAGAATTACTCATCATTCATTTTAAGCTATTTCTCTTATTTATAAGTTATAATTTCAGGAATACAACTATATTTTTACAAGGCAGCTATGTAAAATAGCATATATCACTTAGATGAAGTGATATGGAAAATGTCTTTAATTAATACTAGTACACTTCCTATAAGCAAATAATCTGAGTGGACTTAAACTTATTAGACACACTAACTTCTGCCCTAGGCTCTTCATATCCTTTAAATTCTATTTATGTCTGTGTGCCCCTGTACATATTTTAAACATAGTTTAACACTGTACCACAAAAAGGGAAATTTTATTGATTTAAAGGAAAAGAAAGGGGGGGGAGACTATTTCTAGAGCCAATGTTTTAAGGTTTTAAAAAAAAAGATGGGTTCAATGTCTTGTAAGAAGAGATAAATTCAAGTTGTCTTCAGCAAAATGAATTAAGTGGACTTAATATTCACATGCATTTTTTAAATAAAACATTCTTACTGTAAATTACACTCAAGGCTCAAAGGAAGCAGGAGCAGCTCGTGAAAAGAAAGAGAGCTGTGAGCTGCCAGGGACAGAGCCTTTAAATGTTAGCTCTCCCCGCCACACTGAGAGCAATGGTAGGTTACCAATTACCATCTTCTCAAGAAGATGACAGCAAACATATCCCAGAGGAGAAAAGGCTGTTCCAACTATTAGTCAGCATGGACAGGATTAAATTGATTTTAGACAAAGAGAGGGAGAGAGAAAGAGAGAGAGAGAGAGAGAGAGAGAGAGAGAGAGAGAGAGAGAGAGAGAGAGAGAGAGAAACATTGATGTGAGAGAGAAACATCGATCAATTGCCTCCTGTACATGCCTGACAGGGGATCAAACCCGCAACCTTTTGGTATACTGGACCACACTCCAACCCACTGAGCCAAACCCAGGGCTATTGTGCTTCATCTTATGCAATATGATCTTTCAAGCTCAGCCTGCTCAACATCAGCAGTCCATGAAGAGAAAATCACATGGAAGCAAATTCCACCAGGTAATTTACCCTATAAATGGCATACATTTCCAGATTCTTCCTCTTTGCTCTCTTTACTTCTCTCTGGGTCACAACAGAACTTGACAGAGGTTAGACTTTACTATGTATAAAGTCTGCAGCCCAGATTAGAAAGCCCAGCAAAGTATGCATTTGGCACAGGCAATAACAGTTGCTTTGTGCACTTTTGGGTTTGCTAACTTAGGATATCTACAGTTTCAAAAATGTGTCTAAGACTGTTGAGATGAAAAAGGTCACATAGAGCCCAACACAAGCTTCCAAGTCTTCTGAGACCATTCTCTTCATTCCAAAAAGCTACCAAGGCCATTAGGTAATCTGTGGTTTCTTTTCATAATTAAAGAAATTAATAGCTTTGAATATAAAATTTAGGTAACTTTACTCTGAGGTATTCTCCGAGTCTGGATCTTAGTGTTTAGAACCCGAAAGTACCAGTTACCAGACTCCAAAACCGGAATCTATAAGAAGTTCTTTTCACTCATTAGCAATCTTTCTTCATAGCACAACTTCAAAAATACCTTTTGTGTTTTCTACTTACGGAAAGAGTGTGCAACAAACCTGACCCCTGTTGTATAGTATTTTGTATATGCCATGTTGTTAAATTCATCTATACTGCATTTCATCTCACACCTTGCTAATTTTTTCTTAATATTAAAATCAAAGAATTATGCATCATAACAAGGTAGAGGGTGAGTACACAAGATACACTTAGCAAATGAAATATTATGATATTTAAAATGGTTAAACCTGGAAGAAGGAAATGCTCCGCCTGAATTGTAAGTAAATCCAATACATGCAGATTGGGGACGAGGGGAACAAAGTTACAGTCCACAGTTTTAGCAATGGCAACCTAATCCACAACACAGTAACAAATTTGCCCATCTGAGTAATAAGGATATTGATATAAATTAATTACAGCCTAGAAACTAAATACTTGATCTTACTGGATGAGTTTATCCTTATAAATTTATAAGGGTTTGCTTGTCCATCTGGGCATTAAAATGCTAGTTGGTACAAAGGTTCAGTTATAATTTAATCTGCTATGGTCTGCTTTATATCAAACTCTTTTGGCCTCCCTCCATTTGCTCAACTATACCTTTGAAAGGACATTCATGTATGTCCAATAGAAACAAACAAGAAACTAAAGCTTGCATTTATTATTCTAAGAAAACTGGGGTTTTCTTTTTATAAAATTTACATCTATTTAGAGCAATAATGAACACACATAAAGAGATGCTAGAGGAAATTAAAAATGGTGGTGGAGTAAGTGCAAGTTATAGTGACACTCTCCCAGGATCAAACTGTAAATACAACTAAAATACAGAAAACCACCTTGAAAAATCAACTAAAGATTAGCTGGAGAGAACCCTGATAACCAAGGATGGAAAGTGGAGACCCCATAGAGACTGGTAGGAAATGCAGAGATGAGAAAAGGATGGCCAGGCTCCCACGGACAGCAGCTAAAGGTCCACAGGGATATCTCAGCTGTGGCAGGTTCCCACTGAAAACTCTGGGGTCTAAACCCTAAGCTGGGTTCCTCAGTCCAGAGCACCAAAACTGAGAAAGGTGCCCACATAATATCTGGCTTTGAAAAGAGATGCTGTCTGTCAGTGAGAGACAGCTGGAACTACAGCCATCCTCTTAAAGGGCCAATGCACAACATTTCATGTGCAGCCACTCACCTTGGGCTCTGGCAGAGGGAGGGCAGAATGGACTGGAGCTGTGTGAGGAAAGTCCAGGGTTGGGGGATCTGGGGTTGGAGCTCGGAGGGCAGACACCCCAGTTTCCTGTGCTCAGTCATTCCCTAATGCTGCGGAGGAATCTTTCTCTGACCAACCTTTGCTATCCAGGCGGTTTTTGCTGGGGGGAGAGGGATGCGGGGGGGGGGGGGGGGTAGTTGCTGCTCCCTATTGGAAGAACACTCACCCCACACTGTGATGGATTGCCTGAGGCCAATCAAGACTGATAACAGTGAGACTGCAGGCAGAGGCAGGTCTTTGGAGGCTGTGAGTCTTTACCTGATCTTCTTCTGGACCTGAGGCTAGGAAAAGCAGACACTGCTGCACATCTTGGTCCTTTCCAAAGGCATCCAGCCCCAGCAGAGGGAGACACAAGCTGTGGATTGCTAATAGTGCCCAATAGAGTACTCAGGGCCAGGGAGAAACAGCGTCTGACATTGTCCTTCACTAGAGGTTGGGAGTTGTAGCAGATCTGCCTAATACAGAGACACAAATCCAAACAGACAGCCAAAATGGGGAGGCAAAAAACAACCCCCAAATGAAAGAACAAGAGAATTCACCAAAAGAAGAAATGAAATGGAGATATGAAATTTATCTGATTTAGATATCAGAATGACAGCAAAGATGCTCAACAGCATGAGAAAAAAATATAGTAACTATGGAAACAGAACAGGCGGAAATAAAGAATAACATAGCACTAATAAAGAACACATTGGAAGAAATACACAGCAGATTAGGGGAGGCTAAGGATTGGATCAGTGAATTAGAAGACAGGGTAGAAAAAAAATCATTCAATCAAAGAACTAAAAAGAAAAAACAATTTAAAAAAAACAGCAGGACAACTTAAGGGAGGTGTGTGACAACATGAAAAGTAACAACATTCGCATAACAGGAGTGACAGAAGGAGAAAAAAGTGAGCAAGTCTGCAAAGCTCTTTATTTCACTGCCTATTTTGAATGATAGTCTTGCTGGATAGAGAACATGCTTGAAGAAATAACGACAGAAAACTTCCGTAACCTACAGGCCAGAAGGTAATGGCTTGCAGTACTCAAGGTAATGAAAAGCAAGGATATGAAACCAAGATTATTAAAGGATGTCCCAAAATTCACACAAGAAGTAATTTTGATAGAAAACACAGGTTTATAATTAAAAATTATAAATTTTTTATTGATTCATAAAGTATACAGTATAGGGTTATGTATGGAATAGCATACTGGGTAAATGGATTATCATGTCGCAATAGCGAGCACCATTAACTGTTATTGCCTGAGCAGCTGCATTTTCAAAGAAGAATGGTCCGATAAGGCCTCCAGCCCAAAATCCGCACCAAACAGTGACACATTGTGGATGCATTTGTTTCTCAACAATCACTCGTGGATTTTCTGAATCCCAAATGCAACAATTTTGTCGATTAACCAAGCCATCAAGATGAAAATGAGCCTTACTGCTGAAGATGATTTTGTTCGAAAAATCAGCATCCACTTGTTGTTCCATAATCCATTCAACGAACTCTATTCGCTGTGCGTGGTCAGTAGGCTTCAGTTCTTGAGTCAATTGAACTTTGTAAGCATGAAGATGCAAATCTTTCGTGAGAATACGCTGTAGAGAGCTTCTCGAAATGTCCAATTCTTGACCATGGTGCCGAATTGATGTCCCTGGACTCTCAGCAACACCCTCACGAACTGCTTCAATGTTTTGTGTTGAAGGACTTGTTGAAGGATGGCCAGAGTGTTTAAGATCACTAATTGATCCAGTCTCCCTAAATTTTTTAATTAATCTCTTTACAGTTGATGAAGTTAAATCACTATTCCAACCAAATTTTGCACGAAAATTGCAAACTGTAGCTGCCAAATCTTCATTATTTTTAAAATATTGCTCAACAATGAAAACACATTGTTCTTTCATGTAGCGCTCCATTTTTAATAACCCTAAACTGTCAGCTGTCACGCTATCTTTTTTTTTCATTGGCAACACTTTACGGCACAAATGGCGTAAAATTCAAATCTTGCATGAATTTTGGGACACCCTTATATCCATCAAGGTTAGATTTCAAAATAGTGAAATAAAGAGCTTTGCAGACCAAAAAAAAAAAAAAAAAGGTTAAATGATTTTATTGAAATCAGCACTGCAAGAACTGCTAAAGGGACTGCTGTGATGCAAAGAAGAAAGAGAGAAATGTAGGCATACAGAATTAAAATAGCAATAAGTAAGTACCTATTAATAACCCTAAATGTAAATGAATTAAATGATCCAATCCTGCTTGACAGAGGAAATGAAGAATCCGTTCAATTTCCTTTGCATCTCTATTCATCTTATTAACCCAAACTTGCCTTTTCTTTTTTATCCCAGAAGAGGGTGGTGAAGGCCAGGGGTAGGGTGTGGAGGCAGGTTATAGGGGGTTAGTGGGGGAAAAGAGGGAATATATATAATACTTTCAACAATAAAGATTTCTTTTAAAAAAGAGATGATATTGTTAAAAAAAATACTTTTTATTATTTGTAACACTCTCTTAATTTAAAAAAAGGAGTACAAGTAATATCTATTCAATAAGTATAATAATTACAAATAAAAAGGTCCTCCTTTCCACCTACATAGTAATTGAAGAACTTACTGGCATTAACCTCAACCAATTTTGGTAGGGGAAAAACACATCAACATATCTGTTACATTTTGGATATAAACCCTTTTTTTCAGTCCACTCTTCCTCCTTTCTCTGGAGAACAATTTAAGTTGCACTGTAAACTTCTGGCTCTCAATATCAAGTAGACACTCCCAATGTCATTACCAGTGCAGAAAAAAACAAAAAAAACCTACGTTTGTGGCAAGAGAATGAAGTTGGAATCCTAATTCTACTACTTAGTTTCTGTAGAAAAGGTACTTTATAGAGGTTCTATAAAGGTTAAACCATAAATCACTTAAACAGGAACTGGCATAGAACAAATAGATACTGGCTATTCTTACTGTTGCTGTTATTACTTTTATTATTATACTAGAGGCCTGGGGCACAAAATTTGTGAACAGGTAGGGTTCCTAGGTCTGGCCGGCAATCAGGGCTGATAAGGTCCCCCACCTTCCCGCCTCCTCCTTCCCTCACCACCTGCATGCCACCACCATGCGGTTCCCCGCTTACCAGCCTCCTCGCCTCCTCCTTCCCTCCTGGCCTCCCTGCCTTCTCTTTTCCTCACCACCCACACGCTGCCACTGAACAGTTCCCTGCCTCCCGGCCTCCCACCTCCTCCTTCCCTCGCTCCCTCAGCATCCCACTGCCGCCGCTGGTCACCTGCCATGTTCTGCGCTTCCCCTGGTGGTCAGCACACATCATAACGAGCAATCAAATTCCCAGTCGAACTCCCAAGGGGACAATTTGCATATTAGCCTTTTATTACATAGGATTAGAGGCCCGGTGCACAAAAACTTGTGCACTCGGGGGGGGGGGGTCCCTCAGCCCAGCCTGTGCCCTCTCGCAGTCTGGGACCCCTCGGGAGATAACGACCTGCTGGCTTAGGCCTGCTCCCGGGTGGCAGAGGGCAGGCCCAATCCCTAGGTGCAGCCCCTGGTCGGGCTCAGAGCAGGGCCGATTGGGGAGTTGGGGCGCCGCCCCCTGTCATGCACAGAGCAGGGTGGATCGGAAGGTTGTGATGCCACCCTCAGTTACACTCAGGGTAGGGCCGATTGGGGGGTTGGGGCACCGCCCCCTGTCACACTCAAGGCAAGGTCGATGGGGAGGTTGCGGCGCCACCACTGTCACACACAGAGCAGGGCCAATCAGGGGGTTGGGGTGCTGCCCCCTGTCACTCACAGAGCAGGGCCCATCAGGGGGGTTGGGGCTCCGTACCCTGTCACGCACAGAACAGGGTCAATCAGGGGGTTGGGGAGCTCCCCCCGTCACTCACAAAGTAGGGCCAATAGGGGAGTTGGGGCACTGCCCCCTGTCACACACAGAGCAGGGCGGATCAGGGGGTTGGGGCGCCGCACCCTGTCACACTCAGGGCAGGGCCGATGGGGAGGTTATGGCTCTACCCCCTCACACACCGAGCAGGGCCCGGGGGGCCGGTTGGGGCGCCGCCCTCTATCACCTACAGAGCAGGGCCGATCAGGGGGTTGGGGCACCAACACTGTCACACTCAGGGCAGGGCCAATGGGGAGGTTATGACTCTACCCTGTCACACACAGAGCACGGCCCGTTGGGGGTGGCGGTTGGGGCGTCGCACCCTGTCACACACATAGCAGGGCCGATCAGGGGGTTGGGGCGCCACACCATGTCACACACAGAGCAAGGCCGATCAGGGGGTTGGGGAGCTCCCCCCTATCAGGCACAGAGCAGGGCTGATCAGGGGGTTGGGGTGCCTTCCCCTGTCACGAACAGAGCAGGGCGGATAGGGAGGTTGTGGCCCCGCCCCCTGTCACACACAGAGCCGCAGGACGATCAGGGGGTTTGGGCGCTGCCCCCGTCACGCTGATCCCAGTGCCAGGAGGCCTCGCGGCCCCACTGCTCCCGGTGCTGGGAGGCATATTACCCTTTTACTATATAGGATAGAGGCCTGGTGCATGGGTGGGGGCCGGCTGGTTTGCCCTGACGGATGTCCTGGATCAGGGTGGGGGTCCCCACTGGGGTGCCTGGCCAACCTGGATGAGGGGATGATGGCTGTTTGCAGCTGGTCACACACCCTTCAGGGTTGGGGTCCCCACTGAGGTGCCTGGCCAGTCTGGGTGAGGGGCTGAGGGCTGTTTTCAGGCTGGCGGGTGACTGAAGCTCCCATCCACTCCTTTTTTTCTTTTTCTTTTTTATTCTGGGCCAGCTTTAGCTCTGGGGCTTGGTTCCAGCTCTTAGGCCTCCGCTGCTGAAAGCAGGTATCTGGTTTGTTTCGGTTCTATAATCGAAACACTGTTTCAACTCCAGCTCTGAGATCCTGGCTGGCCTAAAGCAGGTTTCTGGGGTTTTGTTTAGCTTCTATATTTGTAACAATGTTTCAAACTGCAAGCTCAGAGGCCGGCAGCGGCAGGCGGGGAACGTTGGAGTCCTCTGTCACTGAAGCAAGCAAGCCTCATGTTCGCTTCCAGCTGCCTGGCTGCCGGCCGCCATCTTGGCTGGCAGTTAATTTGCATATCGCCCTGATTAGCCAATGGGAAGGGTAGTGGAGGTATGGCTAATTACCATGTTTCTCTTTTATTAGATAGGATTACTAGTGCCCCGGTGCACGGATTTGTGCACATTGAAAGGAAATTAATTAGAAGGTGGCTGGTAGGGCGGGACTGGGTGAAATGGGCCAGACATGCCCTGGAGCCAACCTCCCTCCCAGCTGGCCCCTCCTGGGGCAGCGCTGGGGCTCCAAGGGGTCTGTGGAGTGAGCAGGTTCCCTTCAGCAGGTGGGGTTCCTCAGCCTGGCCTGCAGGGATCGGGCTGAAACTGGCAGTCCTACATCCCCCGAGGGGTCCCAGAGTGTGAGAGGGCACTCGGCAAAGTTGTTGTTGCTTGGCAGCTCCTGCATGGAGTGTCTTCCCACTGGTGGTCAGTGCATGTCATAGTTACCAGCCAGTTGGCTGGTCGCCTGGTCAGCCGGTCGCTGAGGCTTTTAAATATATATAGATTATTCTATGTATCCCTGATCAGGTCCCACTGTGTTTCCTAGTAATTACAAACTTCTGCCACTTTCTTCAAGCCCTCTAACCAATCTGAGACCCCTAACTTTCAACAAATAACCTTTTCTTGTGCTTGACAAAGGAAATGAAGAATCCGTTCAATTTCCTTTGCATCTCATTAACCCAAACTTGCCTTTTCTTTTTTATCCCAGAAGAAACAGGTCTTTCCTCCAACCTTAGGCCAGTAATAAGTGCTCAATAAATGTTAGTCACTAGCTGCTATCAGCAGCAGCAGCAATAACAGCAGAAGCATCCTCTTCCTCAAATAAAAGGAAATGCAATTTCCAAATTCTACATTACAGAAGCTGATTGATGGCGATTAAGGAGAATAGCAACTGGTTTTACTGGATTACTCTTATCTTCATCTTTAAAACCCATTTAGCTGGCATAAAGGTCAAATTCTCAAAAATAACTACACAATGCACAGAAACAGAAAGTAAAATGGTGGTTGCTAGGGGCTGGGGGGGAGGGACACGGGAAGTTTTTACAGAGTTCAGAGTTTCAGTTTGCTAGATGAGGCGTTCTAGAGCAGCTGTGGGCAAACTATGGCCCGCGGGCCGGATCCAGCCTTTTTGAAATGAATAAAACTAAAAAAAAAAAGAAGACCGTACCCTTTTATGTAATGATGCTTACTTTGAATTTATATTAGTTCACACAAACACTCCATCCATGCTTTTGTTCCAGCCCTCCGGTCCAGTTTAAGAACCCATTGTGGCCCTCGAGTCAAAAAGTTTGCCCACCCCTGTTCTAGAGACTGGCTGCTCAACAATGTGAAGGTACTTCACACTACTTACCCGCATGCTTACAAATGGTTACGGTGGTAAGTTTTACGTTATATTAAGTTAATTTTATCACAATCTAAATATATACACACATACATATATATTAGTACTAGCCCAGTGCCACCGCAGTATGACTTCCACCAACCTTGGCCCTGACTTTATTGGAACCCTATTTAAATGAGGGTTAAAAATCTGTTTGGCCAATTAATATGCTGAAAGAAATTTCTGGCCAGTATCTAGATAGAAACTGATATAACCTATGGTTTTAGAAAAATGGCCTGCTGTACAGGTATATTTGGGGGTTGGGATTGAACATATTCTCAGAGATTACAAATATAGCATCTGCTTCCCTCCACCCAGCAGAAATAAATGTTAAAATAATTCTTCAAGAATACTACACACTCCCAATGGAATCCTCTGGCGTGTGCACATCAGATCCTTAGAAGAGAGGTAGGGAAGAGAATAAACATGTCGTGGCAAGCTCTCTTTGCATAACCTGCTCTAATGAGATCCATGTTATAGGAAAAATCTGACTTAAGGTGAAAATATTTATAAAAACTATGGTTTAAAGGCCATTTAGTTTAGGAGAGAAAATATGCAGTAAAACTAACACAGTAACAAACTAAAATGCATGCAGGGTGAGAATAGTACACCATTTCAACCAGAAGAAGAAACTACACTTTTGAGGGTTATGTTTTTAATGGCAAGTATTCACTCTTTACCTCGACATGTTAAAGAATCATTATACAGAGAACAGTTTGTTAAACACATGCTAACACATAGTAACAAAACTACATTGGGTTATATTCACAGAACTTATCTGAAGTTTGGGTGGTACAAGTCCTATTCACCTCACAAAGTATACAGAGGCACAGAATCACATAATGCTAACACTGAAAAGATCCTTGTAAATATCTTATTCTAACCCAACCCCTTTGTTTCATAGATGATGAAACTGAAGCATTGCATTGATAAGTAAAGCTTAAGTGCAGAACTTTCCAACATGCCAACATTAATATATAAGATGTAACTTTCTAATATGCCAATCTTATATAATAAAGAGCTAATATTCTAATCAGACTGAACAGCAGAACAACCATCGGACGACCTTCCGGATGAAGCTGGGGCTATGAGGGCCGAGGCCCTTGGACGGATTTTGTGCATTGGGCCTCTAGTATTAATATAATATGTAACTTTGTTCTATACCAACGTGATAATTTTTTGTTGTTGTTGTTAATCCTCACACAAGGATATATTTGTTTTTCCATTGATTTTTAGAGAGAGTGGAAGGGAGGGGGAGAGACAGAGAGAGAGAAACATAGATGTGAGAGAGACTCATTGATTGGTTGCCTCCCACACATGTCTGACCAGGGCCAGGGGTTGAGCTTGCAACCAAGGTACCTGTCCTTGACCGGAATCAAACCTGCGACCCTTCAGTCCACGAGACAACACTCTAATCACTGAGCAAACCGGCCAGGGCTGATAATGATTTTTAAACACAGTCATAATATCCACAAACTATTAGAAGCCTTGGGGGAGGAAGGTTTACAAAATGTGTAAAATTTTTATGGAGAAAACTATAAAATATCCTATATAATAAAAGAGAAACATGTAAATTGACCACCCCTCCGCTATACTCACCAGCCAATCAGGAGTGAGTATGCAAATTAACCCAACAAAAATGGCGGGTTAGCCCTAGCTGGTTTGGCTCAATGGATAGAGTGTCGGCCTGCAGACTCAGGGATCCCGGGTTCGATTCCAGTCAGGAGCATGTACCTTGGTTGCAAGCACATACCCAGTGGGGAGTGTGCAGGTGGCAGCTGATAGATGTTTCTCTCTCATCAACGTTTCTAACTCTCTATCCCTCTCCCTTCCTCTCTGTAAAGAATCAATAAAATATATATATTTTTTAAATTACGTGTTAATTTGCATACACAGGCGCTGGGCGGAGAGCAGAGTGGGAGAGCCAGTGGAGAGTGGAGTGGCTTGGGGAAATTGGCTCCCCAAGCCGCCAGACAGAGAGCAGAGAGGGAGAGCTTGGCAGAGTGGGAGGCTATGGGACTGAGACAGAGCAGGAAGGGAAAACCAAGAGTGTGGGGAGCACCAGGAATTCTGGGAATAGTAGTTTTGGTGGCAGCCCCAGCACCGGAAGCAGAAGCCCAAAGCGCAGAGAGCACCAGGAATAATGGGAATCGTAATTCTGGTGGCAGACGGATCTCCTAGACACTAGAGCAGTGGTTCTCAACCTGTGGGTCGCGACCTCTTTGGCAGTCGAATGACTCTTTCACAGGGGTCGCCTAAGACCATCCTGCATATCAGATATTTACATGACGATTCATAACAGTAGCAACATTACAGTTATGAAAGAGCAACGAAAATAATTTTATGGCTGGGTCACAACATGAGGAACTGTATTTAAAGGGCCAGAGGTTCAGAACCACTGCCCTAGAGCAAAGTGAGCCTGGAGCAAGTTACTGTTGCAGTGGGGATGGAGGGAAAGCAAAGGTGAGAGACATAAGTAAAATCAGAGTGTCTAGGAAAAATTAAAGGGAAGATATCCTAAAACTTCCAGGAAATCTCCACCAATGAAGCAAAGAAAAAAAAAAATGCCTCTATTATTCTGTGAGCAACAAACCAAACTGAGTTGGGGTCTCTGAGAATTCACTCATATGATTGCAAAGACAGACAGAAACTCCCGGATTAGAGAGGGCTCCCCTGAGAGCTCCCAGATTGAAGGGACCCCCACACCCCCCAGTACACAAATGTCATGCATCGGGCCTCTAGTTAATTAATAAAATACCTAAAAGAAGACATATGCCTTGTCCATAGACAGAAATATCTAATTTTGAAAAGACCTCGATTCTCCCTCCTTGCCCCTAAATAAGCCAGATCCCAGTCTCTCTTCCAAATAAAACTAAAAGCAAAAAAAGAGTATTCTTCTATGTTATGAGTAATAATGGCTAGGAGACATGTTGGGGGACGGGGGAATGAGGATAAACCTGGAAAATATGTCCTCTTACCCAAGCAGTTTAACATTTACATTCAGGTTTCTAGTCTATAATGCCCAGTCTGCAGCACCTTGCCTTTGACAGTCATTATTTTTGTAAGATCAAATGCCTCCGAATATCTGTGCTTCCATGCAAATCTCTGTATTTACTTTAAGATCAGTAAGGGCTTTTAAAATGCAAAGTGAACTTTGGAAACAATGTGGACAGGCCAGAGGCTAATTTAACATTGTAACTTTATAGCTCACCATACACTTATTTGAAGGCCGCACGAAGTTGCAACTTGATATTCTGCCCCTGCCCTTCTTGAAAAAAGTGGGTGCTGCTGGTTGATAACAATACAAATTATCCTTCTAAGTTCCTAAAGATCAAGAACAAGGTCCTGAGACCTCCAGGACCAAAAAGATTCAGTATCATAAAGGTCTAATAAAAGTTATAAATTAAACATAAAGGCAACTCAAGTTATTTTCAATTAGTATCCTGGGGATAGGACTGACTAAATTAAAAAGAAACATTACACTTGACTCTGTCGAATTGTTAAATTTGTATTATTGTGGGCTTCCAATATTTTGACACATAAGGCAGGACAATTAGCAACTGCACATCTTTAGCCTAAGCAAGATAGTTTCTGACAATTTAACTCAAACAGGTAACTGAAAACCACACATAGGGCTTAAGGTTTAAACTACTATAAACAGAAGTAAGCAATCAAAGCTTACAGGAGTAATTTCTGAGTCTCTTAATATTTTATTGCATTAGATTAAAGCTGCTCAAATTTAAATTTCAGTTTGAAGACAGTGGCAAAGGACTTTTTTTCCTTTTACTCAGAAGAGATAATTGAAAAAAAATAAGACATTCTATGAGAAGGCAATAAGATAGTGTATATTTTAATAGTGAAACAATGTAAAGAAAAGGCTATGTCTGACTGAACACAGTAACTATGCAAGCTTTGTGGCAGCAGCACAACATGGTACTTGCCTATACAGTGATCCTGACTAAGCAATTACCAGCAAATCTGCACAAGGTCCACAATTCAGAGGAGAGAACTTCCCTGAATAAAAAACTTACTATAAAGGCAAAGTGTCTAGACATGAGGAGGAAACCTACCCACAACAGAGAGCGTCCCAAGTTCAAAGAATAAATTCTACCCCACCCCACCCCACCCCCACTGCAAACTTAGAGAACTGGAAAAAATGCTACAAGAAGGCCCAATGGTCAGAACGCTAACCAAAATCAGATGTATCCTATACACATTATTGTGTAAAACAGCAAATCTAAACAGGCCTTCAGAATCATAGTCTAATTCCACAGTATACTAGTAAAGACTATTTTATTGGCAGTGTACAAAAAAGTACATTTTTTAAAAAAGAAAAATTAATTTCCCTTGGTCCCCAGTTTCTCTGAGACTATAGGAAAAACTAAATCTCTAGAGTGAAATAAAGACAATCACTTTGAAAGGCTCCCAGTTCTTAAAACATTCTTTTTTCCTTAAGGCTCTCCCTTCTTAGGCCACTCTGCCCATACCCAGGTATGTCCAATCAGATAGTAATGACTTCCACATCCGTATCTCCAGGCTTTATATTTCCAACCATCATCTCCTGAATAGCACCCTCACATGCTCCAAAACGTTCAAGTCGTCCATTCATATTAGACTGATTACGTTTTCTCTTCCCCTGCCAACAGTCCTGGGCTTGCCATGTGGGCACCATGCTCTCCTGGTGCTGGGCAGAGGTGGCAGTCAGCTCCAGTCAGCCATCAAGCCCGAAGGCAGAAAGCAATGCTCTAGGGGGGCTGTGTTGCCAGCGATTTTGGATATTGTGCTCTGAACATGTTCACGGTAGGCTAGGCTAACTAGGGCATTTGGGAGGTCAGGTGTATTCAATGCATTTTTGACTCAGGATGTTTTCATTCTTATGGGTTTATTAGGTCCTAACCTCATCGTAAGTCAAGGAATATCTGTATTTAGACCAGTGATGGCAAACCTATGACACGCCATAGGTTGATTTTTCTTTGTTAAATGGCATTTAAATATCTATATATATAAAAGGCTAATATGCAAAGTGCCCCCTCGGGAGTTTGACCTGGAGACTCGGAGTTCATTCGCTCACTCCGACGTGGGCTGACCACCAGGGGGCGGCACAGAATGAAGATCAGCCCTGATCACTGGCCAGGCTTAGAGATCCTACGCGTGCACAAATTTTGTGCACCAGGCCTCTAGTATAAAATAAATATCAAAACTATAAGTCTTTGTTTTACTGTGGTTGCAAATATCAAAAAATTTCTATATGTGACACAGCACCAGAGTTAAGTTAGGGTTTTTCAAAATGTTGACACACCGAGCTCAAAAGGTTTGCCATCACTGATTTAGACAAACATACAGAAAACTCAGATATGTGTGTACCTATTGGGAAAGGCATTTGTGTAGCAACTCCTACTATTTCTGTTCCTAGCTCCTCCTTTCTTATCCACTCCTTACCTATACCCCATACACTGCACAGCATTGAGAACCAAGTAAAGTATCTACACTAATAAAAGAGAAAGATGGAAATTAACCATCACTCCATCACTCTGCTACACCCACAAGCCACACCCACCAGTCAATCAGAAGTATGCAAATTAACCCAACTAAGATGGCAGCAGCCACGGAGCTGGACCGAGCAGGAGACTTGGGTTGTCCCTGGCAATGGAGGAAGCCAAGCTTCCTGCCTGCCCTGGCTGGACCTGGACTCCGCTCAAGGCTACAAAGTTTCAATTATAGAAGATAAATAAATCCCAGATACCTGCATCCAGCCTGCCAAAAAAACGAAAAGAAAAAAAAGGACAGGCTGGGAGCTTGGGTCGCCAGGGGGCGTGGCCAGCCTGAAAATGGCCATCAGCCCCTCACCCAGGCTGGCCAGGCACCCCAGCGGGATGCCCATCCTGATCCGAGACACCCTTCAGGGCAAACCAGCCGGCCCCACCCGTGCACCAGGCCTCTATCCTATATAATAAAAGGATAATATGCAAATTGACCCTAACAGCAGAACAACTGGGAATGACTGGTCACTATGACACACACTGACCACCAGGGGGCAGGTGCTCAATGCAGGAGCTGCCCACTGGTGGTCAGTGCGCTCCCACAGGGGGAGCTTTGCTCAGCCACAAGCCAGGCTGATGGCTGCCAGCACAACGGTGGTGGTGGGAGCCTCTCCCGCCTCCTCAGCAACGCTAAAGATGTCCAACTGCAGCTTAGGTCTGCTCCCTGCTGGCAAGTGGACATCCCCCAAGGGCTCCCGGGCTGCCAGAGGGCTGTCTGACTGCCAGCTTAGGCCCAATCCCCCGGGGAGCAGACCTAAGCCAGCAGGTGGACATCCCCTGAGGGGTCCCAAACTGCGGGAGGGCATAGGCCGGGCTGAGGGACCCCCCCAAGTGCACAAATGTTTGTGCATCAGGCCTCTAGTCCTATATAATAAAGAGGTGACATGCAAATTGACCATCACTCCAACACACAAGATGACCACCCCCATGTGGACACAAGCTAGCCAGCAGGGGAGGGAAGTATAAATTACTTCCCATAGAAAAATAAAAATTTAGCCATAATCCCAAACTAATCCAAAAGATTTAATCAAACTAAAAGTGTACATATTCTTCTGACAATTTATTGAAAGCTGAGCACCCAATCACTTTGTTTGTTTTAAAATAAAGTATTTGTAATTACAAAGTGATACTGTTTTCTGTAGAAAGTTTAGAACTAAATTTTCTAAACAATCCACTCTGAACAAATCAGAGAATACTGACAACTATAGATACACTACCCTCAAGAGCAAAGGTATGTGAAATCGAAGCACATTTCCAAACAGATTCCAGACTTACATTACTAATGATGATTCTATGCTTTTACTTCAAAAGATTTATAAAAAAAAAAATACATCTTCACAAACAGGAGAACCAAACTGGCCTACAGTTTGAACAGTTCTGGAATCAGGTTCAATCCAAAGTGTAAAGCATTTTGTGTGTGTTTTCATTGGTAGCTATAGTTTACTTTTTTTAGGCCAGGCACCGCTTTACACCAAGATATACTTACAGAGCAAGCATTTGATAATTAAGCCACAGATAAATACTGGCACTCAATTACAGTTCTCAAACTTCAATGTCTGTGACTTTTCTGAAACTGCAACTTCAATTCCTCTAAAATCCCTTAAAATCTGTGATTCCTTTAAATTCAGATAGATTAGCAATGGGAACTAATTACAGTCCTTGCTGCTATCAATCCAGACGAACACTGGTTTACACCTGTTTGAAGTTCAACACATTTGTATGTCTTATCAGGTCAGTAAGAGCATTATCTTGTGAGACACATGAGGCAGTTGGATCTCTAAGAAAGCCTTCAACTGAAAAATATTCTTTTTTTAAATATAATTTATTGATTTTTTACAGAGAGGAAGGGAGAGGGATAGAGAGTCAGAAACATCAATGAGAGAGAAACATCGATCAGCTGCCTCCTGCACACTCCCCACTGGGGATGTGCCCGCAACCAAGGTACATGCCCTTGACCGGAATCAAACCTTGGACCCCTCAGTCCGCAGGCTGACGCTCTATCCACTGAGTGAAACTGGTTAGGGCTGAAAAATATTCTTGATCGGAAGAAACAGTTCAATCAAATGCTTTAATTTTCTATGACCCAGCAATCTGACTTTAAATACAAATCATCCTTCCATACTTTGCTTTAATTTTAACATCTTCCCAAAAGAATCCCACATGCTGGTCATGGCTAAGGGTACAAAAATGAAGAAAACTAATAATCATTTTCATCATCATCACATCATATACAATTAGCTAATCTATTTACCAATTAAGTTCACAATATAAACTCTTCTGACAATTTATTGAAAGCTGAGCATCCAATCACTTTTTTGTTTTCAAAATAAAGTATCTGTAATTACAAAGTGATACTTTTTTATAGACAGTTTAGAGAATACAGATCAAAAAAGAATAAAAAAAATCACCTATGTTACCATTTATGAAATGCAACTATTGACATTTTAGTGAACAGTAGTTTATCTCTGTCACCTGACTTAATGTTTTCCACCTCATCCTTCGCTCCATCATCATCCCAACCTCTTCCAGATGCACCTGGATTACTTACTCAACACTTCACCCTAAATTCCTTGAATATGTCTGTAGTTTTTTCCTATGTATATATCAACAACAAAAAATGAAACTATACTCTGCACACATACCATATGGAATGATTTTTCCACTTAGGAATACATACTGTTTATCTGTCAATGTCTTTACATCATTTTCTACAGCATTACGAAAGTGTGTCATAATTTAAAACTGATGTCGCAGGATTAGACTTTTAGGTTTCTTGGGGGGTTATTTTTTTGTTTGGGGGGATTTTTGTTTCTATTCTAAACATTGCTACAGTAAATATTCTTATGGCTACATATTTGTTTTGACCTGGATTATTTCTCTAAGACAAACACCTAAAACTGATACATACCATTAAAGTTGTGCCTAACTAGTCCCTCCTCCCGATTCCCTACCCCTCATCTGCCCCGCCCTCCGCGCACAGCAACACTGAGTAGTCTTTTTTTAAATAAAGCCTTTTCATTTAGGCAAATAAAAAAGAATGTCATTGTAACTGATATTTCTTTGACTGTGGGTGATATGTATATAAGATATAGCTAATATTACATATGCATACTATGTGTCTTTTCATTATTAGTAAAAAATTTCTATGAGCTTACTTTTGGCTCAAATGCCTCTTGCCCAACCTGTGGATTTTAGCAGGCTTATTATATAAGAGAAATAGCATAAAATAACAGCATTAAAAAAACACACAACTATTCTTATCCCTGTCTTGGAAACTACTTCCTTAAACTTAATGTTGAGCAAGATAACATCTCCTTACTTATGCTCCAATATAAAAGAGACTGACACATACTTTAAATAATACAATCTACCTGCAATTAGCTACATATCGTTAGAGTTTATCAATCAGATCAACCCACTTGAGATTTTCTTTATAACTACTTTCTTAGACATCCATCCCTTTTAAAATCTAAAGTGCATTTTAATACATAGCTCTGTCATGGAGCCAAGAAATAATAAAACGGGAATATCAGCTCTCTTTAATGTGTCAGATTACTAAAACATTAATGACAAAGCATCCTATTAAAGTGATATATCTTATAAAAGTACTATCACATCCCATTAAGTTACAACTGATTCATCTCTTGTTACCTTGCCCAAACCAACCTGAAAGCCGAAGTAGTTTCTCTAACTTGTCCAACTCATTCAGACAATTCTAAGGCCAGCTCCTATCAGTGGTTCTCAACCTTCCTAATGTCACGACCCTTTAATACAATTCCTCATATTGTGGTGACTCCCAACCATAAAATTATTTTCGTTGCTACTTCATAACTGTAATTTTGCTACTGCTATGAATCGTCATGTAAATATCTGATATGCAGGATGTATTTTCATTGTTCGTGGCCCACAGGTTGAGAACCGCTGTGACCTAAGTGATTACGTAGTTTTTAATGAATGCATTTCTTAAAGACTATTAATGTACTCACTGAAGCCAGCATAGCTGGAGGGGAGGTAACTAGCCCAATGAGATCATTAGTCATTGACAACAGATTATAGTAGCATTAGGAAATGACAACAGATTGCTTAGCAGCAGTTTTCCAGATGCATTCATATGAAAAAACTGACAAGGAATCTTCTTCACCGAGAATCAAAGACAATCTAGTCACACCCTAGCTAGTTTGGCTCAATGGATAGAGCATCGGCCTGTGGACTGAAGGGTTCCAGGTTCGATTCCAGTCAAGGGTAGGCTCGATCCCCAGTAGGGGGTGTGCAAGAGGCAGCCGATCAATGATTCTCTCTCATCATTGAGGTTTCTATCTCTCTCTTCTCCCTTCCTCTCTAAAATCAATAAAAAAAATATTTTTTAAAAAAGACAATCTGCCCCAGTCGACATGGCTTAGTGGATAGAGCGTCAGTCTGCGGACTGAAGGATCCCAGGTTCGATTCTGGCCAAAGGCACATGCCCGGGTTGTGGGCTCGATCCCCAGTACAGGGTGTGCAGGAGGCAGCCAATCAATGATTCTCTCTCATCACTGATGTTTCTGTCTCTCTCTCCCTCTCCCTTCCTCTCTGAAATCAAAAGAAATATATATATATTTTTCAAAAAAGACAATCTATTCATAAAATAATGCTCTTAGCAAGAGAGTACAATCTACCTTCTTGGCAAACTTCCCTCATTTATAGAAACTAGAATATGTAATCATTATTCCCTCTTCCCAAAGTTCTCCCACCTTCAGATGAGTGGAGGGATAGCAGGGAAACCTTCCTCTCCTCAGAGGTTCATGTTACTCAACTATACTAAGTTCTACATCGATATCATAACCCATTTCCAGGTCACCTTTCAAAGTTCTGAGAATACCGTGGTTGATCTACATCAATGTCATAACCCACTTTCAGGTCACCTCTCAATGTCTGGAGAATACCGTAATGTCTGGCTCTGTCTTCATCCTAGTTACAACCATCATTCTAAGCACCTTCCCATAACCATGACCTTACTGCACGGACATTCAGCACACTCCACTGGTTATCCCAGGCACCCACTTCTGCATTAGTCACCATCCATAACCACTCCAGTCCTGAAATCCTAATGTCCAATTTCTGCATTAAGTTGGACAGATCTTTCCAATTTCCAACAAAAACAACACCTCTCCTGCAAAATTATGAAAAACAACGAACAAGCATTCAAACAACATTCAAAATAATGTTAATTCTACTCCCAACTCACTGTCCCCCTCACAACAACCCCACCAACAGGTAATACTGCAACCTCATTAGGACCTTCAATAGCTTAACCCTTCACCTTGCCTTCCTCACAACGCTCTTTATCTCTCCATAGTTCATCTCTTCAGGCTGCTATGAGTAGTCCTTAATCACAGTGCTACCTCCTCACCTCACACTCCTCAAGCCTCTGGAATTTGCTTTCTACCCTACTACTCCACTTAGTGAAACTCTTCTCACTAAAATCACTGACTGACCCACTCATACCAAATTCAGCCAGTAGTTCTCAATCTATTTTTTTTAATCCTCATCCAAAGTTATTTTTCTTTTTCTTTTTGTTCTTTATTGATTAAGGTATTACATATGTGTCCTTATCCTCCCCACCCCCACCCCCACTCATGCCCTCACCCCTGGTGTCTCTGTCCATTGGTTAGGCTTACATGCATGCATACAAGTCCTTTGGTTGATCTCTCCCCCAAAGATATTTTTTCCACTGATTTTCAGACAGAGTGAAAGGGAGGGAGGAGGGGGAGAGAGAGAGAGAGAGAGAGAAACATCAATGTGAAAGAGACCTCAATAGGTTGTCTCCCGCACACACCCTGACATAGGCTGGGGATGAAGTCTGCAACCAAGGCACAACCACTGAGTCTCTAACCACTGAAAAACCAGCCAGGGCAGTTCTCAGTCTATCTTAATAACTTTCCAGCAGAGTCTGACAGAACTAACCACTCCCTTCTTAAAACTCTCCCTTCTGCTTCCCAAAAACCCCTCCCCCATGTCTCTGGCATCTCCTTCATCATGGGCTCTATTCCTCCTCCTCTCCCAAACCTCCACACAGCAGCCAGAGGGATTTTTTCTAAAGGTCTAATTTGATCACTACACTCTTCAATTTAAAAGTTGATTTGCTCTTAAGCAAACTCCTTCACATGGTTTATAAGGTAACTGTTTAACACCCCGCCTCATTTCTCTCAACCCTTTTCCTTGCCCTCCACAATCCTGCCATACTAAACGATTTGTAGTTCCCTAAACCAGAATTTTTCTCTCACCTTCTCTAGTTGTTTTCAGATACGATTTCCTCAAGTGAAACACTCATTTTTCCGAACACCCCAAAACCCACCTCTAACCTACATCCTGTACAACTTTACTCACTTGGCTTCTACTTACACTCTCCTAAGAAAGCTTCCTGCCCCTAAGCCTGGGTTAAGGTCTATATGCTATCAAAACTGACATTACAGCTCTTGACAACTGTAACTGCCTGTTATTTGTCAAATCTCCCACTAAACTGTGAGCTCCCTGAAGGCAGTAACTGTAGCTTGTTCACCTTGTTAATCCAATATGTAACTAATTCTGTGTTTGACATATAACAGGAACTTAATAAATATTTCTCAAACAATGAATGAATGAAATGCACCCTTTTTCTGTACCCCTAGAACTATTTCCTAATTCAAGTCATTATTTCTTGCTTAAATTATTACAACAGTCTCTGAATAATGAATGTAATTAATAACTGTCTCCCTACCTTCAATCCACCCTCTACATTGCCATATGAATATATAGGAGCAAACTTAATTCTCTCTGTCCCTTTCTTAAAAGAAATTACAAGTTTCCCAGTAATGTACAAAAAAAAAAAAAAAATCCAGACTTCTTAGCATAAAATCCAAAGCTTCATCACTGTCTGGTCTCTACTAACCTCCCTTCTCACCTGCCACTTCCCCAGTTACTGCGCTTCGGCCTTATGACACCATTTAAAGCTTCCTGAGCTCACCACACTTTTCTAATCCTTAACTTGCAAATATTTCTAACCTTAACTTGCAAATATTGCGATAAAGTATTAGTCTCCAAAGGGGGGGATGGGAGGGGGGGAGGGCTAGCATCCATCCTAGATCATTTTCCCAAATAGAAGCAGAGTCTAGACCAGGGGTGGGCAAACTTTTTGACTCGAGGGCCACACTGGGTTCTTAAACTGGACCAGAGGGCAGGAACAAAAGCATGGATGGAGTGTTTGTGTGAACTAATATAAATTCAAAGTAAACATCTAATCTAATAAAAGAGAAACATGGTAATTGGCGTACGACCACTACCCTTCCCATTGGCTAATCAGCAAGATATGCAAATTAACTGCCAGCCAAGATGGCGGCCGGCAGCCAGGCAGCTTGAAACTAACAAGAGGCTTGCTTGCTTCAGTGATGGAGGACTACAAGGTTCCCCGCATGCCTTGCCGGCCTCTGAGCCTGCAGTTTAAGAAACATTGTAACAAATATAGAAGCTAAACAAAACCCCAGAAACCTGCTTTCAGCGAGCCCGGGATCTCAGAGCTGGAGTTGATACAGAGTTTCGATTATAGAACCCAAACAAACCAGATACCTGCTTTCAGCAGCGGAGGCCTAAGAGCTGGAGCCTCAGAGCTAAAGCTGGCCCAGAATAAAAAAAGAAAAAGAAAAAAAGGAGCAGTTGGGAGCTTCCGTCACCGGCCAGCCTGAAAACAGCCCTCAGCCCCTCACCCAGACTGGCCAGGCACCCCAGTGGGGAACCCCCACCCTGAAGGGTGTGTGACCAGCTGCAAACAGCCATCATCCCCTCACCCAGGCTGGCCAGGCACCCAAGCAGGACCCCCACCCTGATCCAGGACACCCTTCAGGGCAAACCATCCAGCCCCCACCCATGCACCAGGCCAATATCCTATATAGTAAAAGGGTAATATGCCTCCCAGCACCGGGATCAGCAGAGCCGCGAGGCCTCCCGGCACCTGGATCAGTGTGACAGGGGGCAGCGCCCAAACCCCCTGATCGCCCTGTGGCTCTGTGTGTGACAGGGGGCAGGGCCACAACCTCCCTATCCACCCTGCTCTGTTCGTGACAGGGGAAGGCGTCCCAACCCCCTGATCAGCACTGCTCTGTGCCTGATACGGGGGAGATCCCCAACCCCCTGATCGCCCTGCGGCTCTGTGTGTGACAGCGTGCGGCGCCCCAACCCCCTGATCGGCCCTGCTCTGTGGGTGATAGAGGGCGGCGCCCCAACCCCCCCACCCCCGATGGGCCCTGCTCTGTGTGTGATGGGGTAGAGCCATAACCTCCCCATCGGCCCTGCCCTGAGTGTGACAGTGGCGGCGCCCCAACCCCCTGATCAGCCCTGCTCTATGGATGATAGAGGGCGGCACACCAACCCCTGATCCACCCTGTTCTGTGTGTGACAGGGGGTGGTGCCCCAACTCCCCTATCGGCCCTACTCAGTGAGTGACAGGGGGGAGCTCCTCAACCCCCTGATCGGCCCTGCTCTGTGCATGACAGGGGGGAGCTCCCCAACCCCGATGGGCCCTGCTCTGTGCGTGACAGGGGGGAGCTCCCCAGCCAAACCCCTGATGGGCCCTGCTCTGTGCGTGACAGGGGGGAGCTCCCCAACCCCCTGAGCGACCCTGCTCTGTGCGTGACAGGGGGTGGCGCCACAACCTCCCCATCGGCCCTGCCTTGAGTGTGACAGGGGTTGGTGCCCCAACCCCCCAATCGGCCCTACCCTGAGCGTGACTGAGGGTGGCATCGCAACCTCCCAATCCACCCTGCTCTGTGCATGACAGGGGGCGGCGCCCCAACTCCCCAATCGGCCCTACTCTGAGCCCGACCAGGGGCTGCACCTAGGGATTGGGCCTGCCCTCTGCCACCCGGCAGCAGGCCTAAGCCAGCAGGTCGTTATCTCCTGAGGGGTCCCAGACTGCGAGAGGGCACAGGCCGGGCTGAGGGACCCCCGCTTCCCCCCGAGTGCACAAATTTTTGTGCACCGGGCCTCTAGTCATTACATAAAAGGGTACGGTCTTTTTTTTTTTTTTAGTTTTATTCATTTCAAACAGGCCGGATCCGGCCCGCGGGCCATAGTTTGCCCACGGCTGGTCTAGACACTCTGACTGGGGTCCACCAGGGGAATAACTTCTCCTTCTTCACAATACACGTGCATCTTAGTCCACTGCTAAGGAAAAAATACCACATTCCGGAAGAAGAAGAAAAAGAACATTTCACAATATGGCTTCACAATAAATACACTTTAACCTAAAAGAGTATCAAGCATATTCTCAATATAATAATTCTTGTGACTAGCAATTCTTTAACAGGAAACATATAGGAGGAAGGCTTTTCATCTGACAATATCTACCAGGTGAGCAATGCAAGTACCAAAAATCACAACCAGAAAGTAACAGTGACTGTCACCAGAAAGTCTGTCTCCCTAAGTGAACACTACTCTGAAATGAGGTGGAAACTGTGTTTTCCTGTCCTAAACCCACCGTGCTCACATTCCTTACAGTAGCCAGCACTGGGAAAGAACGGATTTGCCAGCATGAAAAGCAGGCAGTGTTCTGCCTTAAGTACAAATGACTTGCCAAGTAAATGCTGCCTTTGTAGTAGTTTCTAGAGCAATAACCACCAAAGGGGAAAAACCCCATTAGTCTGCCTACTATATCAACGTCTCCTTGCCTATGATATTGATTTCTGCTACACTGAGTCTCCTATAATGATAAGAAATTCACATTGACTTTATCAGTTCTACACTATTCAGAATCTGACAGGATTTATATAGAATTAATCCGCTGCATGTGCCAATGTTCATTCATTTCTGTTCAATTAGTCCTTAATGAATAACAACATTAAAAAAAAAAAAGGCTTGACTCAGACAGATCTGTTTTGGAATTCAAGTTCCATGACTTACCAGCTTTGCACTTTGTAAAATTTCTTAATCTCTAAGCATATCTTCTAATGTAAAATGGGAATAACATAAGTCCTACTTTATAGGGTGGTTCTCGGGATTAAATAAAATAATATATTCAACCCAATGCCAGGTACATAGTAATACCCTGTAAACAAAAGCTGTCCTTACTGTTATTCTAATTTTGCTGCTGTAGCTATTATTCTATTGGCTTTAGGTACAGTCAATATTACAGAGGATTATAAACTCCACATACAAAAAATAAACAACTCAAAATGAGAATTTGAAGGAGCAGCAACCTACTTATTCATAAACTAATATATAAATGAGGAATACTCATTGGTTCCCTTTTCAGATACAAGGCATTGCTAAAAACAAACTTTAGCAAAAAATGCTCAAAATGATAAACCCTGATTATCGGTGTGCTAGTGCCTTCATCTGGGCATCTATCCTATCTAATAAAGAAGGAATATGCTAATTGACCCTCATGCTGTCGCAAATATGGTGGTGCCCACAGCCAATAAGGAGGGAATATGCTAACTGACTGCCCCATCCTCAAAGATGGCAGTGCCGACAGCCACAAGATGGCCGGCACCCAGTCCCCTCAGCCCCACCGGAGCAGCAGGCGCACAGCAAGGCCGGGCCCACCTGGGCCTGGCCGCTCCGCCCGCCTGCCTCTGGAGTCCCCCAGTCCCCTCAGCCCCCCAGCCGCCAGGGCCAGCCTGAGGCTCAGGTAACCAGGGATGGCCAAGGCTTGCGCTGCCGGCAGTGGCAGCAGCAGAGGTGTGATGGGGCGTCACCTTCCCCTTATCGCCAGGTCAACTCCCGCCCTGAGGGCTCCTGGACTGTGAGAGAGGGCAGGCCGGGCTGAGGGACCCCCTATAAAGAAGGAAAGCAAAGGAAGGAAGAAAGTAAGTGAAAGTACTTATTAAATAGCAATATATCACCATAGGAATTGTTAGGAGTTTTTTAATTGAATTTATTGGGGTGAAACTGGTTAACAAAATTATAAAGGTTTCAGGTTAACAATCCTATAAAACATTATCTGTACGTTGCATTGTGTGTTCACCACCCCAAGTCAAGTTATCATTTTTCCCCCTTTACCCTCTCCTCCCTCCCTTTACCCTCTTCCCCCTTCCCTGTTTCCTCCTAATCTTAGAAATTTTAAAAGAACTACAGAGTAACAAGAATATTTCTTCCTGCCTGCCAATAACTTTATTCTAAGTGTGGTGAAACTCCTACCCCCTCTCTTCACCCTACCTTCCACCAACACTGATCCAATTTCTACTGGGTACTGAGAAGAAAAACAAGATTAAACAAGGTTAAAGGCTATGGAAAAATAAGGAGGTCCCAAAACCAAAGATTTCTAGTTAAAGTTTGTGACGTCACAAGATTTGAGTACTGGAAGGCATGTCAAAGACATCTAGTGTAGCTCCCTCAATTAACTGGTAAGAAAATTCTAAGAGTTGCCCAGTCTCCTGCAAATAGTTAATGTCAAAGCCAGGATCAGAACCCAAAACTCTTATCTCCCAGTACAATGTTTTTCTACTAAATCTCTGATATCAGTTTTTAGATCATATCAGTGATCCTCATCTTAATTGTGTAATACCCAAAATAAATACACACACACACACACACACACACACACACACACACACATTTAGTGTGAACAAAGGATTAAACAAATAAAAAATACTAACCAATAACATTTATTGAGAGCTTACTATGTGCCAAGCATTCTGTTAAGCACTTGAATACATTATCTCCTTTAATCCACACAACTTACAGATAAGGAAACTGAGGCACATAGAGGTTAACTGACTTTGACTTGCCCAAGGTAACACATCTAATAAATGGTGGATCCAGAATCAGCTTAGTCCAGGGGTGGGCAAACTTTTTGACTCGAGGGCCACAATGGGTTCTTAAACTGGACTGGAGGGCTGGAACAAAAGCATGGATGGAGTGTTTGTGTGAACTAATATAAATTCAAAGTAAACATCATTACATAAAAGGGTACGGTCTTTTTTTTCAATAGTTTTATTCATTTCAAACGGGCCGGATCCGGCCCGCGGGCCGTAGTTTGCCCACAGCTGGCTTAGTCTGATCCCAGAGCCTATGCATCAGTAGTAAAGGAAAAAGAAAGACATTACCAGAAAAGCAATTTATCTAGTCACTAGAGGCCCAATGCACCTAATTCGTGCAAGGGGCTCGGCCCTTGCAGCCACAGCGGCTTGCCTCGGCCCTCGCAGAAGGTCATCTGGAAGGTCGTTTGGCTGTCCGGTCTAATTAGTATATTACACTTTTATTATTATAGATATCAATTTTCTTCTTCCAAAGATACTATATGGGAGCCTTCTTTTGACCTTAAGAGGTTTCTGTATAGGACAGTTTCCTGTAACCCTGCATATCTAGTAAAATCTAGATCTGGCTTTGATATAGCTGCAATGATCAAAAGTTAGCAAGAGCAGAGTACTACTCTATTGTCAGGCAGGTTACTGGCCCAATTTTAGTTTTAAGAATCAAGTTCAAAAGAGGATTTTCCTTATTAAAATAAAAAAACCTACACACTATTATATACATCCACATTTTCTGTCTTACTTTCCTCTGCTCTATTTGACTTTCTTTCATTGATGTGTTCCGTTGCCAGCAAATACAATGGCTGGTAGGACAATGCAATAAAAAAGATCATTGAGACTAAAAGGCACTCAACTTTTTCATCACTAATGACACTTTTTATTATTTAACACCATCACACTACCCTTATTAGTCACTCTTTAAAGTCTGAAGTCCATGTTTTTAAAAACTGTCTACTAAGCTAACATTATCAATAAACAAAGTTTACTTTAAAAAACTAAACCCTTTTACTATAGATCAGAGCTTCTTTTTGTTCAAGTCAGTTCTTACCCAGAAAGGACATACAACTCCAGTTAAAAACAAAGATTCTTGATATTTTGGTTAACCTGACTAAAAATGCATAATTTTTTTCAGTTTTAAAAGAAAAAGTATCTTCTGTTGCAATTTACCCATAACCTTGTCAATTTAAGGAATCAACATCAGGAACCACTAACTTAGACTAACCCCTTTATTTTACAGGTTAGTCAAAACATAGATTAGACCCTGAAATGGAAATGAGTTTGCCTAAAGTCGCAAAGGTAATGTCACAGCCAGGCCATGAAATGTAAGTCTCTAAATTCTCAGTCCGATGTTCTGTTTGTTACATGATGCTGACTGAGAAGAGCCAAATTGAATTCAGATTACTCTGTGGCAGGGACCATGTCTTACATCTCTTTGAATCTCCCACTGACACTTCTAAAACATAGCTAGAGTGACAATAAATACTTATTCACTAATTATATTTAATCAACTAAAAGTAATCAATAAAACTTTTAGAGTATCAGAGCTTATCTTCATGACTTCATGTTTGAAAAAGATACAGAAAGCACTACTAATACAGAAAAATACTATTAAATTTAATTATATTAAAATTTAAATGGTTTATTGAAACGGAAACCCACAAAGAGGAAAAAAGATATCTATAAGTACAAACCAAAAAGAGATTCATATCCAAAATTTAAAGAACTACCACCAGTCAGTAAGAAAAAAGATAACTGCAGATTCTAAACTAGCAGTGGAGTAAGTGGATATTACATGGACACACTCCCAGGACCAAACTGGAATTATAACTACAACACAGAAAAACCATCCCAAATAATCAACTAAAGACTAGCTAGAGAGAACCCTGATAACCAAGGATGGAAAGTGGAGACTGGTAAGAAAGTGCAAAAGGGCTGGCTGGGCTCCCACAGACAGCACCTGAAGGTCTGGAGAGATATCTCAGCTGTTGGGGGTTCCCACAGAAAACTCTTGGGCTCTAAACCCAAGCTGGGCTCCCCAGCCCAGAGCACCAGAACTGAGAAAGGGGCCCACATAACATCTGGCTGTGAAAAGCAGCAGGGATGCTGTCTGCCAACAAGAGACAGCAGGACATGCAGGCACACTCTTAAAGTGCCAAATCACAAAATATTGTGTGCAGCCATTCACCTTGGGCTCTGGCAGAGGAAGGACAGAGTGGACTGGAGCTATGTGAGCAGAAGCCAGGGTTGGGAGCTCCAGGGTTAGACCTCAGAAGGCAGACACCTGGTTTCCTGTGCTGAGTCATATCTTTGTGCTATGGAGGACATCTTTCTCTGGTGGACCTTTGTTATCCAGGTGATTTTTGCCTGGGGAGAAGGCAGTTGTCCCACCCTATTGGAAAATCCCTTGCCCCACTGTGTGGGGTTTCTGAGGCCCATTAAGAGACTGAGAATGACAATCAACCTGCAGGCAGAAGCAACTGCCTCACCTGTGGTCAATAGTTTGAGGCAAATCAAGACTGAATACAATCAGACTGGAGGCAGAGGCATGTCTCTGGAGGCCTTGAGTCTTTGCCTAATCTAATTTGGGGTAGGAAAAGCAGACCTTTGTGCACATCTCGGTACTTTCCCAAAGCACCCAGCTCTAGCAGAGGGAGTCACAAGCTGTGGATAGCTCCAAACAGTTCATAAGCAGGGCCAGTCAAAAACTGTGTGTGATATCCTAAACTAGAGATTTGGAGGCATAGAAGATCTACCTAATACACAGTCACAAATCCAAACAGGCAGCCAAATGGGGGGGAGGAAGGGAGGCAGGGGGAACAAGCCCCAGATGAAAGAAGAAGAGAATTCTCCAGAAGAAGAGCTAAATGAAATGGAGATAGGATATTTGACAGGCATAGAGTTCAAAATAACCATGGCGAAGATGCTCAACAGCATGGGAAAAGATATAGTAACTATGAAGGATTACATAGCACTAATAAAGAACACAGTGGAAGAATTACACAGCAGAGTAGAGGAAGCCCAAAGATTGGATCAGTGAATTAGAAAACAGGGTAGAAAAAAAATCACTCAATCAGGGAACCAAAAAGGAAAAACAATTGAAAAACAGGACAACTTAAGGGAGCTGTGGGACAACATGAATAGGAGTGCCAGAAGGAGAAGAAAGTAAGGAGGGATAGAGAACATGTTTGAAGAAATAATGACATAAAAAGTCCCTAACCTGGTGAAGGAAAAAGTCACACAAGTTCAGAGGCACAGAGTCCTAAGCAAGAAGAACCCAAATAAGCCCACACTCAAACACATCATAATTAAAATGCCAAAAATTAAAGACAGAGATTCTTAAAAGCAGCAAGAGAAAAGCAATTTGTTACATACTAAGGAACTCCCATAAGGATATCAGCTGATTTCCCATCAGAAATTCTATAAATCATAAGGGAATGACATGAAGTATTCAAGGTAATGAAAAGCAAAGATCTGAAACCAAGATTACTATATCCAGCAAGGCTATCATTCAAAATAAATGGTGAAATAAAGAGCTTCCCAGACAAATATAGGCTACAGGAGTTTGTCCCTACCAGCACTGGAAAAAAATTCTAAAGGGACTGCTTTAATGAGAAGAAGAAAGAAACAAATGGAACTACATCTAAATAAAAAGCTTCTGCACAGCAAAAGAAACCATCAACAAAATAAAAATGGAACCCACTACATGGGAGAACATATCTGGCAATCATATATCTGATAAAGAGTTAATATCCAAAATATATAAGAACTCATACAATTTAAGAGAAGGAAGACAAATAATCCATTTAAAAATTGGCAAAGGACCTAAAGAGACACTTCTCCAAAGAAGACATACAGATGGCCAAGAGACATATGAAAAATGCTCAGAGTCACTAATCATCAGAGATATGCTAATTAAAACAACAATGAGGTATCACCTCACACCTGTCAGAATGGCTACCATCAAATAATCAACAAATGACAAGTGCTGGGGAGGATGTGAAGAAAAGGGAACCCTAGTGTACTGCTGGTGGGAATGCAGGCTGGTGCAGCCACTGTGGAAAACAGTATGGAATTTCCTCAAAAAATTAAATATGGAACATCATTTGACCCAGTGATCCCACTTCTACGAATATATCCTAAGAAACCTGAAACACCAATCAGAAAGAATGCATGCACTTCTATGTTCATAGCAGCAGAATTTACAATACCTAAGATCTGGAAACAGTCAAGTGCCCATCAGTAGATGAGTGGATAAAAAAACTGTGGTACATTTATACCATGGAATACTATGCAGCAGTAAAAAAGAAGAATCTCTTACCCTTTGAGACAGCATGGATGGACCTGGAGAATATTATGCTAAATTACTAATGAAATAAGCCAGTCAGAGAAAGACAAGTATCACATGATCTCATTCATATGTGGAATCTAATAAACAAAATAAACTTGAAGAAAATAGATCCAGAGATATAGAAGCACAGAACAGACTGCAGAATCTTAGAGGGAAGGCTGGGAGGGTGGGTGGATGGGAAGAGAGATCACCCAAAGAATCCAGAATACCAACAATAGCAAATGCTAGCAAGGATGTGGAACAAGAGAAACTCATTCACTGCTGGTGGGAATGCAACAGCCACCTTGGAAGACAATTTGGCTCTTTCTTACAGAACTGAACATACTCTTACCATACAATCTAGTAATCATATCCTTGGTATTTACCCAAATTACTTGAAAACTTAGGTCCACACAAAAACCTACATGTCGATGTTTAGATCAGCTTTATTCATAATTGCCAAAACTTGGAGACAAGCAAGACATCTGTCACTGGGTGAATGACTAAATAAACTGTAGTATATCCAGACAATAGAGTATTATTGAGTTATAAAAAGAATTTACAATAGCTAAGATTTGGAAACAGCCTAAATGCCCATCAGCAGATGAGTGGATTAGAAAACTGTGGTACATCTACACAATGGACTACTACGCTGCTATAAAAAAGAAGGAATTCTTACCATTTGCAACAGCATGGATGGAACTGGAGAGCATTATGCTAAGTGAAATAAGCCAGTCAGAGAAAGAAAAATACCACATGATCTCACTCATTTATGGATAATAAAGAACATTATAACCTGATGAACAAAAATAGATACAGAGGCAGAGAAGCATCAAACAGACTGTCAAACTACAGTGGGAAGGTTGGGGAGGGTTGGGGAGGCGGGGGGGAGGGGGGGGTAAGAGGTCAACCAAAGGACTTGTATGTATGCATATAAGCATAACCAATGGACGTAAAACACTGAGGAGGGGAGGGGAGGGCATGTGCCGGGGGGTAGAGTAGGCCAGGGGAAGGTCAATGGGGAGAAAAAGGAGACATATGTACTACTACTTGTAATACTTTAAACAATAAAATTAAATTTAAAAAAGAAAAAGAAATGAGCACCCTGGCCAATGTGGCTCAGTTGGTCGGAGCATCGTCCCATGCAGGAAAAGGTCGCAGGTTTAATTATCAGTCAGGACACATGCCTAGGTTGCAGGGTTTGACCCTCGGTTTGGTTGGAGCTTGTCCAGGAGGCAGCCAATTGATGTTTCTCTCTCACATATTTCTCTCTCTTCTTCCCTCTCCCACCCCCTTCCTCTTCCCCTTTTCTGAAAATCAATGAGCATGCCCCCCAGGTGAGGATCAAAAAAGAAATGAGCTATGAAGCCATGAAGAGGCACAGAGGAACCTTAAATGCATATTGCTAAGTGAAAATAAGACGATCTGAATTGCCTATGATTCCAACTATATGACATTCTGGAAAAGGGAAAACTATGAAAACAGTAAAATAATCAGTGTCTTCAAACAGTGTCTTGTAACACTAAACTGATGCTAGGGGTTGGAGGATAGGAGCAATGAATAGGCAGATCTCTACTGACCTGCAACTATACTACTAACAGAACCTAGCAGAATAGAAGGATGAATTGTTTCTTCCTTAAAATGAAATACAAATTAATTTTTCCAAAATGTACATAAATAACACTGATAATAAACACTATGTTCAATATTAGAAAACGAGGTATCTAAAAAACAACCACACTGTTATCTAACATCAGGGCCACAAAACAAAGTCATTTTCTATCCCTGTATTTTCCTGAATGAAAGAAGAGGATATAAAAGAAGTATTTACTGATAATACTGAGCCAAAAAGAGCTACACTATTTCTACTTGAAAGGGAAGGACAGTTCAAAGTGGTACCATCCTCAAGGAAAAGCCCCACCTCAACCACATCAATTGCTACTAGCTAACACAAAAACAAATACGCAGAAAGATACAACCACCGCCCAAACCAGAGGTTTGACTGCATGAGCCAAAAGAAACTATACATTAATTTGTTCAGAAAAATGAAGTGCAACAGCCAACTCAGCTGGTTCCCACAAAGTACACACCCTGAGTCACCTGAGTCACCAAAATCATTCGGACAATTTCTAAACGAGAGAGCAAGCACACTGCACATGCAGTGAAAAGTAAACATTACACCTTCAGAACTACTTCACACACACACACACACACACACACACACACACGGAGTGAGACGCTGGACTGGGAAGGAATGATGCTTACCAAAGGCCAACCTCTTAGTACAAATTTGTTCAATCTCTTTGGTAAGAGCACATGGACAGAACCCCACTCTTTACACAGAATTTACCAAACATTAGCCAATGCCCATAGCAGCCTCATGAGGTAAATGATGTTTTACAGATGGGAATGTATCCAGGTGACTTGGTCCCTGGGCAACCATTGTTCTCTCTGCCTTTTACCTGGTGTTTAAGACCGCTAAAAAAAGACTGCCTAATGCGTTTACCACTTTCATATAGAAAGTGGCTCTCAATGCCACACATAAGAGACTGTTTTAAGATGTGAAGTCTAGCCCTGGCTAGTTTTACTCAATGGTTAGAGCTATAGGCCTGTGGACCAAAGGGTCCCATGTTCGATTCTGAGTCAAGGGCACGTACCTCGCTTGCAAGTTCCCAGGCCCCTGCATGCAGGAAGCAACCAATCAACATGTCTCATATCACGTCAATGTTTCTCTCTCTCTCCCCACCTCCTCCTTCCCTTCCACTCTCTATAGAAAGCAATGGAAAAAGTATTCTCGGGTGAGGACTTAAAAAAAAAAGAAAAACAGATCTAAAGTCTATACCAAAGGTAGGGCTGCTTTGCTTACCACTATTTTTGTCAATTACAATAAAAAATTCCATTAATTAGTTAAGGAAGCTGCCTTTGAGTACTTTTTGCCTATATCTACAGGCCTGTCTACAAAAAAAAAGTATTTGTTTTATTTTACTTTTTATTATTTATTCAATCAGTTGCTACAGAAACAAAAGTCCAAGGTGAAGTCCCACATATTACCATAAGATAAAAATCCCAGCTGAAAAACGTTGGTCTTTTTTCCTTCAGCCTTTTTCCAACTTCCACTAATTAATTCCTAAGGAGTCAAACAACCATAGAGCTTTCCCAGTGTCCACTAAGGAAAGGAGAGAGTCTCAGAATAGTATGGACCCTTCGTATCTGCCTATGAGCATGCAAATCATATTCATCAACTGGAGTTGCCTAGCTGATGTGCTACAGGTGACAAAACACGGACCATCCCTGTGTCAAAGGCATAGATAACCCACAGATATCTCCTCTGAGGCAGGTTAAGAGAAAATAAATGAATTGAAATTTCATTGATAACCACACTGTACAAAATAATCTCTCATAATTGTCAATGAGATGCTTATCAGATTGCGGAGGGCAAGTGAGAAATGCAAATTGATATAAATGTAAATAAATATATGTTACAAATAAAAATTGGCACTTTCATCTGCAATTAGCTAGAAGAATTTTTTTATTAGGGTTAGAGTTTGGCTTAGGATTAGGGAAAGGGCTAAGTCAGGTTTATTTTTAGGGTTAGGGTTAGAATTAGGGGTAGGGTTAGAGTTAGATTTAAGTTTGTTATTTGGGTTTTAATTAGGATTAGGGGTAGGGTTAGAGTTAGGGAAAGGGGTAGGTTTAGGCCAGTGATGGCGAACCTTTTGAGCTCGGCATGTCAGCATTTTGAAAAACCCTAACTTAACTCTGGTGCCATGTCACATATAGATATTTTTTGATATTTGCAACCATGGTAATACAAAGATTTATATTTTTGATATTTATTTTATATATTTAAATGCCATTTAACAAAGAATAATCGAAACAACCAAGATGGCGGCATAGGTAAACACTGGAGATTGCTGCCTCACACAACCACTTCAAAAATACAACTAAAAGACGGAACGGGCATCATCCAGAACCACAGGAAGGCTGGCTGAGTGGAAATTCTACAACTAGAAGGAAAGAGAAAAGCATACTGAGACTCAGAGGAGGTGCGGCGCGGAAGTAAAATACAAAGGTGCAGAGGTGCATGCGGAGAGGGCTGGCAGCTGAGGTCATGATTGTCTTTTTCAATCGGGAGGGAGTCTCAGGCTCTGAGCTCCAGTTCCGGGTGAGTCTCTGGGGACCCAGACTCATTCGGGAGAAACGGTACTGTCTGGCATCGGTCGGAACTCGAGGGCAGCTTTCTCTCTGAGGCACACGCAGCTATTGCCGGGGCCTCTGAAGACAGGACTGAGAGCAGCCATACTGCTCACTCCGCCCTCCCAGTTGGTCCCCTGGGGCTCCACCCCGCCCAAGCTGTGCACGGAGGCTTTTGCATATGAAAGGCCCGACCCTTTGTAATCTGAAAATTACTTAACAAACTGCAGCTGCCCAAGGCCCCAGGGCAACTTGCATTGCTTTACAGCTGGCTTCTGCAGGGTAGCCTCAGGCAGAGGCTAAATTAGCACCTCCTTAGATCCAAGAGCCAATGTACCCAGTGGTCAGAGTGGGACCATCCAGATTACAACTCCCCAGATCCATAAGAGACACACTCAGGGGACAGACTCAGTGAGCACCAAAGCCCCACTGAAGCAAGTCTTGCCCCATAAGGGTGTCTTCAGCACAGAAGTTATCCCACCATAGACACAGCTGATTCTCACAGCCAATTGGCCTGGAGGTCAATTCCTCCCAGTGTTACCTACAACAATCAAGGCTTAACTACAACAAGACTGTGCACAAAGCTCACAAGGGGGTGCACCAAGAGTGTCTACCTCAGGTAATTGGGGAGGCTGAGCCACTGGGCCCTAGAGGACACTTAGCACAGAAAGCCACTCTATCAACACAGCGAAGTATAAAAAATGCCAAGACAGAGAAACCAAGATGGCGGTATAGGTAAACACCGGAGATTGCTGCCTTGCACAACCACTTCAAAAATACAACTGCCTGCCGAAACCGGTTTGGCTCAGTGGATAGAGCGTCGGCCTGCGGACTGAAAGGTCCCAGGTTCGATTCCGGTCAAGGGCATGTACCTGGGTTGCGGGCATATCCCCAGTAGGAGATGTGCAAGAGGCAGCTGATCGATGTTTCTCTCTCATCGATGTTTCTAACTCTCTATCTCTCTCCCTTCCTCTCTGTAAAAAATCAATAAAATATATTAAAAAAAAAAAATACAACTGCCGAAACCGGTTTGGCTCAGTGGATAGAGCGTCGGCCTGAGGACTGAAAGGTCCCAGGTTCGATTCCGGTCAAGGGCATGTACCTGGGTTGCAGGCACATCCCCAGTAGGAGATGTGCAGGAGGCAGCTGATCGATGTTTCTCTCTCATCGATGTTTCTAACTATCTCTCTCTCTTCCTCTCTGTAAAAAATCAATAAAATATATTTTTTAAAAGTCTTATATTTAAAAAAAAAAAAAATACAACTAAAAGACGGAACGGACATCACCCAGAACCACAGGAAGGCTGGCTGAGGGGAAATTCTACAACTAGAAGGAAAGAGAAAAGCATACCAAGACTCAGAGGAGGCACAGTGTGGAAGTAAAATACAAAGGTGCGGAGGTGCGTGTGGAGCAGGCTGGCGGCTGAGGGCGTGGTTGTCTGTTTCAATCGGGAGGGAGTCTCAGGCTCTGAGCTCCAGTTCCGAGCAAGTCTCTAGGGACCCAGTCTCATACAGGAGAAGTGGGACTGTCTGGCATCGGTCGGAACTCGAGGGCAGCTTTCTCTCCAAGGTACTTGCAGCGGTTGCTGGGACACTGAGAGGCAGAGCCTCTGGGGGGACTGAGAGCAGCCATAACTGCTCACTCCACCCGCCCTGTTGATCCCCTGGGACCCGCCCTGCCCAAGCCCTACAGGGAGGCTTTTGCTGGATAGCCTAAGGCAAAGGCTAGATTAGCACCTCCCTAGAGGAGAGAAGTTCTCCCACTGCAGACACAGCTGATTCTCACAGCCAGTTGGCCTGGAGGTCAAATCCCCCCAGTGTTACCTACAACAATCAAGGCTTAACTACAACAAGACTGCGCACAAAGACCACTAGGGGGTGCACTAAGAAAGCATAAAAAATGTGGAGACAAAGAAACAGGACACAAATGACAGAAATGGAGGAAAGCAAAATGCTGGATATAGAGTTCAAAACCACACTTTTAAGGTCTCTCAAGAACTGTCTAGAAGCCGCCGATAAATTAATAAGGCCCTCGAAAAGACTGGTGAGACCGCTGATAAATATAGTGAGATCCTCAAGAAATCTAATGAGACCCTCAATGTTGTGATAAAGGACCAACTAGAAATTAAGCATACACCGACTGAAATAAAGAATATTATACAGACACCCAACAGCGGAAGAGGAGCACAAGAATCAAGTCAATTGTTTGAAATGCGAAGAAGCAAAAAACACCCAACCGGAAAAGCAAAATGAAAAAAGAATCCAAAAATATGAAGATAGTGTAAGGAGCCTCTAGGACAGCTTCAAGCGTACCAACATCCAAATTATAGGGGTGCCAGAAGATAAGAGAGAGCAAGATACTGAAAACCTCTTTGAAGAAATAATGACAGAAAACTTCCCCTACCTGGTGAAAGAAATAGACTTACAAGTCCAGGAAGCGCAGAGAACCCCAAACAAAAGGAATCCAAAGAGGACCACACCAAGACACATCATAATTAAAATGCCAAGAGCAAAAGACAAAGAGAGAATCTTAAAAGCAGCAAGAGAAAGAAACTCAGTTACCTACAAGGGAATACCCATACAACTGTCAGCTGATTTCTCAACAGAAACTTTGCAGGCCAGAAGGGAGTGGCAAGAAATATTCAAAGTGATGAATACCAAGAACCTACAACCAAGATTACTTTATCCAGCAAAGCTACCATTCAGAATTGAAGGTCAGATAAAGAGCTTCACAGATAAGAAAAAGCTAAAGGAGTTCATCACCACCAAACCAGTATTATATGAAATGCTGAAAGGTATCCTTTAAGAAGAGGAAGAAGAAAAAAAAGGTAAAGATACAAATTATGAACAACAAATACACATCTATCAAGAAGTGAATCTAAAAATCAAGTGAATAAATAATCTGATGAACAGAATGAACTGGTGATTATAATAGAATCAGGAACATAGAAAGGGAATGGACTGACTATTCTTGGGGGGTTGGGGGGAAGGGGTGTGGGGGATGCAGAAAGAGACTGGCCAAAAATCGTGCACCTATGGATGAGGACAGTGGGTGGGGAGTGAGGGCAGGGTGTGGGGTGGGAACTGGGAGGAGGGGAGTTATGGGGGGAAAAATGAGGAACAAATGTAATAATCTGAACAATAAAGATTTAATTTTAAAAAAAGAAAGAAAAAAAAGAAAAATCAACCAAAAAAATGAGTTCGCGTGTCATCTCTGACACGTGTCATAGGTTCACCATCACTGGTTTAGGCCAAGATTTTCTTTTTATCATTATTAAATTTAATGGGGTGACATCCTATATAATAAAAGCCCAGCGACTAAACAGCAGAACAACTAGAATGACCGGTCAACCAGTTGCTATGACATGCACTGACCACCAGGGGGGCAGATGCTCAATACAGGAGCTATGCCCTGGTGCTCAGTGCACTCCCAGAATGGGAGCAACTGCTTGGCTAACCAGGATGAGTGGCTGCTGCTGCAGCAGGCCAATCCCTGAAGGGCACGCCCCCCCCCCCCATCAGTGCACAAATCCCGTGCACTGGGCCTCTAGTTGGTTAATAAAATTAGATACATTTAAAGTGTTCAATTCTGTAATATATCATCTGTATATTGCACTTTGTATTTACCACACCACTCAAAGTCACATCTCTGTTAGAAAAGCTAGAAGAGCCCAGCTGGTGTGACTCAGATGGTTGAGAATCATCCCATGCACCAAGACGTCACCAGGCTGATTCTCAGGGCACTTGCTTAGGTTGCAGGATCAATCACCAGCAGGGGCTGTGCAGGTTGTAGCCGATCAATGTTAATCTCTCTTCTTCTCCCTTCCTCTCTCCAAAAATTAATAAAAACATGTTTTAAAAAAGAAAGAGAAAAGCTAGAACAATATTTTAGTCAAAAAGCCTGTCCTATTTTGTTCAGAAATAAATACAAAAAAGAATATATAAATGAATCTCTGTTTCAAAGGTAAATAAAAACACTGGCAGAAAACAAGGAGCTCCTTCTTGATAAAAATGCCGGAATGTAGAAAACACAAGGACACCCAAGATAACTAGCGTAGGCTCCAGTGCATGCGCACTTTATAAATAACTCCAGTGCACCTCCAACATCACTCATTCTTACTAGCAGCTTCAAAAAATGCATTACCAACACTGGCCACATACACATGCTCATTTCTGACATTTTGCTTCTTTTCCCTAAAGATTGCTGAGTACGCCACTTTAGATGAAAGAATAGACTGTTTTCAAAGATTAAATAGGGCTTCAACATTGTCTTGGAACACTGAACTGATGTTAAGGTTGCAATATTTTTCAGACTCCTAGGCTGGAACAGGGCCTCAGAAAATCATCTAATGTGGTTCTTTTCACACTTTTTAAGTAAGTTATGGAATCCTTCCTCCTTAAAAAAAAGAAAGTTTGTATCAGATGCCTATCTACCTTCCTTCAGTCCCATCACACTAAAGGATACAAAGTCATCCATGGATAACAACAAATGCAAAAAATGGATCCATAAATCATTTGGAAATGTATAACATCACCTCAAATCCTATGTCCAACTCTGGTGCCCAATCTAAATAGCTTTCCCCATATATCTATCCTTATTCACAAGCAGTTCTAGGGGCTGGTCTACTGAATTCTAGGACTATGGGTAAATGTAACTTGAAAATCACTTATGTGGTCCACCCCCTCATTTTCCAATTACAAGTAAAATAAGAGGCAGTATATTGTAACTGAAAAGGAAACAGTACAATAAAAGTCAGTCAAGCTTCTAGCCCTTGTCAGTTATATGACCTTGAGCAAAGCTCTTAAAACTCTTTGAGATTTAGTTTCTTCATCATAAAAGGGGAATTTTATCCTATCTATGTCCAGTATCCTAAATAATAAAAGCCTAATATGCTAAGTGTCCAACTGTCCGTTCAACCAACCAAAGCGTAATACGCTAATGATATGCTAAGTCCACTCAACCACTCACTATGATGTGCACTGACCACCAGGGGGCAGACAGTCGACCAGTTGCTATGACGTGCACTGACCATCAGAGGGCAGGCGCTCTGACTGGTAGGTTAGCTTGCTGCTGAGGTCCGGCTGATCGGGACTGACCAAGACGGGCTGGACACACCCTGGTGCCCTCCTGCTGGTCAACCTCCCGCATCCCTCCCCGGCCCGATTGTGCACCGGGGGGGCCCCTTGGCCTGGCCCGCACCCTCTCGCAATCCGGGACCCCTTGGGGGATGTCAGAGAGCTGGTTTCAGCCCAATCCCACAGGCCAGGCTGAGGGACCCCAGTGGTGCACAAATTCGTGCACCAGGCCTCTAGTACTTTCTATAAAAGTCCTCTGTAAATGGCAGAGCACTGCACAAATTAATTTGTATTATTTTTATTGTTAGGTTATTAGACAGATGACATGGTGAGTTAAGTGCAGCTAGAGCTGGAATACTGGTCTCCTGACTGCCTGCCCAAGGCTTTTTCTACTACTTCACACACCACTTGTGCTCACTGCTAAGCAACTGTCATCAACTGCTCAAACTTAGGTCTTACAATATCCATTTTTATCAGGAAAACAAAATGGTGCCATGCATAAAACAAAATCCTTAAAATTACATAAATAAATATAAACACAAGGAATTTACAGTTTACGCAAGCCTAAAGGGGTGCTATAAATAAACAATATACTTGCATTTTAAAAGATGATATATTGTGAATGCTCATTAAGGAAATAATGAAACAATATTTTTAAATCCTCACCCAAGGATACGTTTATTGATTTTATAGAGTGAAGAAGAGAAAGAAAAAGGAGAGGAAGAGGGAAGAATAGGGAGAGGGCCAGAGTGAGAGAGAAACATCAATGTAAGAAACATAGATAGGTTGCCTCCTGTACATTTGCTGACTGGGGATCAAACCCCCAACCTAGGTATATGCCCTGAGAATTAAACCTGAACTGCAACCTTTTTGGCGTACAGAACGATAACCGTTGTACCACCTGGCTGGAGCACTAATGAAACAATTTTGACCATTCTGAGTTGTTGTGTGCTGTAAATGTGCTGAAAACAGGAAAGCCTACAAGATGGATGAATAATAACTCGAAGGCATACACACTAATCAGAACACAGTGATTTTCAACAATTAAAAATGTTTCAAAGCCACACATGGTTGAACCTCCATGTGTGCAAATACAATTTGATGAAGTTACCTAACCCACAAATTATAAATTATCTAGAGGTCCGGTGCACGAATTCATGCACAGGTGGGGTCCAGCCAGCTGCCCCAATCAGGGCTGATCAGGCTGGGACGGCCAAAGAGAGGGAATGCGGGAGGTTGGCCGGCCAGCCCCGCACCCCATCCGGATGTAGGGGGACCGATCAGGGGCAGGGCCGGCTGGGGAGGATGGGCCCCCTGGGAGTTGGCGGGCTGGCCCTGACCCCTGGTTGAACTCTGGTCAAACTCCCAGTGGAGGGGACAATTTGCATATTACCCTTTTAATATACAGAATAGGATACAAGACAGAGTGGGCACACCTCTGCTTCAAGCCTTGCATGGACAATGAAAGGAGTGGACTGGATGCTGGCCATTTAGTGCTCACTCATGTGTCTACCAACTCTCCAGCCACTGAGCTCCTCCACTCATAAGGCTAAAATGATTCTCACTGTTTCACCTGTAGAAAGGGTGAGAAGGAAACAGTGACATTAAGAAAAAATAAAGCCAGAGATGTCATTTAAATGTAGCATTAGTGGAAAGTATATGTGTGCGTTGTGTGTGGTTTTTATACACACACATATAACACACACAACACACACTATTCAAAGAATTTCTAAGACTAATAAAAAGCTTCTTCCCACACAAAAAAAACTTGGAAAATACTACCAATGTAATTTATTTCAGAAAATTATAAGCTCATGCATATTCATAAAGTGATTTGGTAGAAACATACAGTCATCTGAAAGCAATGAAAAAGCTACAGCTTTAAATGCTCAATCTAATTATCTAGACTTAAAGGTTATCGTAGCATTTCTTGAAAATACATTACTCATCATTGCATTACTTAAACATCTTTGTACAGAAAACATGGAAAACAGAGTAGGCTAGTAGTACACAAGTCTATCACTGACAACAGTTAGAAAAGTCAAACCACATTTGAACCGTTAACATCAGCATACTTCATCATCCTGGAAATTTCACATCACAGACCATAAGCATTATGGACTACTTTCAGGGAGGCTGTTTTATGAAACTGACTCACCCTGACCCATCTTCAGTCTACTCATGTAATGAAACAATGCAATAAAGTAATGTATCAATAATGCAACCAAATTATATCCAAGCAAAGTAAAACTGATCTTGTGCTTGAATACTATGCCTACCCAACGTTCTAAAGTAATTCTCTTACTTCAGTGAAGATAGTGCATTACACATGTGCGGCCTCTACATACAAAATGCTTGTTATTACTGTAACATTATTAACTAGAATTTACAGAGTATTTATTGTTCAAAAAGCATTTGTATTTCTATACTACTACTAAATCTACTTCAATTTTGCAAAACAACTGAAGTTCAGAGAAGGGAAATGACTTGGCTAAAGTTAGACACTAAGAAATGATGGTAGAACTCGATTCTTTCAACTCCAAATTCTGTGATATTCCTTAAAGTTAAACCTTTTTTTACTGGTCAGCATGCAACTCTTCATTCATGAAACCTTTCACCCATTCACTTCTTTATCTAGTCAAGAAATATTTATTAAACATCTACTATATGTTGTACATTATTCCCTCACCTTGAGAAAACTAAAAGGGTACACAATTCCTGCTTTAGGTGGTAGACAGTCTGGGGAAGATTAATCCATTTTTTAAAAGTACACCAATGTAGGAAGTGGCAAACAGAAATGGGTAAGTGGTCAGGGAACTCATACAACTTAACAAAAGGAAGATAAACAACCCAATCAAAAAATGGGCAATGGACCTAAATAGATACTTTTTGAAAGAGGACATAAGGAAGGCCGAGAGACATAGGAAAACATGCTCAAAGTCACTAATCATCCAAGAGATGCAAATCAAAGCAACAATGCGGTACCATCTCAAACCTGTCAGAATGGCTATCATCAACAAATCAACAAACGACAAGTGCTGGCGAGGATGCAGAGAAAAAGGAACACTCACTCAATGCTGGTGGGAATGCAGACTGGTGCAGCCACTATGGAAGACAGTATGGAGTTTCCTCAAAAAACTAAAAATGGAACTCCCATTTGACCCAGTGATCCCACTTCTAGGAATATATCCCAAGAAACTAGAAACACCAATCAGAAAGGATATATGCACTTCTGTGTTCATAGCAGCACAATTTAGCATAACTAAGATTTGGAAACAGCCTCAGTGCCCATCAGCAGATGAGTGGATTAGAAAACTGTGGTACATCTACACAATGGAATACTACGCTGCTATAAAAAAAGGAATTCTTTCAATTTGCAGCAACATGGATGGAACTGGAGACCATTATTGCTAAGCGAAATAAGCCAGTCAGAGAAAGATAAATATCACATGATCTCACTCATTTGTGGAATATAATGAACATAAACTGATGAACAAAAACAGGTCCAGAGACAGAGAAGCATCAATCAGACCATTAAACCTCAGAGGGAAGGTAGGGGAGGGTGGGGGTAAGGAGGAGAGATCCACCAAAGGACTTGTATGCATGCATATAAGCCTAACCAATGGACACAGACACCAGGGGGGTGAGGGCATGAGTGTGTGTGTGGGGGGGGGGGGGGTGAGGGGAGGGGGAGGGGGGGGAGAAGGGCAATGGGGGGGGGGGGGATAAGGACACATATGTAGTACCTTAATCAATAAAGACAAAAAAAGGAAAAAAAAGAAATGGGTAAGTGGCAAACACAGATGAGGAAGTCCTTAATTCTAACTATGCAGTCCAAAAAAGCTTCCCGTAGGTTACAATGTTACCTGAATCTTGGAACATGGAAGAAATCAGGCAAGTGGATAGGAGATGGAGGGGCATGTCAGGAAGAAACAAACAAGATGGGCAAAGGCATAGTATGTCCATACAATGAATATTACAAACGGTTTAAAAACTGAATTCATAGATTATTTTAAGTGATAGTCATGATACTGTTTGTTTTTAAAAAGGACACAACTGCCCAGCAAGTATGGCTCAGTGGCTGAGCATCAGGTCACGGTTGGATTCCCGGTCAAGGCACATGCCCAGGTTGCAGTCTCCATCCCCAGTAGAGAGGTATCCAGGAGCAGCCAATCAATGATTACAATGATTCTCTCTCATCATTGGTGCTTTCATCTCTCCCTCTTCCTCCCTCTCTCTGAAATCAATAAAAACATATTTTTTTAAAAAGGACACAACCACACATATTCAGTTAACTATGTAAAATAAAAATTCTTAGAGTAAAAAAAGAAAAAGGTATAAAATACAACAAAATGTTAGTGAAAGTTTAGATAGGTATAGAAATTACTTGCACTTTTTTCCCTCTTTAGACTTTTTTGCATGTACCAAATTTAATAATGTTCACATATTACTAGTATTTTTTCTTTTCTAATACTAAGCTTTTTCTTTTGAGATATGACACTGTAGTTTGAATTTGCAATTTCCAAGTGGCTATGATACTGAACAGCTTTTCATATGCTTATGTGTCACCTGTATATTCTTTTCAGTGAAATGTCTCTATGTCTTTTGCCATTTTCTAATTGTATTATTTAGTTTTTTACTGTTGAGTTTTGGAGTTCTTTATATATTCTCTATACTGGTCTTTTGTTGATTTCAGAGAGGAAGAGAAAAAAAGAAGCAAAGAGATACATCAATGATAAGAGAGAATCATTGCTCAGGGTTGAGGCTCAATTTCCAGTAGGGGGGTACGTGCAGGAGGCAGATGAGCAATGATTCTGACAACCACTGAATTGTATACTTTAAAATATTAAATTTTAGTGTCATGCCTCAATAGAAAAAAAAAAAATCCACTGAGGATATTCATGTAGGTCTCTATCCTGTTACTCTGGGGGTTCTCTATTATGTTGCATTGATCTATGTGTCTTTCTCTCCACCAATATCACACAATCTTGATTATTGTAGTTTTATGTTTTGATACCTGGTAGAGTGATTCCTCCTACTTTTTCTTTTTTTAAAAATATATTTTATTGATTTTTTACAGAGAGGAAGGAAGAGAGTTAGAAATATCGATCAGCTGCTTCCTGCACACCCTCAACTGGGGATGTGCCCGCAACCAAGGTACATGCCCTTGACTGGAATCGAACCTGGGACCCTTCAGTCCGCAGGCCAACGCTCTATCCACTGAGCCAAACCGGTCAGGGCCCACTTTTTCTTATATATAGGAATTCTAGTTCCTTTGTATTTCCACATATATGTTATAATAATCTCGCAAAAAATCTTACTGGAGTTTTTATAGGAATTGTACTAAACTTGTATGTCAATTTGGGAAGAACTGACATCTTTACTATATTAAGTTTTCTAATCCATGGAATACAGCATTTATTTGGATCACTGATTTCTTTAATCAGCATTTTGTAGTTTTCAGCATACAAGTCCTATCCGTGTTTTGTAAGATATACACTTAAGCATTACTTTTTGAGTGACTGTAAATAATACTGTATTTATTTCCAAGTGTTCATTGTTAGTATACAGAAATGCAATTGATTTTTGTACATTTATCTTATATCATACAACCTTACTAATACACCTTATTTCTAGGAGTTAATTTATAGATTCCTTTCCACATAGACAATCATGTCATCTGTAAATAAGGTAATGATATTTCTTTCTTTCTGATCTATATGCCTTTATTTTTCTTGCCTTATTGCACTAGCTAGAACTTCCAGCACTATCTATATATATATAAAAGTCTAAGCAATCAAACAACCGAATGACTGGTCAACTGGTCGCTATGATGCGCACTGATCACTCAGGAGCTGAGCCCTGGTGAGGACATGCTTATTGATTTTTAGGGAGGAGGGGGGGGGGAGAAGGAAGGAGGAGAAGGGGGGGGAGGAGGGGGAGGAGGAGGGGAAGGAGAAGGAGAACATTAATGTGAGAAATATCAATCAGCTACCTCCCATACGTGCCTCGACCAGGAATCAAACCTGCAACCTTTTGGTGTAAGGACATGCTCCAACTAACTAAGCAATGCCATTAATGACATTGATGTTTTCAAAAATGCAATGAAGATTTAATTAGTGACTCAACAATCACTCCAAACTGAACAAGTATGAATTAAGGAATATTAGTGATTCTACTTGGAATTTTAAATCTCCTGCTACTCCATTTTAAAACATCTAGATAAGATTAAATGAAATATTTTCAAAGCAATACAAATACAGCACAAAGGTTAAGGGGATTAGATTTGAGCCTAGGGCCCCTACCTACTATCAATATAGATATTTATTAGTCACCTTAACTCCCTGTGCCTATTTTACAAATTTTTTTCATTTGTAAAATAGAGATAAAAATACCTACCTACCTGTTTCAGTCGGTCTGTAAATAATAAATATAAAGCTCTTATCAAGAGCTAGTGCTTAAGTGCTCAAAAATGTCAGATGTCTTTATTATTGTTGTTAGGCAAGGCATTTTTAAAATTGTTGCCATTTAAAATAACTTTCCTATGTAAACCAGAATTGTTTTGCTATTGTACAACCAAAACAAAACAATAACCTAGAGCTCCCTAGAGCTTATCAAAATGACTTCCTTAAAAATTTAATAAACTGCCCTAACCGGTTTGGCTCAGTGGAGGGAGCTTCAGCCTGCCGACTAAAGGGTCCCAGGTTTGATTCCAGTCAAGGGTGCATGCCTGAGTTGCGGGCTTGATCCCCAGTAGAGGGAGTGCAGGAGGCAGCCGATCAATGATTCTCTCTCATGGTTGAAGTTTCTATCTCTCCCTCTCCCTTCTTCTCTGAAATCAATAAAAGTACATTTTTTAAAAAATTTAATAAACTTATAAAATAAATGTATACTAAAATTGCACCTTTACAGTTTCACACAGCCAAAGCCGGGAAAGCCTAAAAGATTTTGAGAGTTCTTATCAATTCTTCCAAAGGATCCTCCTGTCGTTTAAAAGACAAGAAGTCACTGTAAAATGTACAGAAAATGATAAATCAACAACAGCCCTTGTCCTCAAGCGAGCTTAACATTAACAATAAACATCAACTACAAAAGATATCACCGAGCAAAACGAGGTGAACTGCCACAGGACCAAGACCATTAGGCCATCTGAGTCTACAGAGGGAATGCTCATGCGGCCAGGATACACTGAGAAAGCTCCCAAGGCTGAGAAGCACGCCGCAGGCAGGCGGGTGGGCATGGGTGGTGGCGCTTAGAATGAGGAAGGCTTAATTAGCTTCAGGCCCTACACTTGTACTCCAGCCCTCCTTAGTCCTTCGTTTGCTGAAGAAAACTGCTTTGGAAGATGTGGACCTGACACCTGTTATCAGCATTCCTCAACTAATATGAATAAGGATGGAAAAGAAATGTAACTGAATCCAGGTTCCTGACACTCCCAAATAATTAAGCAAGTAAGTTTCCAGACGTACACTGGATAAAACAAACCTCAATGACTCAGCACCAGCTGTAAGTGGAAGTTCTGCTTAAACAAAACAACTACTCACTTTGAATTTGCCTCCTGCATAAGTAGGGTAATAGCCCTAGATAAACTGTAAAAGAGATGACAATCAAGCAGAAGGGGAAAAAAAAAAAAAAAAAAAACCATGCATGAAAAACAACAGAACTATCAGAGCCAACAGAACTACCAGAGCCATGGTTCAAAAGCTGTCACGTTTCAAAAAAACAAGGTAATTTCTATGGTAAACACTTTCCCTCTGTTTTCACATGTTTTTTTCAAATTCTGTATGCATCCGGAAATCAAACCACTTAAGAAGTCCTGAAAAGTCTTACTTCTCTTTCCTGTTGTATTCTGGAATAGGGATCTGTTTTGTCTTATTCCTGAATCAAAAGAAAACAGAAGCCTTAGCCAGAATAATTTACACCAGATATATGAATTACATATCAAACAATATTTTTTCTTTTTTTTTAAACAACTTCATTTCCTTTTTTTAATATATTTTACTGATTTTTTACAGAGGAAGGGAGACGGATAGAGAGTTAGAAACATCTATCAGCTGCCTCCTGCACACCCCCCACTGGGGATGTGCCCGCAACCAAGGTGTATGCCCTTAACCGGAATCAAACCTGGGACCCACCCTTCAGTCCGTAGGCCAACGCTCTATCCACTGAGCCAAACTGGTTAGGGCACAAACAGTATTTTTTAAAGCGGTAACATCGTGTCTGAGGACTCGATCTTGTAAGACTTTGGACCTGTCTTGTCCTAAAAGACAGTTTCTCCCCTTCTAAGCACCGTCTTCCTGCTTCTCAGCCTCCTGTGAACCTGTTCACCAAAGAACCACTCAAAGAAAATTTCAAAACACCAACTTTAATCATTTCTAGCCATATCGACACACCCTGGCTCTAGATTAGAATAAATTACTACAAGGTTCTTTATTTGCAACAACTTTCCACTCCTCTTATCTTTGGTAATAATCTATTTCTTCCCTATAGATGTTTCAAAGCTCTGATTGTTCGAAATATCCCATTCACGCAGGATCTCTCAGATCAGAATCAGTTCAGTTCTATACTGAGTCCACAGCAATTCTCAGCACAGAAAAGTAGGCATCTGACTCCTAAGGGCACAGTTTTAAAAAAAAGCATAACTAATATAATAAACCTTATTTGATTAAAAAAAAGATATCCATTGTCTTCATATTACAAACACCAAGAATAAAGCTCAACAATGAGAAAATACGCAGAGCAAGCTCGGTTGATGCCAGGCTTGCTATCCATGTCTGCTGGTTACAGCGCATCCAGAGCACAGGTGCACGCAGATGTCTCTACATGTCATAGAGAGAAATGTTTTCTACTTTCCTCAAAAAATAGTTCAATTCAGGGAATCTTTAATTTAAAGATAACATTTTTACTTAAAAAATAAGAGACAACTCTAGCCGAAACTGGTTTGGCTCAGTGGATGGAGCGTCGGCCTGCGGACTGAAGGGTCCTAGGTTCGGTTCCGGTCAAGGGCATGTACCTGGGTTGCGGGCATATCCCCAGTGGGAGGTGTGCAGGAGGCAGCTGATCGATGTTTCTCTCTCATCGATGTTTCTAACTATCTCTCTCCCTTCCTCTCTATAAAAAATCAATAAAATATATTTTCAAAAAAATAAAATAAAATAAGACAACTCTATTTCAAAATATTACAAAAGGCAATAAGGAATAAGAAGTTTATGTTTATCAAAAGAGGCAATAAAAGCACTGAAAATCCCTGATCAGTGACTAGAGCCACAAGCTGAGTAACAGCCAACATCACCCACAAAAATGAACTGACTGAATAAGAAAAATGTTGGGCCCTCACAGGGTAACTCAGTTGGTTAGTGTCATCCTGATACACCATGGTTGCTGGTTCGATTCCCGTCAGGGCACATACAAGAATCAATCAATGAATGCATAAGTAAGTGGAATAATAAATTGATCTCTCTCTCTCTCTCTCTCTCTCTCTCTCTCTCTCTCTCTCTCTCTCAAAAAGTCAATTTTAAAAGACAAACACTAAGCCCACCAGTGTGGCTCAGTAGTTGAGCATCGACCCATGAACCCAGGGCACATGCCCAGGTTGTGGGCTGTGGGCGCAATTCCCAGCGGGGGGCATGCAGGAAGCAGCTGATCAATGTTTCTCTCTTGTTGCTGTTTCTATCTCTCTATCCTTCTCCCTCTCTCTCCCTCTAAAAATCAATAAAAACATTTTAAATAAATACGAGTAAATATTAGTATTAAAAAAAGGAAAATGTTAGAATCTAGTATTTTGAGCTCCTAATCTAGTGCTCACATATTTGCCATGAAAGAGAAAAAAAATAAAAGGTTGGATTACCATCTTCTCCAAATTAGAAGATAAAGTAATGTGAAGTGGTGGGGAAGAGAAAAAAATAGTAATAAACAGGTCCATTAAATACTTTGACTAAAATCTGAAGGCCCCATTTCAAAGGGCATTATCTTTTTAAAAAGAGATAAGCAGCTAATAATTTTACAGTAAGTAAAACCTGTTGTATTGTAAGTGACATTTGTTGAGCACTTAATATGTACAAGGCATTATGCTAAGTGTTTTCCATGATTATCTGATTTAATCCTTACAAAGACAGCAATGAAGTAGCTATTGTTACTTTACAGAGGGGAAAACAGAGGTGTAGGACAGTTAAGAAACGTGCCCGAGCTCCTAATAAAAGAAGCTGAAACACCCACCCAGGTTTTCGGACCCCCACGCCTAGACTCACCACTATTTCCTCAGCAAGGCAAGCAGCAGTCCCAGGCATGGCAGTGAACCTTCTTGACTATACACAGCATCCTGTATCCCCACACACTCATCTCTACCGCTCCCATGCTCCTTCACTCTTGCTAAAGTGTTCTTAATCATCTAGAACTTATTACATAGCTAGATAAATGCTGACTTCAAAAAGGTAAAAAGGAAAGTGACTTACAACTCTGAGCCCCAGGTGATGGGCCTCTTTTCCAAAGCCTCCCTGTGCATTCAAATTCTCACCATGCGTGTGTAGTGACTAACAGCATGAGATTGCATAGGTTCAAACTCTGGCTCCATCACTAACTTAAAATGTGGCTTTCAGTAAGTTACTCTACCTCCTACTACCTTCGTTTCCTCATCCATAAAACTAGAATATCCATAGTACTGTAACAAAGATTAGTCATATAAAAAATGGAGAACAGTGCCTGGCACCTGGTAAAAAATAAAGGTTACTTGTTTGTTATCACTCTGCATAAAGGAATAGTTAAGTTAGGAGCTTTGGGTGATATGGCATGGCATGCCCTCACTTCCCAAGCTTGCAATCTAAGACATAGGCATTAATAACCACAAACCAATCTGTACAAAGCACTACAGGTATTAGCAAATAAATGCTTTAGATTTGCTGAGGAGAAAGTACTTGTAGCTAAAGAAATCAGGAAGATCTCAGAAGAGGTGACAAAAGCTAGACCTTAATATAAAGTACAGAATCTTACCTAGTAATAGACAAACATGCAAATTGACCATACCTTCACTACACCTACCAGCCAATCGGATGCGTATGCAAATTAACCAAAGATGGCAGTTAATTTGCATATGTAGGCACCCAGCAGCAACTGGAGCCTGAAATCAGAGCTGAGGGGTCCCCTGCTCGGTCAGAGGCGTTAGGCCTGGGCAGGGGCGGAGCCAGCGATGGCAGGGAGCAGAGACGGAGCTGGCGATGGTGGGGAGCAGGGAGGGAGCCGGCAATGGCGGGGAGCAGGGGCGGAGTCGGTGATTGCGGGGCACTGGGGGTCCCCTGCCCAGGCCTAACGCCTCGGTCAGAGGCATTAGGCCTGGGCAGTGGCAGAGCCGGTGATGGCGGGGAGCAGGGAGGGAGCCGGCAACAGTGGGGAGCAGGGGCAGAGCCAGCGATCACGGGGAGCAGGGGATTGCGGGAGCTAGGGGACCCCTGCCCAGGCCTAAGGACTCGGCCACACACTTTAGGCCTGGACAGGGGCAGAGCCGGCAATCACGGGGAGCTGGCGTTCCCCTGCCCAGGTCTAATGCCTCTGCCACAGGCATTAGGCCTGGGAAGGGGCAGAGCAGGCAATTGCAGGAGCTGGGGGTCCCCTGGCCAGGCCTAATGACTCGGCCAGAGGCATTAGGCCTGGGCAGGGGCCGAGCCGGCAATTGGTGTGAACTACAGAGGAAACACCTTTTCTGACTGCTCATTGGCTATGCTCCCTGTATGCTACTGATAATATTCTTAGTAATTTGGGTAATAAGAATCCAATAAGGTGATCTAGGGTTTTTTACCACATATCCTGGAGGAAAAAAAGGAAGATCCGCTGCTAGAAGGCTAAGAAATGTCATATCCTGCCCTAGCTGGTTTTGCTCAGTGGATAATGCCTTGGCCTGCCAACCACAGGGTCTGGGTTCAATTCTGACCAAGGGCATGTACCTAGGTTGCAGGCTCCTCCCTGGCCGGGGCCCAGGTCAGGGCTCATGCAGGAGGCAACCAATCAAAGTGTTCCTCTCACTTTGATGTTTCTCTCTGTCTTTCCCTTTCTCTTCCACATTCTCTAAAAATCAATGGAAACATATCCTCAGGTGAGGATAAAAAACGAAAGAAAGAAACAAATGTCATATCCTATAAAAGACACATCTTGAAAATGCCTAAAGAAAGTTGTCATTTTTTCATGGTGAAGGGACTGGAGTCCGTGTTGATGAAAACACCTTGGTGGCTGCGGTGACTGGCAGTGGCTGCAACAGCGAGGTGATGGGGCTGGTGCCTTCCCCTGATCAGCCCGGTCGCCTCCCACAAAGGGAGGCCAGACTGCGGCTTAGACCTGCTCCCCAAGGGGAGCAGGAAGTGGGCCTAAGCCATCAGTAGGACATCCCTGAGGGCTCCCAGTACGTGATAGGGGGCAGGCTGGGCTGAGGGCCCGGCCCCCTCCAGTGCACAAATTTTTGTGCACCAGGCTTCTAGTATAATCATAAGATTAAAAAAAAAAAATGGGTTCAAGTGAAGAATTATGGGAGAGTAGTAGTAAATAAACCTGAAAATGTAGGCAAGGTTAGGGGTCAGGTGAACAAGAAACCTGAAGGTTCAAATAAGGAGTTCAAATAAATACTATAATCATATTATATTTTAAAATGTAAACTACTATTAATATTCCCCCCAAATGGAATACATATAGACATGAGAGAATAGAAAATTACCAATTGGAAACAGTAATTTTATTTTTAAGTAAAAATAAAAATTAAAAAAAGAATAGCAAAGCAACTGAATTTGAGAAAAGCTATAGGCTTCTCCATTTATCTCTCCAAGGACTTACAATAGTACTCATATGTCCTAAAGTAAAGAAACTAACTTCATTTACTATTTTATTATTTTGTTTTGGAACTCTGACAGTTCCCAAGCTCACTTAATGATCCTTTTCCTCCTAAACATATTACAATTCTTCAGCGCTCATTCTGGGCAACTTTGATACTAAAATATCTTTTAAAAATGGGTTGTGATCTCACATGAGGGAGAGGAGTTACCTTTTAGCCCTAAACCATGTTTCAGAAAGACTTTTCCAAGACCACGGCTACTCTGGAAATCTCCCTTATTATTTTTACCCTAAGTGGCAAATAAACCAAATAAGGAAGTGCAATGAGTATCATACTTTATTTTCTACTTTGAGAACAAAAAGAATTTAAGACTATACTCTGACATTAATACAACTTGAATTAACTTCTAATTTCCTTTCCCAAAGTGGCCCAAGTGTTTCACAGATTATATTCCTTTCCTAATTTTAAAAAAAAAAAAAAGACTGTTAAAGCTTGTTTTCTTCTTACTCCTTTTTTTCATGTTTTTAAATCTTTTTCTTTCCAATTTACCCTTCTCTGTTCTTCTGTCTACATGGGATTTTTCTGTTATTGGCCCACTTTTGTCCTAAGTACCTCTGTCCTCCTTATTCCTCCCACCATGCTGTTCAAATTCCAGTACCACTTTGAGCCTGTGGAGTCTATTATGACCAGAGAACGTGTCCAACTGCTAATAAGTGACACCAGGGAGCACATGTTGCAGTTCCTGCATTCTGACCCACAGGAGGTACTGTCCATCCATCAAAGCATGCCTTCCCACTAAAACCACGGTGCTCTCAACAGCTAGTCCCAACCTCCTGAAAGGGAAACCATCCACAGGCATGTTCTCTATGTTCCCATTTGTGTTCTTTAGATCCTACTGGCTAAGACGTGAAATAGCAAACACAATTTATAGGTTAGAAAAGAAACACAGATGGTCTTGAAGGCTGGAGTGGTATCTGGTTGCACACCTAAAAGTTTCTGGTTTTTAAAATCAGAAGTTCTTGAGACATAAGGTCGGCCCTTGCCAAAATATCAGCACCACAACCAGGACCTGTGCACAATTAGCACACGTAAGGATGAACAACAAAGAGGGTACACTTCAAAACAACCTTTAAGTATTTACCTTCTCAGTCGCTTTCCTCCATACCGACTACCCAAATGTTTTCACTAACTATTTCCTGTGCTTTCTTCCTGAGTTAGATTTCATCTAAATATGAGTAAACATCCTAAATAAGGAAAGTCAAATTGGCTAAATGCTGTAAAAAGTCCTCTTTTAAAAATAATTACTCTTGCCCTAGCTTGTTTGGCTCCGTGGATAGAGCGTCGACCTGCAGACTGAAGGGTCCCAGGTTTGATTCCGGTCAAGGGCACATGCCTGAGTTGCGGGCTTGATCCCCAGTGGGGGGCATGCAGGAGAAAGCCAATCAATGATTCTGTCTCATCACTGATGTTTCTATCTCTCCCTCTCCCTTACTCTCTACAACCAATAAAAATATATTTATTTAATAATAATAATAATAATAATAATTACTGTTTAGCTAAAAATATAGAATGCAGCAGCACGAAGAAAAATATAATTAATTTAATGATGGCATATAACTAAGCTAATTAAGATTAAGTAAAAATATTGTTTACTTAGTAGCCACCAAATTCTATAAGAAAATAATTGTTGGTGTAATTATGCAGTTCTGTATCTCATTAGACGGAAATTATGTATTATGCAACAACAGTTATTTGTTGAACGAGAAATCTAAAGCTACTGTCATAAAGTTGTTTATACATCCCCTTAGAACAGTAAGTCATTTTTCCCTTTTAAAACTAAAATATGCCCACACAAAAGTCCCCCAAACCACCTCTATATTGAAATTACAAATTATTTATTTGATCAGTTTCTCTAACGTGCGACCTGAAGAAAGAGTAGTTTTTGATTGAGCAAAAGGCATCACACCCTCCTCCACCCAGATGCCTTGAAACGCTCTAGAAAGCAAGGAAAAGGAAAGTGTGATAACGAAAAGGAACATAGAAGACAGTAAACAGAACAATTACTAACCTCAATTTACTTCTAATTTGTCCATCTCAATATTAAATCCATATCTACCCTATAAATGATAAAATCATATAAAAATAAAAAATAAAGTGAAACTCAGTACCTCAAACTGTCTCCCTGATGCAATGAGGTTTAAATAAAATCAAAAAGTAATACTGAAATCCATCTGACACTTACAAAACCAACTCCAAAATGCCTTCATAATCCTGCTAAACATATTAACAGTGCTTGAGCCTAGCTTGGACATAATGAAGCTTAGCTTCTGTATCACACCACTACAAAAGTGATCATGGAACTGACTTTCTCAGCCAAAGGCCCATGTCCTATTATTCAACCACTAAAGGCCCGGCGCACAAAAATTTGTGCACTCGGGGGGTGAGGAGGGGACTCCCTCAGCCCGGCCTATGCCCTCTTGCAGTCTGGGACCCCTCGGAGGATGACCACTTGCTGCCTTAGGCCCACTCCCCAAGGGACTGGGCCTAAGCTGGCAATCAGACATCCCTCTGGCAGCCCGGGAGCCCTTGGGGGATGTCCACTTGCCAGCGGGGAGCAGGCCTAAGCTGCAGTCTGACATCCTTAGCGCTGCTAAGGAAGCAGGAGAGGCTCCCACCACCACCGCTGTACTGACAGCCATCAGCCTGGCTTGTGGCTGAGCAGAGCTCCCTCTGTGGGAGCACACTCACCACCAGGGGGCAGCTCCTGCATTGAGCGTCTGCCCCCTGGTGGTCAGTGTGTGTCATAGTGACCAGTCATTCCCAGTCATTCTGCTGTTAGGGTCAGTTTGCATATTACCCTTTTATTATATGGGATAGAGGCCTGGTGCATGGGTGGGGGCCACCTGGTTTGCCCTGAAGGGTGTCCCGGATCAGGGTGGGGGTCCCGCTGGGGTGCCTGGCCAGCCTGGGTGAGGGGCTGATGGCTGTTTGCAGCTGGTCAAGCTCCCTTCAGGGTGGGGGTCCCCACTGGGGTGCCTGGCCAGCTTGGATGAGGGGCTGATGGCTGTTTGCAGGCTGGTCAAGCCCGCCCCCCCAGTGGGGACCCTCAACCCATGGAGGTTTGGCCAGACTGGGTGAGGGGCTGATGGCTGTTTTCAGGCTGGCCGCACCCCCTTTAGGGTTGGGGGTCCCCACTGGGGTGCCTGGCCAGTCTGGGTGAGGAGCTGAGGGCCGTTTTCAGGCTGGCCAAGCCCCCCCCCAGCAACGGAAGCTCCCAGCCCCTCCTTTTTTTCTTTTTTTTTATTCTGGGATTTATTTACCTTCTACATTTGAAACTTTGTAGCCTTGAGAGGAGCTCAGAGCCGGCCAGGGTGGGCGGGAGGGAAGCTTGACTTCTTCCATTGCCAGGGGCAACCTAAGCCTCCTGCTCACTCCAGCTCCATGGCCACGGCCGGCTGAAAAGCAGGTATCTGGGGTTTATTTACCTTCTATAATTGAAACTTTGTTGCTTTGAGTAGAGCTCAGAGCCAGCTGCAGCAGGCGGGAAGCCTGGCTTCCTCCATCATTGGGGCAACCAAGCCTCTTGCTCGCAACAGCTCCGTGGCTGCCGGCCACCATCTTGGTTGGGTTAATTAGCATATAGTTGCTCTTATTGGCTGGTGGATGTGGCTTAAGGCATAGCGAAGGTGCGGTCAATTTGCATGTTTGTCTTTTATTAGTGTATTTATCTTGGCCTTCAAATCTAATTTCTATTCTCCCTACTTCAAATCCTTTGCGAACAAAACACGCTATAAGTAATGTTTCACTCACCTTTGTATCCTCAGCATCAATCGCGATGTCTGGCACATCAGTGCTTCATTCATGTTACTGACTTGAAGGCTATTGCCCCAGTGCAGTTCTACCTCAATAAAATACTGATGTAAATTACCACATCAAACCTCAGCAGTATCAATTATTGACATGGACCAGAAGTCACATGAGTTGGTGTTCCTAACAACATTTCTGTCAATGAACAAAGCATTGGCAAAACTGTTTTTAACACTATTCTGTTCCTTAAATAGTTTCAAAGTAATCATTTCATTTTTATATAATATATACAAAAATCAAGCAGATGAAAGGGATTTCCAGATTTTTTACTTATTTTTCTACTTATTTTCACTTTCTAGACTTTTTTTTTTTTTAGATGATAATGCAACCTATTAAAATTCTTCCAAGCTTAGTATCTATAATCTCACCCTGGCCCAGTGCTCAGTTGGTTAGAGCGTCGCCCCGATATTCCAAGTTTGCAAGTTCCATCCCTGGTCAGGGTACATATAAGAAGCAACCACTGAATGCATAAATAAGTAAAATAACAAATCAATGTCTCTCTCTGCCCTCCCCCCCTTCCTTTTTCTCTCTAAAAAAAAAATACCTATCAATCAATAAATAAAACCTATCTCATAATCACAGCAGACCTGTATCATTTTAATTCTATACATGATTAGGCATAGTACCTCTATACTACTATAATTTTTGTTTAGACAAGATTATGAGTCCCAATGACTATATTTTAATTATGACTCATTCAGACAAGCCAAGACATATTACTAAACAAAAAGTGAACTGCTGACTTAGAGATTTGATGATACAAAACACAATCAAGTCTGCCAAGAAATAGTGTTTCCCTCTTGGCATCAAAAGCACCACGCCTGGTCACTTTAAAAATAGACCTCTTAATAAGGGTGATGGAAGCAGACCTGACTTGGGGTGGTGAACACACAATGCAATATAGAGATGATATATTATAGAACTGTACCCTTGAAACCTCAGTAATTTTATTAACCAATATGACCCCAATAAATTCAATATAAAATTTTTAAATGTTTTATTTTAAAAGAATATTCTCTTCCAACTATGTAAAAAATGATTAAGTAAATCAAGCACTTGTTTTTTAAGACAAATAAATAAAAATAGACCTCTTCACCTCACATTTTGTCGTGCCAAAAAAATAAAGTTTAAAACTTTAGAGTCCAATCTAAGTATCTAACTAAACAAGGCAAATCAGTCAAACTGTCCAATACTGAGGATAATAAGTAAAGGACAATAACATCTGCAAATCAGCCATAAGAATTTATTTAATTAACTTCTTCACCTCAAACAATGAAATCGATGCTCAAGAACAAACGTAAGAGATGAAGACTGATGAGGAGTTAAATATATAATATTTGTATATGTTAAACTACCACAAGCTAATTCTGCACACTTCAATACTATTTGTCTGAATATATTTTTATTGATTTCAGAGAGAAGGGAAAAGGAGAGAGAGAGAGAAATATCAATGATGAGAGAGAATCACTGACTGGCTGCCTCCTGAACGTTCCCTTCTGGGGATTGAACCCACAACTCAGGCATGTGCCCTGACCGGGAATTGAACCTTGACCTTCTGGTTCATAGGTCGACACTCAACCACTGAGTCATGCCGGCCAGGCATCAATACTCTTCTTATGCTCCAAGGCATGGTTAGAGAGGATTTGTCAACATATATCCAAATATCTGCTTATTGGTAAATCAGATTACTGGTGAATCTCTGTTCACCAGCCAAGAAATGTGGGAGAATGAGAGATGCATATGGCATCTCTCTTCTATGGCCTCCTAATTCCACATCAGTTTGTAGTTACCCTTGTACTACAAGAGTATCGGTTTCAGAAATTAAACTTTGTAAGCCCCCAGGAAAGCCATTCTAGTGAAACTGTTCCAGAGTTTCACTTTTGCTTCCTAACAGTCTAAATAAGAGGCCCAGTTCATGACTAGTGAACACTGCTCTCCTGGTTTCCACTCTGATCTATTAAGTGCAAGCCTACAACTGTCTGTAATCCATAATCCATTTTAGTATTCTGCTAGGACGTTACAAAATGTGGTTTTCGCCAAAAGCACAGGCACGAAGCTAAAACTGGGATTCTCCAATACTAATCCAGTGCAGAATTTGTTCTAATTCTCAAAAGAGTAGGGGGAAATACCCCCCGCCCCCCGCCCTTTTTTTAAGAGGTGATGAGACCCAGGACACTCTGACGGGCTTTTAATAGATTGTCTCAATCATACTTTGGATAAATAGTGAGAAGCTATTCTCTTCAAGTGAATAATCTGTTGTTATATATTTCCCAAAGTTTTCTACAGCTATCACTTCTAAAACTAATGAGCTGTGTAAAAATGTATGATGCCCTAACTGGTTTGGCTCAGTGGATAGAGCATCGGCCTGTGGATTAAAGGATCCTGGGTTCAGTTCTGGTCAAGGGCACATCCCCAGATTGCAGACTCGATCCCCAGTAGGGGCATGCAGGAGGCAGCTGATCCATGATTCTCTCTCATCGTTGATATTTCTATCTCTCTTTCTCCCTTCCTCTCTGAAATAAATAAAAAGTATTAAAATAAAAATAAATAATAAAAATGTATGAATAAAAATGTATTAAAATAAAAATAAATAATAAAAATGTATTCATTCAATTGATGGACTCTAAATTACAAAGTTAGAAGACCCATACCGTTTAACTGTCTTTATATGAGGAAAACAAGAGTTCAAATGTGTTCAGTGATTTGGCCAAGGTGACGCGGCCTGTGCTAGCGTAAAGACAAGAATTAGGGTCGCCTGACTCCCAGTCTCATGTTCACTACAACCACAGGAACTAGACAAGAGTAAGCCCTGCTATTCATCAGTGGTAAGTGCAGTGGGCACTTTTCCTATCCATCTGTCTTTTAAAAGACACAACCCCTTTCTGTTCTGCACAAACAGAGCACATGTGAGCTAAATCACTAGGCAACGTTCATTTCAACAAGCATGACACAACACTGAGGCATGATGCCCATGTTAAATAAGCACAAATATGACCCAACAAAGGCTTTATTTAACTATGAAGCTTCTTGAAGGCAAAAACTGATTCTTCTTGATCATTATATACTATAGAACAGTGGTTCCCAACCTTCTTCTGGCCATGCCGCACCTAAGCATCTCTAAAATGCTGATGCACCCCCTTGTGACATATAATTCTTATTATTCAAAAAGTGAACTCCTTTTCATGTAGAGGAAGCCTAAAAAGCCATGAACTTGATCTAAACAAGCTTCCAAAGAACATGACATCCATTAATGAGAAAAATAAAAGAACAAAGGACAGTTGAAATCCTGAGGAGGAAATCACTAAGAAATTGTTTAAAAAAAAAATATGAAGAAATACCTAGGAATAAACTTAACCAAGGACGTAAAAGACCTGTACTCGGAAAACTATAGGACATTGAAAAAAGAGCTAGAGGAAGTCATAAACAAATAGAAGAACATCCCATGTTCATGGATTGGTAGAATCAACATCATTAAAATGTCCCTACTATCTAAAGCAATCTATAGATTCAATGCAATCGCCATTAAAATACCAACGGCATATTTCAAAGATCTAGAACAAACTCTCCAAAAATTCATCAGGAATAAAAAAAGACCCCGAATAGCAACAGCTGTCCTGAGAAAGAAGAACAAAGTTGGAGGGATCACAATACCAGATATCAAACTATATTACCAAGCCACGGTTCTCAAAACTCCCTGGTACTGGCACAAGAAGAGACATATAGACCAATGGAACAGAAGAGAGGATCCAGAAATTGACCCAAGCCATTATACTCTATTAATATTGACAAAGGAGGCAAGAGCATACAATGGAGTCAAACACTCTCTCAATAAATGGTGCTGAGAAATTTGGTCAGATACATGCAAAAAAAAATGAAACTAGATCACCAACTTCCACCATACACAAAAACAAACTCAAAATGGCTAAAGGACTTGAATGTAAGACGGGAAACCATAAAAACCCTACAAGACTCCATAGGCAGCAAAATTGCAGACATATGTTGTAGCAATATCTTTACAGACACAGCTCCTAGGGCAAGAGAGACTAAGGATAAAATAAACAAATGGGACTACATCAAAACAAAAAGCTTCTGCACAGCAGAAGAAACCATGAAGAAAACCCACTGCATGGGAGAATATATTTGCCAATGTTCTCTCCAATAAGGGTTTAGTCTCCAAAATTTACAGGGAACTCATACAACTTAACAAAAGGAAGATAAGGAAAAACCAAGATGGCGGCATAGGTAAACACTGGAAATTGCTGCCTGGCACAACCACTTCAAAAATACAACTAAAAGACAAAACCGACATCCAGAACCACAGGAAGGCTGGCCGAGTGGAAATTCTACAACTAGAAAGAAAAAAACCATACTGAGACTCAGAGGAGGTGCGGAAGTAAAGAGCAGAGGTACGGAGGCGCCCGGAAGGGCTGGCAACTGAGGATGCCGTGGTCTTTTCAATCGGAAGGGAGTCTCAAGCTCACAAAGGCCCTGGACTCCAGTTCCAGGTGAGTCTCTGGGGACCCAGACTCATATGGGGAGAAACTGTACTGTCTGGCATCGGGCAGAACTTGAGGGCGGCTTTCTCTCAGAGGTGCCTGCAGCGATTACCGGGACACTGAGACCCATGGCCTCTTAGGGCAGGGCTGAGGATCAGCCCTAAGTGTTTGCTCCACCCTGTTGATTCCCTGAGACCCCGCCCCACCCAAGCTGTGCACAGAGGCTTTTGCATACGAATTCCCTGGCCATTTGCAATCTAAAATTACATAACTAACTGCAGCTGGGTCAAAGAGACCCAGAACATACAAAAGAAGGCCCAAGGCCCCACAGCACCTTGCACTGCTTCACAGCTGGGCCTCATCTGGGCACCTCCAAATCCCATACAAAGAAGATGAACCTGCAGATCTCTCCATAGCTCCTGATGGGTAGCCTCAAGAAGAGGCTAAATTAGCACCTCCTTAGAGATCCAAGAGCCAGTGTACCCAGAGGTCAGAGTGGAGCATCCAGATTACAACTCCTCAGATCCATAAGGGACACATTCAGGGGGCAGACTCATTGAGCACCAAAGCCCCACAGAAGCAAGTCTTGCCCCAGAAGGGTGTCTCCAGCACAGAAGTTCTCCCACCATAACCACAGCTGATTCTCACAGCGAATTGGCCTGGAGGTCAATTCCTCGCAGTGATACCTACAACAATCAAGGCTTAACTACAAGACTGTGCACAAAGTCCACAAAGGTGTGCACCAAGAGTGTCCACCTGAGGTAATTGGGAAGGCTAAGCCACTGGGCCCTATAGACACCTAGCAAACAAAGCCACTCTACCAACACAGGGAAGCATAAAAAATGCGTAGACAAAGAAACAGGTCACAAATGACAGAAATGAAGGAAAGCAAACTACTGCATATAGAGTTCAAAACCACGGGTATAAGGTTTTTCAAGAATTTTCTAGAAACCGCTGATAAATTTAGTGAGACCCTGGAGGATATGAAAAAAGACCAACTAGAAATTAAGCATCCACTGACTGAAATAAAGAATAATATACAGAGATCCAACAGCAGACAAGAGGATCCCAAGAATCAAGTCAAAGATTTGAAATACGAAGAAGCAAAAAATACCCAATCGGAAAAGCAAAAAGAAAAAATAATCCAAAAATATGAAGATAGTATAAGGAGCCTCTGGGACAGCTTCAAGCGTACCAACATCTGAATTATGGGGGTGCCCGAAGAAGAGAGAGAGCAAGATATTGAAAACCTATTTGAAGAAACAATGACAAAAAACTTCCCCTACCTGGTGAAAGAAATAGACTTACAAGTCCAGGAAGCGCAGAGAACCCCAAACAAAAGGAATCCAAAGAGGACCACACGAACACACATCATAAGTAAAATGCCAAGAACAAAAGACAAAGAGAGAATCTTAAGAGCAGTAAGAGAAAAACAGTCAGTTACCTCCAAGGGAGTACCCATACGACTGTCAGCTGATTTCTCAACAGAAACTTTGCAGGCCAGAAGGGAGTGGCAAGAAATATTCCAAGTGATGAATACCAAGAACCTACAACCAAGACTACTTTATCCAGCAAAGCTATCATTCAGAATTGAAGGTCAAATAAAGAGCTTCACAGATAAGAAAAAGCTAAAGGAGTTCATCACCACCAAACCAGTATTATATGAAATGCTGAAAGGTATCCTTTAAGAAGAGGAAGAAGAAGAAAAAGGTAAAGATAAAAAATTATGAACAACAAACACATATCTGTCAACAACTAAATCTAAAAATCAAGTGAATAAATAATTTGATGAACAGAATAAATTGGTGAATATAATAGGATCAGGGTCATAGAAAGGGAGTGGACTGACAGTTCTCAGAGGGGAAGGGGTGTGGGGGAGGGTGCAGGAAGAGACTGGACAAAAAATCATACACCTATGGATGAGGACAGTGGGGGGGGGGTAAGAACAGAAGGTGGGGTGGGAACCGGGTGGAGGGGAGCTATGGGGGAGGGAGGGAAGAGGAACAACTGAAATAATCTGAACACTAAAGATTTAATTTAAAAAAAAGGAAGATAAACAACCCAGTCAAAAAATGGGCATAGGACCTAAATAGACACGTTTAGAAAGAGGACATTCAGAAAGCCAAGAGACACATGAAAACATGCTCAAAGTTACTAATCATCCGAGAGATGCAAATCAAAACAACAATGAGGTACCACCTCACACTTGTCAGAATGGCTATCATCAACAAATCAACAAATGACAAGTGCTGGAGAGGATGCAGAGAAAAAGGAACCCTCCTGCACTGCTGGTGGGAATGCAGACTGGTGCAGCCACTGTGGAAAACCGTATGGAGATTCCTCAAAAATTTAAAAATGGAACTCCAATTTGACCCAGTGATCCCACTTCTAGGAATATATCCCAAGAAAACAGAAACACCAATCAGAAAGGACACATGCTCATAGCAGCACAATTTACAATAGCTAAGATTTGGAAACAGCCTAAATGCCCATCAGCCGATGAGTGGATTAGAAAACTAGTACAACTACACAATAGAATACTACGCTGATATAAAATAGAAAGGATTCTTACCATTTGCAGCAGCATGGATGAAACTGGAGAGCATTATGCTAAGTGAAATAAGCCAGTCAGTGAAAGAAAAATACCACATGATCTCACTCATTTATGGATAATAAAGAACATTATAACATAATGAACAAAAAGATAGCTACAGAGGCAGAGAAACATCGAACAGACTGTCAAATTATAGCGGAAGGCTGGGGAGAGTTGGCGGGGGGGCGGTTAGAGATCAACTGAAGGACTTATATGCATGCATATAAGCATAACCAATGGACACAAGACACGGGGGGGAGAGTAAGGGCATGTGCTGGGGGGTAGGGGACGCTGGGGGAAGGTCAATGGGTAAAAAAGGAGATATATGTACTACTATTTGTAATATTTTAAAAAAGAAAATAAAACTTAAAAATAAAATATGAAGTGACATGAAAAGTAGCAAATAAAGTTTTTTTTTTAAATATATTTTTATCAATTTTTTACAGAGAGGAAGGGAGAGGGATAGAGAGTTAGAAACATCCATGAGAGAGAAACATTGATCAGCCGCCTCCTGCACACCCATCCTGGAGACGTGCCCACAACCAAGGTACATGCCCTTGACTGGAATCGAACCCGGGACCCCTCGGTCCGCAGGCTGACACTCTATCCACTGAGCCAAACCAGTCAGGGCGCAAATAAATTTTAAAACATATAACAGAGAACAGAAATGCAAAAATATGTCACAATATATATTTATATACTGTACTAGTATATGAGGCCACTCGAACCATGAGAAATACAAAAAAATTCACTGTAAATAACTCACTCTCGAATTGCCCCCCTTAAAAATTAAATTTCGAGGAGACAAGATGGCAGCGGAATAGGCAGGCGTGTCCCAGGGCTTGTCCCGGAGCAAATGGAGTGAGCAGCTGAAACTAATAACACCCACCCCAAATTGGCGAACTATACTCAGCTGGTGAGACAGTTTGCAGTCAGGAAGGGCAGAGTTCCCCTGGAAAGGTAAAAACCAGGGATCTGGCAGCAAAGTTTGCCAGACCTCTAAGCCCAGAAGGTCAGAGAGAGACCACGTGGCACACAGCCACATCTCTTGGGACAGGCACAGTCCCTGACTGTGGAAAGGAGATCCGCGGGACTGTTGGCGCCGGGGGATTTGAGATCTGGGTTCCGTAAGTACGGAGGACTGAGCCTACAGGGGCCAGCCTGAAGCGCTGACCAGACCATGCAGTGCCGGTAAGAGAGGAGCTTACAGAGACTCAGCCTTCCCCATTTCTGCAGCCTGCGTCTGTGTGTTTGTTTTCACTGAACCCTGTTCATAGGACATTCCGGATACAGACACTCACCCGTGCTGGGGAGCGGGAGAAGGTGCAGACAAGTGGAATCTGGGAGAGGCTGGGGAGAGAAGGGGGTCCAGGAGAGGTGGCAGCAAATTGAGTGCTGAGTCACCCCTGAGCCCAGGACTTGGGCAGCCAATTTCTCCTGAGGATATAACTCCTCCCTCCAGGCCCCAGGCAAGGAATACAGCCACACCCAGATTCCACCCTGAATGAGATGAAGGATTAAAATAACCTGATTAGTCCTTGGAAGTTAACAGGGTCTGGCCTATAGAGGGGCTTTCAGTCCCAGCAACAACAACAACAAAATCACAGACATTCCAGAAAACTGGGATCTTAAGCCAGCCAAAGGATGACGTTTCAATATTTCATTTTTATTTTTTAATTATTATTTTGTTAGTTTTTTTTGCTTTTTTCTTTGTTTTCCCTTTTTTGTTTGTTGCTTTTTTTGTTTTGCTTCTTTCTTTCTTCTCCTTTTTTTGTTTGTTCCTTTATTTCCTATTTCTTTTCACATTATTTTTTCAGCCACGTGAGCAGCAGACACGTGAGCGATGCACTCTTGTCCAGGGAGCATCAGCCCCGTGAGCAGCCTGCCTCAGGCCTAAGAGCAGCAGCCTCATGTGGCCTGCCCCTGTCCAAGGAGCAGCAGCTGTGTGAGCCGCCCGCATCCCCATCCGAGGAGCAGCAACCACGCAAGCAGTCCAATCTGTCCAAGAAGCAGCAGCCACACGAGCAGTCAACCTACGTCTGAGGAACAGCAGCCTTGCGCAGCCCGCCCCCATCCGAGGAGCAGCAGCTGCGCACAGCCCACACCCTGCACTAGTCCGAGGAACAGCAGCTGCGCGAGCATCTTGCCCTCGCCCAAGCAGCAGCAGCAGCCGCACGAGCAGCCTGCACAATCCGAGGAACAGAAGCAGTGTGAGCAGCACGCCCCCATCCGAGGAGCAGCAGTTCTGCAAGAGGCCCGTCCCCATTCGAGGAGCAGCAGCAGCCCACCCCAGTCCGAGGAGCAGCAGCCACACGAGCAGTCCGCCTACGTCCAAGGAACAGCAGCCCTGCACAGCACACACCAGTCTGAGGAGCAGAGCCACAACAGCCTGCACCTGTCAGACAAGCAGCAGCCGGGTGAGTGGCACATCCCGTCCAAGGAGGAGCAGCTCACTCCCGTCCAAAGAGCAGCAGCCTCACAAGCAGCCCACCCCTGTCTGAGGAGCAGCAGACTTGCAATCAACCTGTCCAAGTCCAAGGAGCAATAGCCCCACAAGCAGCCCACCACATCAGAGGAACAATAGCAGCGTACACCCAGCCCCCATTCAAGGATCAGCAGCCACATGAGCAATCCGCCCCAGTTGAAGGAGTAGCAGCTGTGTGTGTAGCCCGCCCCCATCCAAGGAACAGCAGCCTCGTGATCAGCACACCCTCTGTCTGAGGAACAGCAGCTGTGTGTGAACCCTCCCCCCACCAGCCAGACGAACCACCACAGCTGTGAACAGCACCCACCAGAGGAGCTGCTGCTCAACCGCCCGAGGAGCAACCACAGCCCAAGGGGCCACTGACACCCAAGGAGCAGCCCCTGAATGACTCAACATCTAGATATGTCGGTGAGATCAAACATGGGTAGACAAAGAAACCCCCAAAGAGAAGAAAAGAAGGACTCGCCAAAAAAGCAGCTAAGTGAAACAGAGGCATGCAGCATGACAGAAAAAGAATTCAGATTAAGGGTCCTAGAATGCATAAACCAGATGGAGGAAAAAATCAACAACTTATGCAAGAAGAAGCGGATGAAAAAATCAACAACTTATGTAAGAATCAAAAAGAAATGAATGAAAAATCAATAACTTATGTAAGAACTAAGAAGAAATGAAGAGCGATATAGCTGCAATAAAAAACACCACTGAAAATTTCAACAGTAGACTAGGAGAAGCAGAAGGCCGAATTAGCAAATTAGAAGATAGGAAGCAAAACACACCCAAACTGAACTGCAATAGGAGAAAAAAATTAAAAGACAGGAGGAGAGCCTAAGGGACCTATGAGACAACATGAAACAAAACAACACGTGAATAATAGGGGTGCCAGAACAACAGAAAGAGGAACAAGGGTTAGAAAACCTATCGGAAGATATAATATCAGAAAACTTCCCTGAGGTGGGGAAAAAAAAGTCACACAAGCACAGAGAGTCCCAAACAAGGTGAACCCAGAACAACCCACACCAAGACACATCATAATTACCATGGCAAATGTTCAGGACAAAGAGAGAATCTTAAAGGCTGCAAGAGAGAGATGGAAAGTTACATACAAGGGATCTCCCATTAGATTATCAAATGATTTCTCAACAGAAACACATCAGGCCAGAAAAGAATGGACAGAAATTTACAAAGTGATGCAAAGCAAAGGACTAAATCCAAGAATACTCTATCCAGCAAAGCTATCATTCAAAATTGAAGGTGAAATAAGAAGCCTCACAGACAAAAAAAGG